>NW_024412446.1:138200-344537 GCF_014898765.1 Herpailurus yagouaroundi | reverse complement strand
CCCCCCCCCCCCAGAGTACAGGTGGAGCAGAGGACTGAGATTCCTTTTCTGGAGAGAAGCAGCTCCTTGGTCTGACCCTCTGGGGCCAGCTCTGGGAGTGCAGGATCAGAAGGGGTAGGGACAAGCCATGGAAACAGTGGTGCCTTTGGGGAAGGTGAACCCAGTGGCCTTGGCCACCTGCCCTGGCGTCCCTGCACACTGCATTCTTACACTGGGTCCCCACGTGGGAGGGGAGGGAACTCGGGGCACCTTGACTCTCCTTCCAGAAAGATCTGCTGACTGAGACAAAATTCCCCACTCCCACCCTCTCTGGCTGTGGCTGGCAGGCACCTTTAGCAGTTTAGGTTTGGTGGGGAGAGTGCGGGGTGGGGGTGGGGGTTCCTCCTTCCCTTCTCCTGTGCCCAGGGCCACACCCCATCAGTCTTCAGCAATCCTAGGATCCGTGTTAGCTGCTTAGAACTTGGGGGCCCAGGCCAGGGGGAAGACAGGGGCCCTTGAGACCTAGGCTGTCCTTCCTCTAACTCAGAGTGCAGCTAGAGCAGGGCTTCTCAAACTGCAATGGGCAGACACATCACCGCCAGATCTTGTTCAAATACAAATTCTGATCTGGTAGGTAGGCCAGATACCGCATTGCTAACAAACTCTCTCAGGTGATGCTGCTGGTCTGTGGACCACACCACGGGCAGCAAAGAGCTAGAACACCCTCAGGGCTGTTCTTTGAGCCCAGCCCTTGGCCGTGCCCGCAAGCATCTGGCACTCACCAGGGTAGAGCCAGGCTGGGCGGACGGCCACCAGCCCCTGGTGCCCCTAAGGAACAAGTGGTCCTCACCAGCCTGGCACGTGGCACCACTGATGGCTTAGTGCCCAGAATGGGGAAAACATAAAATCTCATTTCAAGCCCCAATGATGGTTTGGTTCAGCTTTCCTAGCTTTTTTAGGAACTTAATGCCATGCATTTTTCTTAAATGCAAGGCTGTAAGGCACCTGCTTAAAATGATTTTCTCCATCTACATTTGAGTAGAGACAGGCAAAGGAGGGCAAATGCTTTTCCTCCCCCTTTTCAGGTCCCTGCTTCGCTGTCTCTGCTGTGTCTGTTTTGATGTCCGTCCATATAGGAGTTTCTTGTCTGTTTCTGTTCTTGCCTTGAAATAGTGCAGGGCTCAGGTATAGACCTGGGTTTGGGCCCTTCTTTTGTCAGAGTGGATAAGTGCTGTGACTTTGGGCAAGCCTTTTTAAACTTCTCTGAGCCTCAGTTTCTTTATCTATAAAATGGGCTCACTAACAGGGGCTCACAGAGTAGTTATGAATATTTTTATGAAGATCATAAAAATTAAAGCACCTTGTGAAGTGAGAAAGATTGGCCAATGACACATGATTGTTATAGGGCAGTGGTTAAGAGCACAGGGGCTGGAGCTAGTATCTGGAACGGAATCCCAACTTTACCAGCTGTCTGTGCAGTCTCAGGTGAGCTACCGAACTGCTCTGAGCCTCAGTTTCCATATTTATAAGAAAAAATATTATCATCCCCTACAGGCTTATGAGGAGGAGGAAGCAAGATGAGGTGTGGATACTGCTCAGCACCTGGTCTTGACACAGAGTCTCATGCACATACCTCTCCTGAACTGAACTTGTACTGTTGGCAGGCTGATTTTCCCCCTTGATGTTCTGTGATGTCCCATCCTGCTGTCCCCGTGTTCTTGTGTATTGTTGATGGCCTCATAATATTCCATCAGGCGAAGGTATGGAGGTCGGTGACCTAAATCCTTTACTGTTGGTCATTATGGTTGTTGAGCTGAGGGTCTAGAGTACAGGTTTACCATGAAGAGAATGAGGGCCTAATAACCAGTTCCTTACCTTTCTTTTCAGCCCCCCTGGTAAAAGGCCACTCTCTGGCCCAGAAGCCCCTCATGTAAGGCTTTGACCAGCTGGCTTCATTACTCGGTATGTCCTGATAGGGAGCACAGAAATTTTTCTTCGTTGGCGTTCCTTTGCTAACTTTTCCTTTGCCGTGCTAGGGGACGGATGCCATAATTTGCTTATTGCTGTCAGAACCGGACAAGTGACCCAACAGAAACACTCAAGATACACAGGCAGAGAGGCCAGCAAGAAGTGGAAACCTTCTGGGTGCTGAGAAAAACAGTGCAGGCAGGGATGAGGGATGGGGGTGCCCAGGGGCTGCGGCCCTGTTTCTGTTTCTGTGTCTGCTGGAGGAGGGCTTCTTGGAGATGCAGGTGGTCTCTGGGGCAATAGGGTGGGCCCAGCTGAATGAGGAAAATGGGATTTTTTTTCCCACCCTTCTCTGCAAGTTCCAACAGTTCCTAGTGATGGGACCTGAGGAAAGACCTGAACTCGTGTGAGCCTCAGTTTTCTCACCTGCTAAAGGGGGATGAAATGGCACCTGCTTCCTCGGGCAGTTGGGACAGACAATGAAAACACGCTTGTAAAACAGCACATACCCCTTAGTGAGGTTCAAAAATGCAGCTGCCACCACTGTTATAACCTCTCCCTCCACCCCCTTCCCAGCATCTGCTTGTCCCCAACACTTTTTCTAAACTTGGGCTCTCCCACGGGACACATTACCAAGAGGCAGGACTTACTCCAGAACTGTATAAAGAACCACCACAAGTCAGAACCCCTGGTGTTAGGGCCCCCCAGTCCCATCGGAGCAGTGTGTCCAGAAAGCCATGGGAGGTGTGGTGGGGGTGACAGGAAGGACATGTCCTGGGGAGGGGGCAGGGAGCCAGCACTTGGAGATTCTCTAGCTTCAAGAGTACAACCTTTGTCATAGGCAGAGCTGTTTCACAAAGGGCCATGCTGAGCAGCCTTCCGTATCCCCTGAAGACCCAACAAGAGTCAGCAGATTAAATTGAAGCAGCAGAGATTTGAGCAGGATACAAGGAAGGCTCTCTTGATAGCCTGGGATAACGTGCAGACGAGGCTGAGGGAGGAGGGCTGTGCTGCCCTGTCCTGGGAAAGAAGCCTGCACCGGATTAGCTCTGAGCTCGGCCACCAGTACTCCCAGAGTGCTGGTTTGCTAAACAAGCTGGAGGCCGGAGGGCGGGTTATCTTGTCTCTCCTGGTCTCCAATTCAATGATTTAATTTTGGTGTGATACCTAAATTTCCTTTAAGCTTAAAGAAAAAATAATCTATATGAGCTTGAAGGTGGCTTTCAGCAAAGGCCTTCACGGACAGGGGCCCCCACCCTCGCCCTCCAAGCTTCCTGAAGGCACGTTTTGGCTAAGAGACGAAGTTCGAGGTGTGAAACCCAACTGTCGATACAGTCACTTTCAGCAATCAGGCAGAATTAATTGTGTGAACACCATTGATCAAACCACTTAATACTTACAGGGGCTGAGAAGGAGCTGGAATGTAATTTCATTACCAACCTGCTCACCTCTAATGAAACTCCTAATAACTCCCTAATTTTTCTCTCAGATAAGGGCTGATAGGTGGAAATGGGGGGAGTGGAGGTGGGGGAGGGGAGGGACATGGAAACTTATTTTCTCTTCTGTGCTTGAGTCTATCTAGATAGATCCAAGTGAAATACCTACTCCCAGGAGCATCTTGTCAAAAGTCACTTTAAAGGTTGTGGTCAACCCTGAGAGGCAGGCCTGGGACGGGGTGGAGGAGGGGTTACAGATTGTCCCAAACTGCAAGTGAGGTTAACAAAAATCAATTCTAATTTGCCCTATGGTGATTATTCAGTGATTTAAGGGCAGCAGATACCTTTTCAGGTTGAAAACAAAACATGCGTGGGTTCTCTGGATCCACAGCAAGGGGTGGGGTGGGGTTGGGTGCGAGTAGAAGTGGTCACGGGTCCAAAATGTCAGAGGATAATTGCGAGAGCTGGCTGGGAATGGTCACCAAGTTGTATGGTCACAAGGTAGTACAAATCCTGGTTTCGAGTCCTGGGTGGGCAGAGGCAAGTTCCCTTTCAGGGGCCTGCGCACACAGACACGAGCGCATGAACACATACAGTGTGCTCACGTGCATACACATGTACACAGGCCAATATAAGTCCCATGAGGACAGGACCACTGACCACTGTCCCGCCTGTAGTTTTCTCCTGTGCCTTCTAGTGTGTTTAAAATGTAGCAAGCACTTGATATTTAGAAAATATGCACAAATAGCACATGCATATACACACACCTGACCTGCATGTACACAGGCATGTGTACACATGAGCACACACACTGTCTCCCACCCTTTTGTTCTCTGGGAGGGCGGGGAACCTGCTGATCTTATTTGCCATTTTAGCCCTGGCACATTAGTGGCACTCGGACGGTCCATGTAAAGAAGAGGCCTTCTTGGTGCTGAGAAATCACCTCGGGCACATGGTGGGGCACATGATCACATGGTTGGATCATCTCTTAATTGAAAGCTCTGCTCAAGACTCCCTTCTTCCAGGAGGTGTTCTCAAGGATTGCCCACTCACCTGCAGGATATCTATTTAGACTGGATGCTGCTGATGTCTTTAACACATACCGTCCTCATCAGACTTTTGCCTTCCCAGACTTGCCCCTACTCCCCACTCTACATCAAGAACTTCTTGAGAGGAGGGATCCTCTCTCCCATCCTCTCTCCCAGGGAGCTGTTGGACTATACTTCACTTCCCTGTCAGACTGGAAGTTCTCCTGCTGATCTGAGCCCTAGAGGGAATGAGTCTTCCTCCCTAGATTTAGTAAGAGGTCCCTCCGTTTGTGTGGGCTAGTGAGATGACCCCTCCTTTTTGTTTAGCTCTCTGCTAGCCTCCCTGCCCAGTGCCCAACAGATTCCAGAAAGGCTGCCCAGGGCTCAGGTTCCAGGGTTAAGCTCCCAGGGTAGGTATGTAGGCAGATGAGGGCCAAACAGCATAAACAACCTGGAGGGGTGCTGGTGTGTGTGGGTGCACGTAAACCGGTGCACGTATGCAGGTGGGTCCTGCCTTCCTGGTCTGAGCCAGTTTGGGCAGCAAAATTCAGGTTTCTATGACCCAGCCCCACCATGTGCCCAGAACTCCTCCCACCCACCTGAGCCCTAGACTTATGTGGCCTTTGTGGGGCAGGGATGTAGGAAGGGCACGTCCCCCCACATCCAGGTCTTCACCCCCCATCTCTGGCCCCAGCTCCCTTTACCTGGCTTCTGAGGTCCAGGAAGAAGTGATGGAGGGAGGGAGTGGCAGGGTGAGAGGTAGGGGCAGTAAGGGTTGTTATTTACAAAGCCTGTGCCCTGGGGACCCTTGTCCTGGACAACAATTACAGCCCCTTAATTAACTGAAGTGCAGTCCGCCTGTCGATGGAGCCAAGTCCCCCACCGAAGTTTGCTACGCCTGCCGCTGTCTAGTACTGGTTAATGAATATAAATCAGATAGTTTATAGTTAGCAAGCAGAGAACAGGCTGGCAAGGGCCTGAATTCCAATGTGGAATGCCCGAGGATAGGAACATGCCCTCCATAACAGAGGCCAGGGCACCCATGGGGGCAGCACTGGTTGGGCGGGGTAAGCCTGCCCGCCTGGTACTCAGACTCTAAAAGTGCATGTACAGGTGTATGAACACCAGAAACACCCAGCCCAGGCCTGCCTGCACACACAACGCTGTCTACCCACAGAAGCGAACGACACTGCATGGGCCAAGTCCTCTACAAGACACATGGAAACACCAAAGAAGCACAGCCCCCAAGGAAGCCCTGGCCCCTGCCCCCTTCTCAAATCCACAGGGCCTCGGCTCGGGGTAGCTTCTCCCTTGGATGCCAGAGCCTGTGCCTACTGTCTCCTGTAGGAGCCAGATCCCATCTGGTCCCCAGGCCAGCCTCCCCTGATTCTGGGGATCAGTGCAGACCCAGGATGCTGTTTTCCCCTCTCCAGGCTGGAGGTGCTGGGCTGACTGTACCTAGCAGGGACTGCGGTGGGGTCACTGTGGCTACAGAGTGCTGACTCTAGGCAGAGGGGTTTCTAGAATGTGTGTGGGGACTTTACCCAAGGCCTTCACAGCTGCAGAGGAAGTAGACTGACATGGTCCTAGTCCAGGGCAAGTGGGCCTAGTTCATGGACCAGTGACATGTGCTCAGGGTCCTATGCTCAGAAGCTTTAATGGTTTAATGCTCTTCTGTCGCCATCTTGGAAGTCTTAATACTTTTGAACAAGGGGCTCTGCTTTTTCATTTTGCACCAGGCACCCCAAATGACGTAGCAGGTCATGTTCTTGCCCTTGACATGGAGCTAGTGGGACAAGGCTGTATGCAAAGTGTGAGTTTGCAGTTCTGTTCTTTAGGGGGTCCCTGGACAGGGCTCTAGCAACAGGGGTCACTTATGGAAAGTGCACTTTACCCAGACCTGGGGTTCTGGTCTGCTGTCTTTGTCACCTCGGCAAGTCACCTAACCTCTCTGGGTCCCAAGTTCAGGTTTCCAAGGAGATGAGCTCTATGCTCCTTTCCAGCTCAGTCACTTCTCCCTGGGAAGAGGCCAAACCTCCCTGTAATCTTGGTGTACACACACATACACATACACACACAGCTAGAGCATCAACACTGAGCAACATTATTCCCTCTGGAGAGATGGAGCCCAGGCGTTGCTCGGCGGCCACTCGGAGGCAAGTCACCACAGGCTGCTTCTAAAATCCAGAGACCAGCCAACACCTTTCCCGGGTTTGTTTACTCCACTACTAGGGGGTGGTGGGGGACTCTGGCTGCTTTGGGGGGTGGCTGTTATGGCTTGGGGAGTGGGGCAGATAAAGTAATTGGTATCCAGGGCTTGATAGCAACCACCCCCCCACCCTGCCGCGTTCCGCCTGGCTAGTCAAGGCTGGGAGGGGCGACAATTATTTACTCCTCCTGGGCTTCCCTACCAGGAGAGCAATGGGAGGAGGAAGCCCGAAGTGCGGTTTCTGGAGACAAAGGAAAATGATCCTATGACCGCAGCATGAGTGGCGGGGACTGGAGAGCGTGGGGCGGACTCGGGACCAGGGTTGGTAGGGTGGCTAAGGCTGGGGAGGTGCGGGTGGAGAGTGTGAACGCACAGCCCTTGACCACAGCGCCCACGTGGCCAAGAGTGCCTCCTGGGTCCCACCCCCTTTGCCCCGCCCCCGAGTTGGGCTCTAGTGCCCCACCCCCACCGTGGGGGGGTGGGGGAAGGGCGTCTCTCCAGGAGGCTGCAGGTCTGTGGGGGAAGGGGCCTCTCACCGCCTCCCCCTCCACCCCGTTGGAGCAGGAAGCCTTGCAGCCTGCTAGTCTGGGAGCATAGTTGTAGAGGTATCCCCAGCCTCCGCCTTGTCCAACCGCCCAGTGGTGGTCGCTTTTGTTTTTTAATTAATTTTTTAACACTTATTTATTTTTGTGAGAGAGAGAGAGAGAGAACGAGTAGGGGAGGAGCAGAGAGAGAGAGGGAGACACAGAATCCGAAGCAGCTCCAGGCTCTGAGCTGTCAACACAGCCCTACATGGGGCTGGAACCCACCAACGGTGAGATCACGACCTGAGTCTAATGCTTAACCGCTTAACTGACTGAGCCACCCAGGCGCCCCGGGCTTTTTTTTTTTTTTTTTTTCAATGGAACTAACTGGCGAGGAGGGGGCGGCTACTCAGCTGAGCCAGAGCCTCAAATCTTCACAGAAGCATCCCCAATCCTGGCTAAGCTACTGTCAATACATCCATTTCACAGATGGAAAAGTAAACACAGTCCTTCGGCAGCATGGTGGGGTAGAGCTCAGGTGACTTCTCCCCTGATTCCCCACTGAGAACCTGGAAGGAAGTCAGCACCCCATCACCTCTAATCCCTCCCCTACATGCACATCACATACATCCAGAGAGGGGTAGGAACTCCAGGTGCCCCTCAAACTTGGGAGAGGAGGGCCTCCTCCTGTGGGCTCCAATGTTCTGACAAGGGTCCCCCAAACAACATGTCCTAATAAACCCTTTCATAGACAGGGAATATCTGCTGATCTTCACAACCTCTGGAGCAAGGAAGACAGGGAGAGTGTCAGGAAGAGAATTCACAAAGATTGAAGTCAGAGAAGGCGCCAAAAGAGGTTTGTTTGCCCTGTGACTCATTTGGAGTTCAAATCCACCTTGACTCCTGGCCCAGAGCACCCATACACATACCTGACAGTCAAATGATGCCTCATCCTAGGAAACTGGGCTCCCAGAGTTGGGTTGGGGTGGGCAGAGGGAGGAGGAATTGTTTTGTTTTGTTTTGTTTTGTTTTGTTTGGAATCTGACCAGATTCTCCTACCCCTGCCTTCTCTGAGAGAGCGATTTGGTCCTCAATTGGGAACAATCACATAAAATGAATCTCTAAGATACTCTCAGATGCTGAGGACTCTGGGATCTTAAGGAAAGTTTCCCAGGGGAGGCAGAATGGAGGGATGCTTTGAGCAGGGCCAGGACCAGCCATCAAGATGGGCGACTTGTGCCTGACAGGACCACCCCTTACCTCCTCGCCAGTCTCTGGACTCAGCAGGCAGGGGGAATGGAACAGCCCTTCATTCTGAGGGGAAGTGAGGAATCAGGAGCTCAGGAAACTGGTTTTTGTTAAAGGATCACTGACATCACCCCATCAGGCAGAGAGACGGATGGCACGGGGAGGTCCTTTCAGCTCATGCCTGGCTCAGAACTGCCAGTCAGGGTGCCTTGGACAGGCTCAGGCCCAGAATCAGGGTGCACTGCCCCCTTGGCTAGGGGAGACGGGGAGAAGGCAGCTTTAGTTCAGAGTTTTCCATCCCACTCAGGAGCTCTGGTCAGAGCTCATCTTTTCTTCAAGGTCTCCTCAGACTGACCCCAACATAACCCCACTCACAAATGTCTCCCCACCACATCCTCCTCCCAGGTTTCCAGGAGGCAGGAGGGCACCTCCAAGACACACAGACCAGCGCTCAGATCTGTCATTCTGCGTTCTTCAGAGGAACATGGTACAGAGTCAAGAGAGAGAGGAGCAGAGACCCTTTGTCCACTCCTGGGTTGCCAGTTTGAGCTCTAGAAGCCGCATTCTCACCTGTGGTGCATGTGGGGTGGGAAATGGACCCCCAGCATCACCCCAGGGGCTTAAAAATAAGGAAGGCTAGGAGCGCCTGGCTGGCTCAAGTCAGTAGAGCATGAGATTCTTGATCTTGGGGTGGTGAGTTCAAGCTCCACGTTGGGCCTAGAGCTTACTTAAAAAATAATAAGGGGGCGGCGCTTGGGTGGCTTAGTCGGTTGAGCGTCTGACTTCGGCTCAGAGCATGATCTCACAGTTTGTGAGCTCGAGCCCCATGTTGGGCTCTGTGCTGACAGCTCAGAGCCTGGAGCCTGCTTTAGATTCTGTATGTGTCTCTCTCTCTGCCCCTTCCCCACTCATGCTCTGTCTCAAAAATAAATAAACATTAAATTAAAAAAAAAAATAACAAGGAAGCCTATGTCAGTTCTGTCTCTGAATTCCCAGTGGGTGACCTCAGAATCCCTTATGCCCTGGTAAAACCAGTGATCTTGGCATTCTGTGGGCATATGGGTGCTACTGGGCTGTGAGAGAGGGTGGCAGCAGTGGGGGAAGTATCTTGTCCTGGGGTTTTCTTGAGTTTCCTCAGGCTGGTCCCTTTCCCCTGGACTGTCCTGCTCAACCACCTTGCAATCTGGAGAAAGCTCCGTGACCCCTGGTGGCCCACAGTTTGCCCCTCTGTGCTAAAATCCCCTGCAAAGGATATTGGAAGGCAGAGACCATCTGGGTGTAAAGCTGGGCCCACAGGCCCTGGTTTATTATTATTAATTATTATGTTTCACGACCATGCTAAGCATAATCTTATACATGACTGGAGAGGGTGAGGTCCTTCTGCAGCCCCCGAGTAGGCCCAGAATCTTTTATTTCTCTCCCCACTTGCCAGATATGATAAAAACCTCCGCCGGCCCAGCCCACGCTGGGGAATGTGTGTTTGGAGAGAGGCAAGGAAAGCGAGGGAAAGGTTGACTGCTTCCCCCCCGCCCCCCCTTTAGCGTGGGTGACACCGGCGAGAAGCGAGCAGCTGACCCGGGTTTGAATTTAGAGTGTTCATTAATACGATATTATGCCATATGCTCCCGCACACTGTCTCCCTCTAATGCAGCCGCCAATTTGCTGAGCAGCCCTAATTAGTAATGGTATAATGAGAGTATTCAGAGGGTAATGTGGTGGGTGGGGATGAGAGTGATGGGGTTGCTCCTGGCCAGTGGGGGAGGGACAGGAGCTGGCTGCAGAGGGTTGGGGCTGGGGGGCTCAGGGTCCACTTCAGGGGGTCGTCTGGACCCAGGACTGGCTGAAAGCCCAGGAGGCAAGGTGCCTTCCTCCCCCCCAACTCCCAATTCCTTGGGGAGCAGAGGTTCAAGGTTGTGGAGTGGCATGGTGGCGGGAAGAAGAGAGAGAACTCAGGTGAAGGAGGAGGGAAGGAATGGTCCTTTGTTTTCTGGCTGGAGACGGATGCTAGAGGAAGTGTAATGGTGGCGTGTGTGCACGCGCATGCACGCAAGTGTGCCAGGCACACTCTGCTCACCCCTCAGAATCACCCTGCCACGTGGCATGACCAACACCATTTTTCAGATGGGGAAACCGAGGAGCTCAGGCTCCTTCACAACTGGTGAAGGAGCAGAGGACTGGCAGCCAGGACCATCAGACTCCAGCACTGGAGAAGCTCAGTTTGACCATTGCTGTGGGGATGCCATGGTCAAGGCTGAGGGGAGAGAGCCATGGAGGGGTTAAGGATGGGCATGACACAGGAGGGACTGACTGTTCACATGCCTTGCTCTTCCCTACTGCTGAGTGTTTTATCTGTACCCTCCTTCCTTTCTCAGTCTGTAGGCTCCCAGCCTCAGTCCCTGGGATGAGATCATTTGCAGGATCCTAGCTAAGAAGCTACTGTATATGACGACCAGGACAGACTCCGCAATGGAGCCTTCAGTCTGAGCAACTTGAGCCTCTGAGCTCATGGCAAAATCTGCCCTAGCCAGAGGTGAACCCCAAGAAAGGGCTCGGACCTCCAGGGAGCATGAAGTATCTGTGCCCCAGATTCAGGATTGCCCTACCAGCTCTGAGACTCCCAATGCCAGGGGTGTCCACAGGAGCAGGTGGGTGGGCCCTTGAATCTGCATCTTTGAGACACCATTCCCATTGCCAGGGTCCCCCCCCCCCCCCCCCCCCCCGGGGCCTCTCCTTCCCAGGCACGGCTGGGCAGCGCTCCCTCCCTGGGTGATCACAGCTCTCCCGCAAACCCACACTCAGGAGATGAAATATTCATCACGTACATATTGGCTCCTCCAGCGGCTTTTAGGGAAAGCAAATGAGACTGACTCCAGGAAGGAAATGAGTGTGAGGCACAGGCGGGGGGGTGCAGGGGGTGCGTAATGGTGAGGACAAGGGTGGGGGGTCACCTCCTTTCTTCAGCCTCTCTTGGATCCAGCTTCTGGTAGCAGGCTGTGTCTTCTGTTTCCAATGTTCCCAGCCTACCATATTCCTGCCCCCAACCACCCTTACCTCTCCACCAGTCCCAGAGCCCCCACCTCTTCTCCTAGAAGATGAGAGTTCACAGTTTTACTTTCTAACATACCCAGACAGTGCAACAAAGCATAGATTCATCTCACCACTTGCCACACCTAGCCAGGTACTGAACCTACAGGGCAGCAAGGTCCCCACCATCATGGAGCACACAGACGTGTAAGACTATTTCACATGGTATATGGGGAAAATAAAATGCCTGTTTTAGTTTGGGTGGGCAAGGAAGGCCTCTCTGAGAAGGTGACATTAGTGCTGATATCCGGATGGTGAGGATAAACTTTCCAGGTCAAGGGAATGGCAAGTGCAAAGGCCCAGAGGTAGGAATGAGCTTAGAGTGTCTAGGGAGTAGCCAGAAGGTCAGTGTGGCTCCAACTCAGCAGGGAGTGAGCTTAGAGACCATCACAGGGACCTCATGGGTCACAGAGAACTTGGGGTTTATTCTAAGAAAGCAGGAAGAGCACTGGATTTGGAGCCAAGAGGCTAGGTGTGAGCCCTGAGCAGGTGACTTAAACTTCTAGCCTCACCTTCCTTATCTGTGAAATGGGCACAGGAAAGTCTGCTCACAGGGAAGCTATGAAGGTTAAATAACATCATTTATGTGAGAGCATATTGCTTTTTTTTTAATGTTTATTTATTTTTGAGAGATAGAACATGAGCAGGGGTGGGGCAGAGAGAGAAGGGGACAGAGGATCTGAGGATCCAAAGCAGTCTCTGTGCTGACAGCAGAGATCCTGATGTGGGGCTTGAACTCAAGAACCACGAGATCATGACTCACAAACCATGAGATCACGACCTGAGCTGAAGTCAAACGCTTAACCAAATAAGCCATCCAGGTGCCCCCAAAGCGTACTGCTCTTTAATGTTACTATCACAGCTTCCCCCAACTCTGTCCCTGGGTGGGCCCTCAAAGATCTGCCTGGACAACACTGAGGCCCAGAACCTTGGAACCCTGGCATGGAGGTCATTCAGGGAGTGTTTACTGAGGAACTACTGTATGCCTAGCACTATACTTGTTGCCAGGATGTAGCCATGAACACGACAGACTAAGTCTGGACTGAAGAGAGCTGGACCAGCTCCTTTCATAGACAGAGGATGGTGAGGTC
The DNA here is from genome assembly GCF_014898765.1 of Herpailurus yagouaroundi. Classification (NCBI taxonomy): domain Eukaryota; kingdom Metazoa; phylum Chordata; class Mammalia; order Carnivora; family Felidae; genus Herpailurus; species Herpailurus yagouaroundi. The sequence goes on along the minus strand of NW_024412446.1, from coordinate 331,970 downwards.
AAGGCCACACAGTGTTTAACTGTGAAGTTGAGAGCCCAGGCCCCCCGACTGCTAATCCAGTGTCCTTCCCTGGATTCAGACAATGGGTAGCCACTGCCTCCTCTGGCTGACAGGTTCTCCCACCCTGGGCCTCCCTGTTTGGGAGAGAAGGTGGTCCCCTGTGCAGGGTCCCTGATTGGAATGAGGAGGAATTCTTCTGAAGGGATCAGGATGCTTTCTAGAGTGGCTGGGATGAGCCTTGAAGTGTAGATTGGATTTGGCTGTGAGGAATGGAGGGATATTGGCAGAAGGGATCACGAAGGCTTGGAGACTGGAAAGCATGGGACGTGTACATTAAAAACAGCGTGAGAAGAGGAGCAGGTCAGGATGGACCTAGAGGGGCCCTTGATGCCATTTCTCCCTGCCCGCCCCCCCCCCCCCACGCCACTCTCTGGCAGCAGGGAGCCATGGGAGCTCCTTGAGCTTTGAGTTGGAGAGTGGCACTCTCAAGACTGCTCCATAAAAAGCTCTAGCGGCTTTGTGCTCATGGCATCGGAGGGGGAAATGGAGGCAGGGAGATCTGTGAGCCAACTACTGCAGTAGTCCAGGTAAGCATTAATGAAGGACTCTGCTGGAGCATTGGTGGCAGCAAAGAAGAAACAGGAACAATTTGAGAGGCATTACAGAGGAAGATGCAGGAGCTGGCCCCTGATGGAGTGTGGGGATCAGGAGTGGGGGAGGAGACAAAGAGCGCTCAGAAGATGGGAGATTTAGCTGTTCTTTATTGATTTCATGAACATTTCCTGAGCACCTGCAGAGGGTCAGGCCCTGTGCCATTCAGGCAGGAAATTGAGCAAAATTGTGCAAAACTTGAAGTCTTGTGATTTGTGCTCTTGTTGGGGGGGGATGGGGATGTGGGGGTGAGGGGTCATTAGGCTCTGGTGACCCTCTCAGAGGCTCAATTTTGCTCTCTGTAAAATGGAGGCATTTCAAAAAGACACCCCTTTTCCCCAAAGAGCTCCCAGGGGCAAGCAAACACCAGCTGGATGCATCAGAAAGGTGCTTCTGGACAGATACTCCAGAATTCTGGTCATTCAAGCATGTGGAAATTAGGAGGGTGTGGAGAGAGGGGATGGGCTGTCTTTGGATGCTGGGGAGACAGACCCACATAGGGAAGCTAGGAACCCAGTCAGGGTTGCATTCCTCTCAGGGCTGCGGGGATGGGGTCTCAGGGCCTCCTTCTTCCCATCTGGGAAAACAGAGCCAGGAAAGGGGCTCTTTGGGAGCAGGGACTGTGGCAGTGATTCCTTCACCTATGGCAGCCACTAATGTTTCCTGAGTCCTCAGCTAGTAGCTTTATGTGCGTTAGGTCCATCAATCCTCAGAGTCTCCAGGAACAAGTATTCCTCAGAGTCTCCAGGAACAAGTAGTATCTCCATTTTCCAGATAGGAACACTGAGACCCAGATTTCTGAGACCATTCATTCACAAAGCCAGAATTGGAATTCAGGCTGCCTGACTCCCACATCTAGCACTTAACCTCTTCTCTGATCCCTTCTTCTGATAATTCACCCAGACCTGGAGCCCACCTGCCCTGCCATCCTCTCTACTAGGGGCCAGCCCCACCCCACAGCAGTGCAGGGGCAGCAGAATCCAGGGTGCCTATCTGGGAGCAGAAACATTTGAAGAGGACCGTGAAGGAGAGGTAAAATTTGGACTTGCCAAGGTGGGGGTAGGGAAGGGGATTACAAAAGTACCTTTGCAAAACCAGAGCAAAAGTGAGGTGGTTCCTCCCAAGTGCGTTGGAGGGTTGGGGGTGCTGAGCCCTGGGGCCCCCTTTGTCCCCATCCTATCACCAGTTTTCCAGGAAGTTTGGAGTCTCCTCCTGCCCTCCCCCACCCACCAGGGTGAAGGTTTGTGGGGAATGTTCTCCCGCAGAACTCGGCACGAAATAAATTCCATTCTTACTCTGCAAATGACACTGCACATAAATATTCAGTAAATTAGCAGCACGCTTTTATAGATTTATCAGTCATTGCAGGCACAAAATGACAGGCAATGTTGTAGCTGAAATATTAATGCTGACAAATTAATGATTTCTGAGTAAATGATGTCATTTTTGCACCGTTTCATTAAAATTTACTCACTTCTGCTTCATTTCTGGACCTAAAAAAAATTAACATCATTTCTTTCTCTCTTTCTTCTTTCTTTTTAGTGTGGGATCGGTTCCTAAACCTGAGAGGGACATCAATTTTCCCCAGCAGCACCCCGGAAATGGAGGTGGGAGCAGGGCAGGGCTAGCCTCCCCTCCCCTCCCCTAAGCCCTGGGAAGGTACTGAGGAAAGACCCCATGGGTCCCAGAGCAAGTTCCTGGGACTCTGCCATTAGTCTAGCTGAATGGAACACAGCAAAGTGTTTTCTCTGGGTTGAGTCTGGAGTGAGGGGGTGGGGGCCATAGGGGAAAGTGGGGAGAGGTCTTGGAGGGGGGAGGTGGGGACAGAAGGAGTAGGAGGAAGTCCTTACCTTATCCCCTTTGGAAACTGAGCACCTCCATCGCCCCCCCCCATCTCACATGGCCTCCTCTCTTGGCATACATTTGGGGAATAATTCCCGCGACTTCTGAAGTAGAAAAAGGAGAAAATACCAATTGTGTAAATATGCCCAACCTGCCCCTCACCCAAGGCTCTTGGGATGAACAGATTTGAGTCCAAATCCTAATGGAACCACTTATGCACAGTGTGACCTTGGGCGAGTATCCTTGCCTCTCTGAGCCTCAGTTTCCTTTTCTCCTCACTGGGTTCTCGGGAAGATTAAATGGGATGATGTGTACAGGGCCCTGCACGGGGAGAGGTTCCCCAGGAGGGTGAGGGAACTACGTAGAGAGGGGCTACGCCGCCGGCAGCAGCAGCCTGGCCCCAGCGCCAGGCTCCAGGGTGACCTTGCCTGGCTCTGTGGGGGTGGGAGCCCGCGCTGCTGCCCGCCCGCCTGGGTCTGAAAGACGCGGCCAAATGCAAACAAACCCGTGGCCCCGCCTGCACAGCGGGAACGGAGGGCGGTGAGGCCGGCAGAGGCCAGGCGGACACAAAGAAAGGCGAGGGAGGCGAGCTCGTGGGCACCGGAGCCAGCCCAGCCTATCCGGTGATCTCCGGGCTAATTCGTGTCAGGGCCGGTCTCCTATCTCCTGCCCGGCTCTCCGGCCGCTGATAAAATTGAAGTGGAAATGAAGTTGGATGCTCGGGGAGGATCTGCGCCCCACGGGGTGGGGGTGGCTCTCTCCGCCCGGGCAGCTGCTTCCTCGCTGGCTGCCCTTGGCGCTGCCCTTGGCCAGGCGGGAGGGATGAGGACGCGGGGCGAGGTGGGAGGGACGCCCCCACAGAGGCCCCTAACCAGCGGCTGATGACCACGTCCTGTCCTGGTTACTATTCACCCAGCAATGGTAGTGGGGTAGAAATAACACGCACGTTTATCCAGTGCTTATGTGCCGGGTTCAATGCCAGGTGCTTTAAATGAATTATTCCCTTACTTAGCGCCGCCCCCCCCCCCCCCCGCCCCGAACTGGAGGTGGATCTAGAGATCGTCCCCATTTTCACGGGTGCACACACGGAGTCTCGGCTGGTCCAGAGACTGCTAACAGAGTGGCGACATTCGCACGCAGGCATGACCCACACCTGAGCTCTCCACGCGATCTCGCTGGATCTTCACTTACCAGCAGCGCCCCAAGTCGTGGCAAGCACACAGAAGCAGGACAGAGGCAGAGTGCTGGCTGTTGTGCACACCTGTTATGAGGCAGGCCTTCTAGCCATTATCTCCCTTGAACTCTCAGCCTTGACACTATCAGCCCCAGGTGAGGAAGCTGGGGCTGAGGCCAGCGCCAAGGAATCAAGCATGGCCACTGGGAATCAGGGAATGCGCTGTCAGCCTCCTGAGTTGTCTTTCTGACCCCAGATCAGCTCAGGATGAAGTCTGTGCTGCACTGTACTTTTTGGGAAGAGGACGGTAGCAGCCTGGAGGTAATAGTTGGCTTCTACAATGCAACTCAGCTATTATTCACGTATGTGCATTCCTATCCCTATTTTATAATGCAACTAAGTTATTATTCATGTGTATTCCTACACATTGGCCCTGCCTACCTCACCCCTACCACAGCCTGCCTGCTTCCACCTCTCTCTGGCTCCAGCCACACTGCCAGCTTTGGGCTCTCAATGCCTCCAGAGCCCCCAGCTACTTTCTCTCCTAAGACCTTCACACATTCTCTTCCCTCAGCATGGAATGCTCTTCTCCTGGGCTGCTATTTCATCTTTCCAGTCTTACCATCTTTCAGTAATCCTTTTAATGGTATTGATACACACTGATATACCAAAATGTATAGCCTATATTTTTTAAATTGGATATAATACAGTTACCCAACTCAAACAACTCATATGGACTGCAGTGGCTCTGAACTCCCAGCCCTGTAGTTTGGTGCCTCTGGGGCAGTTGGATGGGGCCTTTCTGTGGTCAACAAAGGACAAGAGGCTAGCTCCATAAAACATTCAACTAGATTTCGTGTCTGCCTAGCTGCGCACCTAGCTTCATGCTCTGGTCTTCAATTTCTGCTTTCCCAGTAGTTGCTTCTCCAGAGGACATTTCTCTTTTTTAGGGCTCTAAGTGCATTGCAAAGTAGCTGCTTTCTAATAGGGTTTACATGAAGGAGCCTCTACCTGGAGCTAGAAAAGTACCTGAGTCCTGGCTCTGTCACTAATTGTATAACCTTGGACAAGTTTCCTCCCCTCTCTGAACCTCAGTTTCCAAGTCTGGAAAAATGGGTATAAAAATAGTAACATCTGCCTCACAGGTAAGTAGCACAGATATAGGTAAAATAGCAGTGAGGCTGTGTGTGTGTGATCTTGACATCTCATTCCTGGATCTCTAGGATCCAACACAGTGCCCAACCTAGTAAGGGCTCAAAAACTATTGAATTAAATACTTTTGATCTTTTGTTAATTTATCAAAGCAGTATTTTCTGGGAAATTTTTTAGAGTTTTATAAATTATAAAAACAACAACACAACATTAAATACAAGTTTGAGAAGAGAAAAAAAATTATCTGGACTCCCACCACTATACGTTGAGACTTATTTTCATTTTTGCTTATTCTTTCCCAGTCTTTGGTTTGTTTCCCCCAGTCTTTGTTTTTATGCCTGAATAGTTTACATTGCTGCAAACATAGCATGTGTTTAGTGTTTTTTTTCCATTTCACATTATCTCAAACATTTGTATACTTTCTGCATTTTCATAATGATGTTTTTAATGGCACAGAGTAGATGTACAAAATTTATACATTTTCACAGTCACATATGGAACTGTTACCAAAATTGAACATATTTTAGATCAGAGAGGAAGTCTCAAAACGTTCCAGAGAATCAACACTATCTAGGACATGTTTTCAGACCACAATGCGAGAAAATTAGAAAACCACAGAAAGAGAGCTAACAATATCTTCTATCTCTTGAAACTACAAGCCAAACTTCAAAATAATTCATAAAGAGTAAATTGATGAACATTAATTAAATATTTAGAATTAAATGATAGTGAAAGGATGAATGATTCTGAGCCACTATACTATTTTTTCAAGTTTGTTTATTTTGAGAGAGAGAGAGACAAAGAGAGCGAGTGGGGGAGGAGCAGAGAGAGAGGGAGAGAGAGGGAGAGAGAATCCCAAGCAGGCTTCACACTGTCAGTACGAAGCCTGATGCGGGGCTCGAACCCACAAACTGTGAGATCATGACCCAAGGGGAAACCAAGAGTCAGACACTCAACTGACTGAGCCACCCATGCTCCCCTGAACCACTATAAATGCAAGTTGGAATTGAGCATGTATGTAAACGGGTAGGAGCCAGGGCTTCTCACTGTGGGTAGTGGGAGGTCACAAATAAACAAGGGGTTGAGGCTAGAATGATCCATGTGGTAGTGGTTTAGAGTTGAAGATAATCAGAATGAAGTCACATTTAGTTTAATGTAAATACAGATGGTTACATATGGAATTTTGTAGGGATAAGTGTGCTCACGTGGGTTAGTATACACACCTATTTCCTTGCTCTGCCAGCTGAGAGAGCCTGGAAGGAATGACCCCAGTAGCAACGGTCACACCTGGCACCCAGATTTTAGTTTCTAACACCATTTTTCAATAAAAGGAACCAGGGTTCCTTGGAGAAATGGTTGATTCTAGAGCTGGGGCGGGAAATAAATAAGATGATCCTAGAGCATTTTGTAGTGCCAGAAAGTAAGAAAGTAACCAAATAGGAAACAACTCACATGGATGGAGAGTGTCCAGGAGACAACGGAGCCAACTGAGAGCTCCTAGTGGCCAAAGCTGGAACAATTTGAGCAACAAAATAAATAACAGTATTGAATTATAACCCAAAGTAAACAAATATCCACGAGTCCATACTGGTATAAAGGATTGAATCAATAGGAAAAATATACATATCTCCTATGCAGAAAAATTCCAAATAATTTATGTAGATGCTCTGCCCTCCAGGAGGTGGAGCTTAATTCCTTACTCCTTAAGTGTGGGCTGTATATAGTGACTTTCTTCCAAAGAATATGGAAAGGGAGAAAAAAGGGTTACTTCATGGTGAAGAAATATGACAAGCACTACTTCAGCCTGGTGGTCAAGGTCAACATCAGCAGTGATAAGTCATGTTGATAGTATGCACTTTGGTATGATATGATGAGAATGGCCTTTTGCCTCTTAGATCAACCTGTCAAAAACCCATACCCCAGTCTAACCATGAGGTAAACATCAGATTAATCCCAGTTGAGTAACATTTTACAAAATACATGACTAATATTCCTTAAAACTGTTAAGATCATGAAAAACAAGGAGAGCCTGAGAAACTGTCACAGACAAATAGAGTCTCAGGAGACATGATGATTTAGGTAATGTGGCGTACTGGATGGGATCCTGGAGCAGAAAAAGGACATTAGGTAAAAACTAAGGAAAGCTGAATAAAATATGAGCTTCAGTTAATAATAATGTATCAATATTGGTCCATCAATTGTGAAAATGTACCATACTAATATAAAATAATGATATAGGGGAATTTGGGTGTGGGGTATATGGGAACATTCTAGGTACATCTTCACAATTTTTCCATAAATCTAACGCTATTCTAACATTACAAGTTTATTTAAGAATGATAATGAAAGTACTAGGTAAATTTTGTAATGAGCAGTTAAAGCAGTATTTCGAGGGAAATTTATAAACTTAAATGCATGTTTCACAGTCAGTAGTGCTGTTCACCAGATATTTCCAGTGCTTTGGCTGGACTTTGATAGGACTATACTTCCTGGTCTCTTTAGGCTACATGAGGGCAATGAACTGTGAGATAAAGTGATTTGTGTCACTTCCAGGAGGGAACATTTAATCACTGGCATAAGACCATCCAGTGATCTCTTTCTCTCTGCTATTTATTGCAACCACCAATATTTCAGATATCAGCTGCTCCCCTAGCTGGTGGTCCAGAGCAAACATGGCATAGGGCAGAGCCCCTAGACAGCTTGTGATGGATCAGCAGTATGAGAAAGAAATAAGCCTTTACTCTATTAAACTGCTGGGATTTTGCTGGGTATTACAGAAGCATAATTTAGCTTATCTTGATATTGCATGTATGTATGTATGTATGTATTTTGAGAGAGAGAGAGCACGCATAAGCACACAAGTGGGGGAGGGGCAGAGAGGAGAGACAGAATCCCAAGTAGGCTCCACATCACCAGCTCAGAGCCTGCTGCGGGGCCTGAACTCACAAACCATGAGATCATGAGTTGGACACTTAACTGACTGCACCACCCAGGCGCCCCCTGATATTGAATGTATTTAAAAATATGTAGCAGGTAGGTTGCTTTCAGCTATTAAGTAACAGAAAACCCAGTTCAAATTATTCTAAACTATAAAGGGCATTTATTATCTCTATAACAAGATGTTCTGAGGCAGGATTAGTTAATTCAAAGGCTCAGTGATGTTCTTTCTGCTCTGCCATCTTCAGTTGTAAGTTTATTGTTTAAGCCACCAAGTTTTGAGGTAATTTATAAAGCAGCAATGGATAACTAATGAACAGTACATAAGGATAAGACACTTGGAGCCATGGTAGCCATTTGCCAACATGAAGGGAACTAACATAAAACTGTGACACTGGCCAAGGTTTGTGATGGAGATGTTAGCTGTCCACCAAAATTCAATCTCTCCTTTTTTTGCATGGTAATAGAGTGGTAGTTAGGCACATGGCAGGCCAGCTGGGCACTACATTTTCCAGTCCTTTTTGCAGTTAGGTGAGGCTGTGAGAATGTTTGGCCAATGGAACGTGAGCATAAGTAATATGTCCCTCTTCTGGGCTAGAATTCTTAAAACGGCGGGAGTATTTTTTCACTGTGTTCTTTCTTTGTCCTTCCTGCAGACTGGAACCCAAATGTAGCAGTGACCTAGATTTCAACCGAGAATGGTTACGCCCCAGGATGGAAAAACATGGGCTCCTGAATGGATCCATGGAGCAGAGCTCACCTTGGACTATTATGTGCATAAAATATAAACTTCGTTCTTTAAGTCTTTGTTGGAACTTCTACTATAGCTGCCTGTTTTTTTCTTTTAATCCTAATTAACACTGGCATGGATAAATAAACCAATAAATCAGAATAGAGAGCCCAGGAACATGTTCATATCTACGTATGGGAACATGGCATATGTTAGAGATAGATTAGTGGGGGAATCACTAACCACTAGGGAAAAGAAAGACTCTTTAACAATAGAGCAATGACACATCATTCACAAAACTAACATGTAGATGTTTTAGGGGTGCCTGGCTGGTTCAGTCAGTAGAGTGTGCGACTCTTGACCTTGGGGTTGTGAGCTTGAGCCCTAAGTTGGGTGTAAAGGTTACTTTAAAAATAAAATAAAATGAAGTAAAATAAAATGTAGATGTTTTAGTGACCCAAATGGAAAAAAAATTAGAGGAAAATATTTTTCATAGCCCAAGATTGAGAAAGACTTCCCAAACAAAGAAGATACAATAAGAATAATCTATAAAGTATAGATTTACTTAACTTTATTAAAATTACATCTTATCTAAGGCAAAATATAAGTAAGATTAAAAAAGCAGGCAATTTACTGGGAGATATTTGCAATATATATCTATTAGAATGTATAAAGAACTCCCATAATCTGTAAGAAAAAGACAAAAAACCCAACAGAAAAGCAGGAAACAGTATAAACAGACAGTTCACAGAAGAGGATATTCAAATGGCCACTACAGCCACGAAAAGAAAAATGAGATACCATTTTTCACCCATCAGATTAGGAAAAATTAAGAGGCCTAGTAATATAAAGTGTTGAGGAGAATGTGAGGAAAATAATGTGTATACATGGCTGGTTGAGGTGTAAATTTTGCCAGAGAGCAAACAAGTAACATCTAATAATGTTGAAAATTGTACATACCCTATGACCTATTCAGAAAATTCAATTTCTAGGTATGTTTCCTGGAGAAATTCTGGCATATGTATACACTGGATATATACTACATTACTGTCTACATGGGGCCAAATACTAGAAACAAAAAAAAAAATAAATATAGGGGAGTGAACTGATGACATATGTTTTATGATATTATACAACAGTTTAAGAAGAATGAGTTAGATCTATACATATGCACATGGATAGTTTTAAATAATGCCATACTGGGTGTATAAAAAGAAGATTCAGAGTGATTTGGAAAATATACTACTTATATGCATTTCTGAGTACATATGAATGCATAACAACATTTTTTTAAATGGAAGGAGTCACCCCAGGCTCAGAATAATGGTTCCTTCTTGGAGAAAGGGTATAGATAGAACTGGGAATGGCAGTTAGAAGGGACCTCACCCCTGTAATGTGTCGTTTACTTAAAAGAGAAGCAAGCAAATATGGTGAACTATTAAATGTATCAGTCAGGGTCCAATCGGGAGATGGGAACTACACAGGGAAAATTTAATATAAAAAAATTAACTAGGAGAGCCTGGGTGGCTCAGTCGGTTAAGCGTCCGACTTCAGCTCAGCTCATGATCTCAGTTTGTAAGTTCACGCCCCACATTGGGCTCCGTGCTGACAGCTCAGAGCCTAGAGCCTGCTTTGGATTTTGTGTCTCATTCTCTCTCTACCCCTCCCCCATGTGTGCTTTTTCTGTCTCTCAAAAATAAATAAAAATGTAAAAAAAATTTTTTTTAATTAACTAGTGAAGTGTGGTTAAGTTCTAAGAGGAGTAAATGACACCTCTGAAGGAATAGACATGGGAGGGGCACCTGGGCGGCTCACTCAGGCATCTGATTCTTGGTTTCAGCTAAGGTCATGATCTCACGGTTAGTGGGTTTGAGCCCCATGTCAGGCTCTGTGCTGATGGCATGGAGCCTGCTTGGGATTCTCTGTCTCCCCTCTCTCTGCCCCCTCCCTACTCACGCTATCTCTGTCTTTCTCAAAATAAATAAATAAACTTTAAAAAAATAAAGAAAAAAACATGGGGAGCAGCTGCTATGTCCAGGGCTAAGAAAGAGTACCCAAGGATGAAACACACTTGGAAAAGGACACCCACACCTAAGACTGAGATTCAGGCCTGAGGGAAGGTGTGGCTTTGGACCCCACAGAGAAGTCCACTGAGGTGCTTCAGCCAGAGCTGGACAATAGCCAGCAGGCTCTAGCTGGCAGGAACCTGTCCATAGGAGTGCTACTGTAACTCACGGGGGTATGGGGTGAGCAACACAGGGTCTCCCATTTGCTTATGGCAGTTGGGAGCAAGAATTACATACAGGAGCCAGGAAAAGAAGCCCCCCGCCCCTTCTACCCACTATGCCATGCAGTGTCCTTCATGCCCTCTCCTCACAAAGCTTTACATTGTGTCAGCTGATAAAAGACTTCTCTATGTACAGGGTCCAGCTCCAGTATCACAAAGCAGGTCAAAGAATAGTAGATTGGGAGCTGAGAGGCAATACACTGATCCCACACTAGTTATGGATAGGGGGAATATACATGTTGGTTACACTAATCTTCATGTATTTCTTTATAGTTTGGGGACCTCAAAATAAAAATATTAAATGACTGCAAGTTAAAAATTTTTAAACAAAATTTTACCAGTGATGGAATAAAAATTTCTTCCAAAACACTGGGGAAGAAAGGTAAAAGGGGAAGTGGAGATTAGATCAGAATCCTTGAAAGGAAGAATAAAAACTAACTGGGAGGTAAAACCAAGAGACATTTGTTTTTGCCAAAGGAATTCTTTCCCTTCAGTCTGTCAAGAAGACCGAATCACCTAAATACCAAAAAACAAACAAACAAAAACAAAAACCCCCCAAACCAAAAAACCAAACAACAGTAACAACAACAATAACAACAACCTCCAGAACGAAACAAAACAAAAACGTGAATGGGTAAAACCTCCTTATCAAAAACCTAAAGATTGAGTCAAAACTAAAAGTATATGCTGTTTGTAAGAGATAACCCTAAAACAGGTGTGGCTGGGTGGCTCAGTCAGTTAAGCATCTGATTCTTGGTTTCAGCTCAGGATATGATCTCCTGGTTTTGTGGGTTCAAGCCCTGTAGCCGGCTCTGCGTTGATAGTGCTGTGGAGGCTACTTGGGATTCTCTCTCTCTCCCTCTCTTTCTGCCCCTCCCCCACTCATGCTGTCTCTCTCTCTCTCAAATAAATAAATAAACTTAAAAATTTTAAAGAGAATTAGATAAACCTAAAACAAAGAAAAAATTTAAGAGTATAAGCATGAGTTTTCCATGACAATTCTATCCTACCTGGTGCCCCTTCTTCCTTCGCTACCTATCAAAATCCTAATAGATATACGTATGCATCTGTACACATCTGAAGTCTCTCTTGAAGAATAAGCAAGAACCTGCTAACATTGGCTGCCTCCAGATAGGAACGTTGGGTGACAAAGGAAAGGGGGTGGGAGGGAGACTTTTCACTGTCTACCTTTCTGGACCTTTTGAATTGTAGATTGTATGTACATATATCCTTATTTAAAAACAAAAAGCCAAAAAAAACCAAACCACCCCTAAAAACCAAAACCTTATGATCTTTAAGACAGAGCTGCTCCCTTTCCTCAAAAAAATTAAAAATAGAATTACCATATGATCCAGCAATTTCACTTCTGATTATACAATCAAAAAATTGAGGGGCACTTGGGTGGCTCAGTCAGTTGAGCATCTGACTTTGGCTCAGGTCATGATCTCACAGTTTGTGGGTTTGCGTCTCCCCCTCTCTCTGCCCCTCCCCTGCTCATGCTCTGTCTCTCTCTGTCTCAAAAATAAAATAAAAACATTAAAATTTTAACAAAAATGGAAAGTCGGGTCTCAAAGAAATACTTGTACACTGAGGCTCACAGCAGCCTTATTCACAATAGCTGAAACGTGGAAGCAACCCAAGTGTTCATCAACAGATGAAGAGATAAGCAAAATGTGGAGCATCCATACAAGGGAATATCATTCAGCCTTAAAAAGGAAAGAAATACGGACACTGCTACAACAGGGGTGAACCTGGAGGCCGTTGTGCTGAGTGAAACAAACCAGTCACAAAAAGACAAGTACTTAGACAAGTGTGATTCCACCTAAAGGAAGTACTTAGAGTGGTCAAGGTCACTACAAGAGAGCTACTTTCTGGAGACAGAAAGTAGATGGTGGTTGCTGGGAGCTGGGAGGAGGTTGGAAGAGCTTTTAATAGGTGTGGAGTTTCAGTTTTGCAAGATGAAAAGAGTTCCAGAGATGGCTGGTGGCAATGGCAGCATGAAATCATGAATGTACTTACTATTGCTGAACTGTACACTTATATATTAAGATATTAATTTTGTTATGTGTATTTTACCACAATTTAAAAAAAAAATGGGGTAGGGGTGCCTGGGTGGCTCAGTTGGTTAAGCAGCCAACTTTGGCTCAGGTCATGATCTCGAGATTCGTGAATTCGGGCCCCGCGTCGGGCTCTGTGCTGACAGCTCGGAGCCTGGAGCCTGCTTTGGATTCTGTGTCTCCCCCTCTCCCTGCCCCTCCCCAGCTTGTGCTCTCTCTCTCTCTCTCTCTCTCTCAAAAATAAATAAACGTTAAAACATTTTTAAAAATTGGGGTAGCTGCCACTTTCCAAGAGGCCCTCTGTACCTGAGCACTCCCCAAAGCTCCCCTCTCCAACCCTGTGTCACTCTTATGAGAGTCCAGCTCACCCCTAGGTGTGTTGGTCTCCTGTACACAACCACAGACTCAGATTCTTGAGGACAGGGCCTCTGTTTTTGTTTTTTAACTCCATACTCTTGGTGGCAAAGTGCTTAGTGGGTACTTGATGGTATTACCACATTTTGCTTCCTGGGTTAAGTCTACCTTTGGAGAGCATTCTTTTTTTTTTTTTTAATTTTTTTAGATGTTTTTATTTATTTTTGAGACAGAGAGAGACAGAGCATGAGCAGGGGAGGGGCAGAGAGAGAGAGAGAGGGAGACACAGAATCTGAAGCAGGCTCCAGGCTCTGAGCTGTCAGCACAGAGCCTGACATGTGGCTCAAACTCACGGACTGTGAGATCATGACCTGAGCTGAAGTTGGATGCTTAACCGACTGAGCCACCCAGGCACCCCTGGAGAGCATTCTTTATGGGGGTCTGGAAACAGGAACACTATCAACTCAGCAGTATGGTGGAAAAAGTCAGACTTTGGAGTCAGCCAACTGGAAATAGGGTGCCAGCTTAGCCATGGTGTCTGCAGGCCAGTGAATACACTGTCCTGAACCTCAGTTTTCCTCTCAAAAATGGGATAATAATATGTGATAAAAATAATGTGGTCGTTCTTATCTGTGTTCTACATTGTAAGAGCTTCTGGATGGAGGGTGTGTCTCTTTTCTGCCCATGCTTTCCCCTGTTTCTGTCAAACAGCAGAGAACAGAACTCTGTTAAGGGAACAGAATGCTTGGTATTATTTTTTTCCCCTTCTATACTTTTTTTCTTTTGAGATAATTGTAGACTGACATGCAACTGTAGGAAATGATACTGAGAGGTCTCATTGTACCTTTCATCCAGTTTCCCCCAATGGTAATACCTTAATTGATATTAATATTGATAGTACGATATCCCAAATGGGAAATTGTCATTGGTACAATCCATTGATCCTATGCAGATTTCACCAGTTTTGCATGCACATGTATATGTATTTAGTTCTGTGCAGTTTTATTCCCTATGCATATCTGTAGATCCCTCATGCTACCCTTTTATAGCCAGAGCCCTTAGTTCTTTTTAAGAGCTTCTGTTTCAGAAGGACATTTATCCCATGGATCACTGAGGTTCTTTCAAACTTTCCAATCTACCCAACCCTATTACCCCATTTACCTTTTTTCCTCTCCCACACATTAAAAGTCCCTTGGAGAGTTGGAACAAGTAACAGGTGCATCAGAGAATCCCCTACTTATCTCCACTAGAGCATGTCCTCATGTCCCTTGGGGGCCTCTGGACTCTCCCCAGAGTGGAGAGCTCTGAGTAGCAAGTCTCTCCTGTCTTCAGACATGCACAAAACCCACCCATTCCTGCCTCTCTGTGACTGTGCTACTGAAGAGAAACACCATGCTTGTTACGTGATTGGAAGGGACGGTTGGCTCCCAAGGGCTGGCTTTACCACCTGGTTTAGTGTGGCCCTGTGGTTTAGTCTGGGCCAGATCCCACGTCTCCTGAGTCACCTTTCTGTCTCTGAGTAGGGGTCCTCCTTGGAGCTGCAATGCCCAGCTTTGGGTCCTTTCCTCTTCATGAGACAACACAGCCCGTGGGTATTGGGAACATGCCAAGGGAGCAGCTGGTAGGATCAGGGATCTACAGCCATGTTCCCACCAAGGGGACTTGTATTCCCTGAAGTGTTCCCCACCAAAGATGCCTCTTCCTTTGTCCCATGGAGGTCCACTTCTCAGATATGTACTGGGATCCCTTAAGGCATCAACAATACTGGTGATCTAAACTCCCTGAGCCTCAGTCTCCCCTTCTGTAAAATGGAACCAATAAGCCCTCACAGGGCTCTCTCAGTGCTTAAGATAACTCTGCAGTAGGCCCAGAGCCTTGGTGCTGTGTGCTCAATGAAAGGGTTGTTAGCTGTCATCCTATTTGTTATGCTTCTGCATTCCTGAGTCACCTCTATGCATGTCACTCCCCTGGGGATGGATCTGCCACCGTCCTCTTACCATATTTTTCTCTAGATTAATCACCCTAAGAGTTGAGTTTCTCTCTTCCAAGGGCGGGAGTAGAAGCCAAAACAGGTGGTGTGTAATCAGGGACTTAAAATGACGCAACCATCCCCTGGTTGCCTACCCTGTTTCCCAGGCCATCTAAACCACTTCCAATTTTATAGGATTAACTCGCTTGCTCAGACTCCCAATGAAACCCAAGGTCTCTCTCTCTCTCTTTCTCTCACTCTCTTCCAGGGCCCAGGACAGAATAACTCAGAGCTTCCCCCTGGGAAAAGGGAGGATGAATAGTGGAAGACAGAGCTCAGATCTTGCTTCTTTTCTTCCTGGCCCCTTGCCACCCCCAGCCCTGCTGCCACCCCATGAAACCCGGCACCCCAGGGTGTCCCTGGGGTGGGTGTGGACCCGGCTGGCCCGTCTCTCTTTACAGGCAGGCAGGATTTGGCTAATAAGAACCAGCTGTGTTGTTGGTGGGTTTTACTTGCCCCCTCCCCTGCCCTTGCTCTGATAGCTGTGAGAAACTGATGACAACCTGTTTGACCTCTGACCTCCGAACTTGACCCACTGCTAATACCTCCAGCTGCTGATTGCCGCGGAGCCCTTTGTCTCCGGCTGTTTGGGAGCCAAGACAGACAAATGATTTCTATTTGTCCTCTGGTGCCGCGGATGGAGCTGATCGATAGGAACTGCGAATGATGTCAAGGATTTGTCACCACAGCTTATGAATGACAAAAACGCTTCTCGCCACCCCCCTACCCCTTCCCCAAAGAAACACCTTTTGGGGGGAAAAGACTGAAAGGCAGAGAAGGCATATCGATTTTTTTTTCTTTCTTAAATAGCAGCTCGAGCCACAAAAGAAAGGCAGCACTTTTCTGTGCTAAAATGCTGCAAAAAGCTTCCCAGAGAACGAACCAGTGATTAGATCAGCTATTGCACGTAAGTACCACAGGCCACCACCCGTCCACAACTGCTCCATTTTGTCTGCTGAGGCTGTTCCAACTCCCTCATCTCTAAGTGTCCCGACTCCAGTGGGGGCACTTGGCTCTCTGGCTTGGTCATCTGCCTCCAGCTCGGTGCCCATATCATCCCTCACCTTCTTTCTGTCCTCACCCTGGTCTAGGAGTCTGAGCCAGCACCCGCTCCTCCTCATTCAGACATCATCAGTCTTTGAAACTGGATCCTTATTTGCAAAAGTGAAGGTGGGGGTGGGGGGCAGTGGTAGCAATGACTAGAGACACACAACTTGGGGGAGACCTCCATGCAGCAGCAGACGCAGGTTTCAGGGGAGTCTAGGGAGGTAGCCCATCCCTCTGGAGAGCCAGAAGGTTCCACAGCAGGTGAGGAAGCAGGGAGGCTCCTACCCCTCACCACGACATCTGACCTCTTACTGCAAGCTTGCTCTGTGCTGGGGCCAGGACCCCAGGGTGAGTGAGAGCTGCCTGCTCAACCCTGGGAAGCTGGCCTCTAGTATAGCCAAGCAACCATGATGGTTAGTGAAGTGAATGCTGGGGCAGGGAGGACAGGAAGTAGGAAACCTGCCCCCAGCTGGGGGTGGTGATGGGGGGTGAAGTGGTTGGGCTTCCTAGAATAAGGAACATCCTTGTTGAGTTTGGACAGATGGGCAGCAATAGAAAGCAAGCTGCTGCATTCCGGCTGTAAAGACCAAGGACCTCCTAGCTGTTGGGGGTGGAATCTTTGGGTAATGCTCTGTGGGAGACCAATTTTGTGTGGGAGCCTCCAGAGTGAGTGGCTCTTGCAGTAATGACTCAGAGATTTCAGTTTTCTCATCTGTGATGTGGACACAGCAATGGAATCTGCCTCACAGGGCTGTTGAGAATATTACACAGGATAATCCATGTCAGGCATTTATACCATCTTGCAGCATATGATGGCTGTTCTTGATTTATTATTATTATTTTAGCTGTTATTATTTGAAGACTTGCTTCCAATCTGGGTATTCGACAGTCAGGTGGGTTGAATGAGGGTAGATATGGACACCCCCCTGCCTCCCACATACCCTGACTAGAGCCAAGATCTGGGTATAGTCGGGAAACCGAAGAAGGGGTCCTGGCAGGACAGGGTCTCTGACCAAGTGGAGAGCATGGCTCTGGAGAATACCAGAATGACCTCTCTCCCCAAGCATGGGCGCTGGATATAAACAGTGAGGAAAGCCTGCTCTTGGGTAAGGCTTGGACAGAGTAGCTACATAAATGCAAGGCAACTTAGGCCCTCACTATTGATCGCTTGGACTACTACAGCAGCTGCTTACCTGGTCTCATGTCTCTCCCAACCATCATCTGTACCATCATCAGAAATAACTTCCAAACTCAAAATCTGATCATGATACTTCTCTGTTTGAATCCCTCCAGTGGCTCCCCATTATCTTCAGGTTAAAGCCCCACCTCATCCTATCATCTCCCTATTTTGCAATCACTTGTTCTATATTATGGTAACCATACATCCTGTATGGTCTCACTACCAGGCCTTTGCTTAAGCTGGTCCCTCTGCCTGAAATGCCCCCTTTATCTCCATTCTAGGGAGATTTTTGTCTCTTTCTCCATATCTTTCCACAGCACATTATACTTCCATTTTAACACCTAAGGCCCTTGATCAGAATCATGTATCTCCTGCCTAGACCAAGGGCTTCTGGGGGCCAGGAACTATTCTGTGCCAGGACCCTTCCCATCAGCTGGCTGTATTGAATAGACTAGCTGGAAGGAACTTGAAGCATAAAGCAAACTTAGGAATTAGTGGGGGATGCTGGGACAGGAGTGTGGATACTGCGTTCTGACAAACAAAAGATAATGGTAGGCAAAGGACTTTAGTTTCCAGATTGATCAAAATATGAGGTTACTAAAGTCATGGTTATTGCTATCGGTGACTCCCAAATGGCTGCTTAGTTTAAAATTTTAAAAACACTGAAAATGGGACAGACTCACTGTAGAAAATTCAAGCAATGTGGAAAAGTATAAAAAAGAGAGTAAGATTCTTGTAAAATCCCCTTGTATTGATTAGGACTATTCTTCTACAAGAGATAGAAAACCCAGCTCAAACTGGCTTAAGCATAAGGCGATTATTGGCTCCAGGGGCTAAGGAGTCAGGGGTGGGGCTGGCTTCAGATGATGACCTCTGGACCTTCTCTCTCTCTCTCTCTCTCTCTCTCTCTCTCTCTCTCTCTCCCCCCCCCCCACCTTTTTGTGCCCCCGCATCCTTTGGCTCTCCTCCAAGCTGCCTTTATACACAGGCTTCCTCTTTATGGTTCCAAGGTGGCTGCAACTATTCCAAATCTCACATTTCTCAGCTTTGAGTCCGGCGGAGAAGAAAGACTGTCTATGGCAGATTGTCTTTTCCATAGGAGGCCACAATATTTCCTATCTCACATGCCCTTCTGCAATGTGACCTTGCACTTTCCCATCAAGAGGTGGAGTCTAATGCCCCTCCCCTATGGTTCTGAGCTGGCTTTAATGACTCCCTTGTAACCAATAGAATGTGACAGAAATGATGCCAATATGGTTTCTGAGGCTAAGTCAGAAGCAGCTTTATAGCTTTTGCCTTCATCACTTGAAATACTCTCTAGATTCTCGCTTCTTGAAGACATTCCCCCTTGGAACCTGGGTGCCATGCTGTGAAAAGCCCAAGCCATGTGCAGCCCACAAGTAGGTGCTCTGGTCAACACTTCCAGCTAATCCCAGACTTCACGTCATCCCAGGAGTCAGACCTGTAAGTGAAGAACTCTCCAAATGACTCCAGCTGTTCAAGTCACCTACAACTTCCCAGCTGAGAGCGCAGACTTTGTGGGAACACAGAGGAGCGGTTCCAGTTGTGCACTCTCCAAATTCCTAACAAAAGAATGTGTTACAAAATGCATGTTGTTTTATACCAGTAAGTTTTATTATGTAATGGTGTTTTCTCAGGAGCTCCAGAATAATCCACGTTGGTTTGGGTCCCTGTGGTTAATCCCCTTGATCCTATACAAGGAGCATAGCTAGTCATTCAGAACTTAGGGTGAATCAATTCCACCAGAATGAGAAGAGGGGTGAGCGGCAAGCCCAGTGGGTCACTGGTTACCCAAAGTCACAAACCACAGAACCCACTATTCCTACTGCCCAGTAACTGGTGAACATCCTTCCAGACACCTTCCTGGGACTATGTGCACATGTAGGCATAAAATTCAGCATTAAGCACATTCTACATGATATTTCGTAACTTTTTTTAATTTAATGGATAATGGGGCTCTTTTGATATCAGTGGATACAGATGTCTGCCATCATTTTTAATGGCTGCATGAGATTCCATTATATGACGAACCATAATTGATTTAATTAATTCTGTATTGGTGGATCGTTATGTAATCCCCCCCTTCTTTTTGCTATTATGAACAGTGTGAGATAAACATCACTGCACATACATCCTCGGGCACATCTTCCAGTATTTCCTTAGGATAAATTCCAAGAAGTCTAATTGTGGGTTCTAAGGTTATGAACATTTTTAAGGCTTGCCAAGGGCATCTAAATTGCCTTCCAGAAATGTATCTCTATATACTCCTATTGTCTCATCGATGGGGCATGAGGATGGCCATTTCACTACACCTGTATTGGGATATTTGCCAATTAGAAAAGTGGAAAAAAGTGATTCCTCACTGCTGCTTTAATTTGAATTTCTTTGATTCCAAGTGAGGTCAAGCACCTTCTCATATGCATTTTGACTACTTCTACTTCCTCTTTTGTAATATTGCCTGTTCAAGCCCTTTGACCAATTTTTTAATTGCAGCAAATATTTTGTTATTGATTTATAAAAAACCTTTTTGTATATTACAGCGTTAACCCTTTGTTGTATGTCTCCAAACCTTTGTTGTCTCTCCTTTAAGTATGTAGGGTGGCCACCCTTAAAACAAGGTAAGCAAAGTCTCCAAACAAGGCACAGTATAAGCCCTTCAGAAGCAGTTGGCGCCTGGCAAGACTGTTAACTTTAACTGCTCTTGTCAGAGGGGATCAGCTGCCTAACAAAGAAACCAGGGCTGGGAACAGAAGGGCCGACAGAATTGTCCATCCTGGACACAGGTTCAAATGCATCTATTGGAAGGGGGCAGGAGATATCCTAGGAATCTCAATGCTGAAGAAGTACATGAAGGGCAGATTAGGGAGGAGAGAGGCAGAGAAAACCAGGAGGCCAGGGACTGTGACCCTTATAAATATTGCTCCTGCAGCAGGGCCATCCCAATGTGGAGCAGCTATCTCTGGTTGGTTCTTGATCCAGGGGCCAGGTGGGAGCATGGGCCACCTGGAGGGGCAGTGTCAAAGGTAAGAGGCCCTTAGAGCCCACCAAGCTTAGAGAGGCATTTATAAGTAACCAGAGGAGTATAAAGGTGATTTAGCCTGGGAAGCGGGGCACTGAGGGAGTCAGGTCATTGCCAAGGAAACAGGACTAAGTATTCAGTCTGAAGGTCAAGGCAAGGAACCTGTAGTGGACACTATGCCTAAATCCTCTTGGCTGCTATGAGTTCTAGCTGCTAATAGCTCTTAGCTGCCCCCATCTCTGGAGCATCACCGTTGGCAAATGGGAGCTGCCTCCCCTGAGAGATTACACGTGCCTGGGCAGCTCACAACCAATGAGTGACTGAGGAGGGGGATTAGTCTCTGCTGCAGGAGATGGTGGGGGATACTGCTGGTGGCTGCCCCTTCTCAAACCAAAGCCCAAATTCTCTTTGGGTCATTACTCCTTCCCTATCCCCTGGGTGGTTTGATGAGACTGTACCACCCCAAGCTTCAAGAATGGGCTCTGGATTAATTCAATCTTTGCGTCTCCTCACCCTTACCTCCAGCCACAGTGACTGACTCAAGGATGAGCATATAAACGAATCAGAGCCGATGAAATGTGGGGGCTTCTGGGAAAGGGAAGTTCTCTCTTTTCCACTCTAGTGGGTTGGTATCCGTCCTAATGCAGAACAGCTATTTCTACCACCTTATGGAGCTGAAGAATGGAGACAACCATGGGCAACCGGACTGAGAGAAAGATTCTGGTGATGTCACTTGGGCCCTGGATCAAACTGCACCCAATGCCAGACCTATACCTAAATTCTACTCCATTATGAGAGCCAATAACTCCCCATTTTCTGAAGCCAGTTTAAGGAGGTCTTTTTGTTACTGGCAACCAAGAGTTCTAACAGACATATATGGTGTGTGATGAAGGGTTAACGTGGAACTAAAGGAACCCAGCAAGCCCACACAAGTTAAAGCCAGAAGAATAGCCCCTAATCTGTCTTCCTTCACTTCTATTATAGGCATCCTGCTCCACCCCAGGGTCTGCCATGTTCACCAGGGGATTTTGGCCAATGAGGCCAGTCCAGAGCAAGGCCAGCACCGTTATCAGTCAGTGTTAGTGGCCGTTTCCTTCCACTGTGGTTTTCAGTCTCTCTACCTCCCTCCAGGGAATTCATCCAAGGAATCAAAGGGAGTCCATTCTAGGCAAGGAGAAACAAAGCCCTTTCAAAGTCCACATTAAGTAAGTGGTGAGGGAGCTTCCCTCCTCAGGTGGTGAGGTTGGGCCAGAGGGACTAAATGAGATACAACTTGAGGAGCTCATGGTCCAGGGCAGGAGATAATATGCACAGAAACACAAGTCAAAAGGTGGTAAGAGTCACAAAAGAAAAACTAAGTTGCAAGTTGAAAAAAAGATGGGGGCACCTGGGTAGCTCAGTCAGTTAAACGTCCGATTTCGGCCCAGGTCATGATCTTGTGGTTCATGAGTTTGAGCCCTGCATTGGGCTCTGTGCTGACAGCTCAGAGCATGGAGCCTGCTTCTGATTCTGTGTCTTTCTCTCTCTCTGCCCTTGCCCTGCTTGTGCTCTGTCTCCCTCTCTCTCAAAAATAAAAATAAACATTAAAAAATTAAAAAGAAAAAAGAAATAAAGGAAAGATCAATGCCAGAGAATGAGCAGGTGGGCATTCCAGGTAAAGGGAACAGCAAAGAGAAAGGTGTGGGGGTTAGGAAGCCTCTGTGAAGGCACAAAGTACAAAAAGGGGAGTTTTGTGATCACACTTAGAAGGGTAGTTTAGGGCTAAATGATGAGAGCCTGCTTAGGGCTCTGCGCCTGTTGGGGAGAAGGGATCAAAGGATTCTCTGGAGAGAAGTAACATGAACAGATCTGTGCTGCATAAACGCTACTCTGCCAGCAGCAAGGAGGAAGCATGAGACTGGATGGGGCTGGGGACAGTGTACCAGTTGGGAGGCAGTTGTAATGGTCCAGATGCATGCTGATGAAACTAAGGTGGGGACAGTGGGATGAGGTACCCCATATATGTTCCCCTGGGGACATACTGGTGCCTTGTAACTGGTGCCTCCTAACTTAGCCAACCCATTCCCTGAATGGTCAGACTGGCTTTGGCCACCTGTTCCCATTGCCCAGTGACGTGGGCTACAGGGATCATTAACCTAAGCCGTGAACTCACTCTCCCTCCTAACACATCTGGCCGGACAGAGACCCCTCCTCCAGTTCTACTCCCCTTCCAGGAGATGAAGAAACTGGGCTTCCAGCCCAACTGAGCATTTTGTTCCCTGCAAGAATGCCACAGACACACACCTGTCACCATCATTATACAACACTGCCCACTAGGACCACACTCATGTACCCAAATCACAAGGTATCACAGAAGCAGCCCTGGACTAGGAGTCAAAAGGCATGGGTGCAGGTCCAACTCTGCTGTTCATGACCTCTGCAACTTTCAGCAAACCACTTACACCCTCTGAGCCTCACCTTTTCATCTATGAAATGGAGATAAAATGCCTTCTTTCCAGGATTTCTCTGTGGACTAAAAGAGATAATGTATATGAACATCTTCTGTAAATTTTTGAAGTTCTGCTTAAATGTGGAATTCTGTGTACATTTTCACCCATCCCACCAACCTCTGTTGAGTTATGACCCTACCAGGGGCTGGGGAGTGCACAAGCCTCTGCAATTCCACGTTCGTGATCCTATTCCAGCCTTCACTCACCCTGTGATGGGGAAAAACTTTGCTTGAAACACAAGCTATGTTCACATCCTGAGTGTGACAAATGGGAAAATGGCCTAAATTAAAGAAGGAAAGATTTTTATCAGAACTAACTTCCCAATGGAGGAGGCTGGTTGGTTCCTGGAAATCTTCCCAGAAGAAGAGAATCAATTAAGTACTTTGCCCAGAGTAGACACCAAATAAATTGTTGAGTGGAATTGACTCTGTCATAGTAGCCAGGAGACAGGAAAATGAATCAGATAGGTTCTTAAAGCCCTTCCTCCATCTGACTTTCTCTGCACCACATAATACGTTTCTATGTCTGGTGCATGGGTGAGAGTCTGGGGCTGGCACTCAGCAGGCCTGTCCCCAACCAGCTGTGTGACCTTGGAAAGATCTCATGGTCTCTCTGAGCCTCTATTTCCTCCTGAATGCCATCTGAGTAAGAAATATAATAAATCTTCTAGGACAGTGTCCACACTTAACACTCCACAGGTGATTGTTGAATAAATGAATGAGGGAATGAATGGCACTCAGTAAGGCGTAGGATTCATGTTTGCTCTTCTTTCCTCTCTGAGCCTCCGTCTGCCTGCATGTCAAATGTGAGCATTGGGCTGCCTATCTCCAAGCTCCCTGTCATTCTGGCTTCTGCAATCTGCCTGCCCAAAGCCCAGGCTGGGAGGAGGGGAGCTGGAGGATTTGGGGTCTGCACCTTCACGCCCAGCAACTCCAGTTGCCCTCCCGTTTCAGGGCATGGGCAGCAGGTATGCATTGCTGTTCCCACGGGGCTGCCCAGCTTAGCCCAAGGCTCCCTTTGCTGGGAGAGTAGCCTGGGCTGCAGACCTGTGCTGACCTGCTCTTAACCCCCAGGAAAGTTACACAAACTCCTCCACGCTCCGCTGGGAGCTAGGAACAATACTTCCCCTTGTGCCCCTGGCCTATTCCACATCAGCACACATCGGGGAGGGACATGGGGGGCAAGCAGGAGGGGGCAGCCCAGCTCCAGTTTCAACCATGCCTGGAAATTGGATCTTCCTCTGTGGCCAGAGCTCCCTAGGGGCATAAAGGAGGAGGGGGGCTGGAGCCCAGATCTCTGCAGCAGCCTACTTTCTCCTCTACATGTCTCCCACCAAGAACAGCCCTGTGCCTGGGTCACAGAGCAGATCTGCAAAACTCCTTACCATTGCAAATAAGCTGGACAATGGACCTACATGGAGATGGTGGTGGGGAAAGGTCTACTCTGGAAATCAGGAAGTCTGGGTATGGTTATGCTACTGTCAAGTAAGATACCAGGGGCTGGACTAGCCAAGGGCTGAAAATGCAGGATATGGAGCCAGACCACCTGGTTCAAATTCCAGCCCACCATGTCCAAGCTAGTGACCTCAGACCAGGTACCTACCACTCTGTCACTCTGCTTCCTCATCTGCTGTAATGGTACCTACCTCCCTGAGTCCTTATGAGGAATAAATGAGTTCTTAGGCACAACATACTTGGTGCATTCCTCAACAAATGCCAGCTGTATGGCTTGCTGTCCACACAGGTTTAGTAGGAAGTAGAGGCATGTCCTCCCTTAACTTCCTCCCTTAACTTCCCAGAGTAGAGCAAATTGTTCAAATTGTCTAAAACACAACAGAGCTACTTAAAGTACATGAAACTAGCTGTCAACATTGTGAAACATAATCACAGTTTTGATTGCTCTGTGATAGTGTAAAAATTGCAAATTTTTCAACAGGCAAGAAAAGAAAAACAAAGAATAACTACATTCAAACTCATCCCCCCTCCCCTCTGTGTTCTGCATGCCCATATGAATTAATTTGCTCATGTTGACACATGCACAGCTTTGCATCACTTGAGACACACATTTCTTATTCCTCTTCAGTCATTTTATATTTAGGCTATAGTTGGTAGTGGCTGGTTTCTTTCCAGGTAACTGTAGTTGTTTAAAAACAATGCCAAAACAAAAGCCTCTCCTCCCTGGCAGTCTGTCACAGCTATGCCTCTCTATAGCCTCTGTATCCATACCCTTCTCTTTCAGTGACCTCCTTTATGGACCCCCTTTTCTCTTCCTTCAGAATTCCTAGAAGAAAACTAACAGGAATCAATGTTCCAGAGTGGGAGAAATAATTAGGATTTCGAGTATGAGAGGTTTCAGTACCAGGGACAGCACCATGTGTGTGCTCGCCTGTTTTCCCCCCAGCTCTCAAACGTTTTAGTTATGCTAGAACTGTATCTTCTGGAGACTTGATGTCCACCTCTATAAAAGGGGGAGCAGGCGATAGCTGGGAGGGCTGCAGGTGAACAAGACCAACTCTAAGGCCTCTTACAGCTTTGTGGCCCCAGAATTCTTTGGCTTCCTGTTTGACTTCCCTTCTATTTTTCCCACTCCCTCCCTTCTTTCCTTCTTCTTTTCCCCTTTTTCTCCTTTCTCTCCCCTTCCTTCCATCCTTCCTTCCATCCTTCCTTCCTTCCTTCATTCCTTTTTTTTTTTTGATAGGGACTTCCTATTCATTTTAATAGCCTTATAGCCATCACCTAGCGAGAGGGGTCAAAGCACAGAGCTCCTCATGAGAGCAGCAAGCTGGCCCTCAGGAACTCTCAAATTCAACACTGAGAATTCACCTGGTTTCCCCTCTGCCCCTAGTCACCTAGAGACATTAAGTTAGTTCTGATAAAAGGCTGAGCTGTCATACAGGACAGAAAGGTTTATCGCATTCTTATGTAACAGGATGACTAGAAGGGATGCACAGAACCAGACAAGAACTCGCTCCCTCTGTGAGGTTTTCTCCACCAGCTCTTAGTGATTCCCCTGTCTGCACAGTCATGCTGGGTCACAGACATGTCCACATAATGTCTTCAGGAAGGAGTAAAAGTGGGAGGAGCACATGGATAGTGTTTTAAGGGCCAGGACCAGAAGTAGCAATACATCCTTTCAGCTCCCATTCCATTACTGGGGACTTTGTCATTTTGCAACACCAAGCTATAAGGGGGCTGAGGAATTTGGTCCCTAGCTGGGCAACCATGTGCCAAGCTACAACTTTATTGCTTTGGAAGAAGAGGAGAATGGGATTTGGTTTAAAAATATTATCTTCTATTTAATGGATAAGATAGGGCTGTAGAAATAGAAGGTTTTGCTCAGGGAAAGGGAAAAGGATTTATTGAGTCAGGCACTATGCTAAGTGCTTTCCCATACACTTAAAATGCCTTGGGGTGTCATCTCCTCAAATGTCCCATCCAGTTAATGCTCTAATCTTTGCTTGTGCTGTTTTCCCCATCCAGATGCCCTTGTCTTTTAGGTAAGTTGATCCTACCCTTCCTTCAAGTTCAAAAACTACTTCCTTGCTCATGGAATTTTTTTAAACTTTTATTAATTTTTGAGAGACAGAGAGAGAGCATGAATGTGGAAGGAGCAGAGAGAGAAGGAGACAGAATCCAAAGCAGGCTCCAGGCTCTGAACTGTCAGCACAGAGCCCGACATGGGGCTCAAACCCACAAACTGTGAGATCATGACCTGAGCATAAGTCCAACGCTTAACCGACTGAGCCACCCAGGCGCCTCTATCATGGAATTCTAGAGCCAGAAGGAACCTCAGAATTCATTTACGTCAATGCCTCATTAAAAAAAAAAATAGTTAATGTTTTAATTTATTTTTGAAACAGAGAGAGACAGAGCATGAGCAGGGGAAGGGCAGAGAGACAGAGGGAGACACAGAATCTGAAGCAGGGTCCAGGCTCTGAGCTGTCAGCATGGAGCCCGACACGGGGCTCGAGCTCACAGACCGTGAGATCATGACCTGAGCTGAAGTCAGATGCTTAACTGACTGAGCCACCCAGGTGCCCCGAGGTCAATGCCTCATTTTATAAGTAAGGAAACTGAGTCCATAGAAGGAAAAACACTTCTCCAAGGTGACATAGTAAAATATCCATAAAGCTTAATAGCCCATAGCTAGGACTCAGGACTCCAAGTCCAGTGTTCCTTCTATACAGCACTGGAACCCCCCTGCCTGCACAAATAGGTTTCTGCTCTGCCTCTCATCATGTGACTTCAGACAAATCTCAGCCTCTCTAACCTCCAGATTCTTTAAAACATTTTTTTTTAAGTTTACTTACTTTGAAAGACAAGGAAAGTACAGGAGGTGCAGAAAGAGAAGGAGAGAGAAAATCCCAGGCAGGCTCCATGCTGTCAGTGCGGAGCTCGATGTGGGGCTCGAACTCATGAACCATGAGATCATGACCTGACCTGAAAACAAGAGTCAGATGCTTAACTGACTGAGCCATCCAGACACCCCTCTAATCTCCAGATTCTTAAACTATGGAATGAAGAGATTGCATCAGATTATCCCTAAGATTCTATTAGGACACAGACCCAGTTACCTACTAGTAGGGTCTCCCTAGACTTTCAGATCCTGACTCTGTCAATGATGCTAAGACACCCCCAGACAAACTATACTAACCTCCTCCCCACCTCCTCCTATGAATTAATTCACACTAGAATCAACAGAAGGGCTTCTTTCTTCCTACCTCCCTGGGGATCTGGCAGGGCTGAGCACTTTATGTGCTGTATCTCATTTGATCATTAAAACATCCCTGGAAAGTCTAAAAAACATCTAAAGAAGATGTTTTAGATGAAGAAACTGAGGCTCTGAGAGGTTAATGGCTCTCTTGGGCAAATGGATTAGCTTTTATCCTGGGATCCCTAAGATGGAGAGGTAGGACTAGTTGGGGGAAGTTACAGGGGGATTTTTGGCTTGATGCAATAAAGGGCTTCCTACTAGAACTGGCTCTAAAGAAACAGGCTGTCGTGGAAGGGAGGGTTTCTGGTTCACTGGAGGTGTGCACACACAGAGTGAAAGATCAAAGGATTTTAGCACCAGATAGGTAGATGCAGGAGCAAAGGGGATAGACTATATCAGTAATTCCCAAAGATTATTTTAGGACATACATTAATCAGCATTAAGTAACTTTCCTTACACTAATAAAAATGTTATTCCTCCAATTATGTTTCAAACTTTCTGATTTTGGCCAGGAGAAAATCTTGGTTTGGTGCTAGTATAGCTTTTATTTTTCTACCACTTATTAGCTCCCTTTTTTTTTTTTAATTTTTTTTTCAACGTTTATTTATTTTTGGGACAGAGAGAGACAGAGCATGAACAGGGGAGGGGCAGAGAGAGGGAGACACAGAATCGGAAACAGGCTCCAGGCTCTGAGCCATCAGCCCAGAGCCTGACGTGGGGCTCGAACTCACGGACCGCGAGATCGTGACCTGGCTGAAGCCGGACGCCCAACCGACTGCGCCACCCAGGCGCCCCATTAGCTCCCTTTTTAACAAAAGAGATTTAAGTTTTAGGCTCAGAGCTCTGGAGCAGATGGAAGGACTTGCTAGAATGGAATAACATGGGCTTCCTATCTTTCTATTGTATTTATTTTTATGGTTACCTTCTTTCATGACAAATAATTCTGGTTTTCTCATTACTGCTATGATATACAATTTTATTTTAAAATAAATATATTTTAGGGGCACCTGGGTGACTCAGTTGGTTAAGTGTCTGACTTCAGCTCAGGTCATGATCTCATGGTTCGTGGGTTCAGGCCCTGTGTTGGGCTCTTTGCTGACAGCTCAGAGCCTGGAACCTCCTCCAGATTCTGTGTCTCCCTCTCTCTCTCTGGCTCCTCCCACACTTGCTCTCTCTCTCTCTCTCTCTCTCTCTCTCAAAAATAATAAACATTAAAAATTTTTAAAAGTTTTTAAATAAATATATTTTAAGAAAGTGAATATACATGCCACAAAATGGAAGAAAATATTTGCAAAACATATATGTGACCAAGGAATCATCCAAAATATACAAAGAAGTCTAAAATTCAACTATAAGAAAACAACTCAAAAAGTGAGCAAAAGATTTGGTCACCTCATCAGCGAAGACATACAGATGGCAAATAAGCATATGAAAAGATGCTCCATAAAGGTCATTAGGGAACTGCAAGTTACAATAACAATGAGATGCCATTAACAACCTATTAGAATTAACAACATTAAATGTGGAGCTACAGGAACCCTCATTCATTGCTGGTGGGGATGCAAAATGGTATAGCCACTTTGGGGGACAGTTTGGCAGTTTCTTACAAAACTAAACATTCTCTTACCATATAATCCAGCAATCGTACTCCTGGGAATTAACCCAAATGAGTTGGAAACTTAACGTCCACACAAAAACCCATACACGAATGTATATAGCAGCTGTATTCCTAATTGTCAAAACTTGGAAGCTACCAGATGACTTTACAAGGATGACTGGATAAACAAACTGTGGTACATCCAGACAATGGAGTATTAATCAATATTAAAAAGAGATGAGCTATCAAGCCATGAAAAGACACACAGCAAACTTATCCATGTTATTAAGTGAAAGAAGCCAGTCTAAATACTGCATGATATTAACGATATGACATTTTGGAAAAGACAAAACTATGAAGACAGTAAAAAGATAAACAGATGCCAGGGGTTGGGAGGAAGGAGGGATAAACAGGTAAAGGACAGATCATTTTTAGGACAGTAAAACTATTCTGTATAGTATTGTAGAAGGTGAACACATGAGATACGCATTTGTCAAAACCCACAGAACTACAAACAGTGAATCCTATCATGAACTGTGGGCTTCAGTGAATAATAGTGCATCGGTACTGGTTGATCAATTGTAACAGACGTGCCACAGCAATGCAAGATGTTAATAATAGAGGGAACTGTGGGCAGAGAGAGGGGGCATATATGGGAACTCCCTGTACTTTCTGCCCAATTTTCTTCAAACTTAAAAGGTCTCAAAAAAAAAAACCCTATTAACTTAAAACTAAATACATTTAAAGTATTTAAGCTTAAGAAGTTTGCCCACTAGCAATTCCACTTCTAGAAATAGGTGGGGGCACCTGGGTGGCTTGGTCGGGTAAGCAATGGACGTCAGCTCAGGTCATGATCTTGTGGTCTGTGGGTTCGAGCACCGCATCTGGCTCTGTGCTGACAGCTGGGAGCCTGGAGCCTGCTTCAGATTCTGTGTCTCCCTCTCTCTGTCTCTTTCCGCCCCTACCCCACTTGTGTTCTTTCTCTCTCTTAAAAATAAATAAAAACTTAAAAAAGAAAAAAGAAATAGAGACGTGTATACTCAAGACCCACCCAAGACTCTTCAGAGCAATGCTGTTGGTAACAGCTGAATGTTCACCAATGGAGGAGTGGATAAATTGTGGCATATTCACACAATGAGATCCACCCAATGAGACTTTCCAGCAATGAAAAAGAGCAAACTCCCATTATACATGACCTGAATGAATCTCACAAACATGTTGAGTGCAAGAAGTCAATAGCAAGGAGTCTATCCCATTTTATAAAGTTTTACAAAACTGGTCCACTGTGTTAGGACTCAGGAGAGCAGTTCCCCATAGAGGGAGTGTGAAGCTATAAGGGGGTCCAGAGAGGCTTCTGGGGTTCTGATAATGTTTTGTTTCTCATTCTGGGTACTGGTTATATAGGTGTGTTCATTTTGGGAAAAGTTCATCTGGATTTTCACTTATAAGTTGTATGCTTTTCTGTAGGCTCACTGTGGAATTTTACATAAAAGCGGGTCCATTGACAATATTGTATGTAAACAGTGATCAAGAGTGAAATCTCATGACCCAACATTTTCTCCGCAGGGATATGCCCGACAGAAATATGTTCACATGTCCACCAAAAGACATGTACAGGAGTGTTTACAACAGCACTCTATTTAATAAGCCCCAAATCAGAAAAAAACTCAAATGTCTGTCCACAGAAGATTGGATGAATACATTGTGGTATATTAATATGTGCTATACTGCATGTAAAAAAGGACTATTGCCGCCCCCAGCAACACAAATGGAGCTCACAAGTAAGATGCTGAGTGAAGGAAGCAAGACAAAGAAGAGGGCCTAGTGGATAAATCCATTTATGGAGTTCAAAAACAGACAAAGCTAGCCTATGATTACTTTTGGGAGGTGCTGACTGGGAGGGGGCAAGAAGGAGCCTTCTGGGTTCCATTTTCCACATGGAAATGTTCCATGTGGTGTCAGGGCAAATACACATGTAAAAATTGATCAAGGTGTGCACTTAAGATATTTGATCTTTAAGCTTATAAATGCAGGGGAAACTCACAAATGGCCAACATTATGAAAGTGGAATGCAAATGAGCAAAGTTTGGGAAATAATGGACACGAAGTTCTCTTGAGGGCTTCCTGTTCTGAGAGCAGGACCCTTTCACGGTAGCATGACTACACCCTCCCCACCAAGACCCCCAAGGCCTAAGGTCAGCACATGACTTGCCCCTTATCTGGCCTGTTGATCAGTGGAGACACCAGGTTTAGGGGGTCAGACGCCAGTTGCCCCCACTCTGTCCCCAGGGCCAGTAGCCTGAGGCCTTAGGATCATGAGGGCAGATTCCTGCCTAAGCCTTTACAAACAAACATGAGGGCTGAGGGGGGAGCACAGGCTCCTGTCCCTCCCTGGTCACCTCCAAGGTGTGGAGGTCCCATCTCTCCTGGGATGTCCTGGACCTCTCCCGCCTGCCCTCATCTTAGACCCAAGCACCACCCGGCATCATCCCATGGGCTTGGCCCAGTGTCATTTTCATACACCAGGTCTCTACTAGCTTTCCTACAGACTCACTGTGAGACAGATCATACCCTTCACACCCTCAGGTCATGATCTCATGGTTTGTGGGTTCGAGCCCTACGTTTGGCTCTGTGCTGACAATATGGAGCCTGCTTGGGATTCTCTCTCTCCACCCCTCTCCCACTTGCTCCCTTCACCTCCCCACCCCCACCTCTGCATAATGTGGGGACAGAGAAGGTTCAGGACAGAAGCACAGACCAGCCCCATCTGACGTTGGGCTGTCTTTGGCAATATACCAGGCAGTTACCCAGCTTCTGCCCAAACACCACCACTAATGCGGAGCTCACCTCTGATCATTAGAAAGTGCTTCGTAGAGGGGTCCCTGGGTGGCTCAGTCAGTTAAGCATCCCACTCTTGATTTCGGCTCAGGTCATCATCTCATGGTTCATGAGTTCGAGCCCCACATCAGGCTCTGTGATGATGCTTCTGGGCTGGCTTGGGATTCTCTGTCTCCCTTTCTCTGGCCCTCCCCAGCTTATATTCTCTCTCTCAATCTCTCTCTCTCTCTCTCTCTCTCTCAAAAATAAATAAACATTAAAAAAAAGTGCTTCCTAGAAATAAGGTGCATCTAGTATGTGTCTCTTTTTGCAAATATTTAAATTATATAAATGTATATAAATGTCTACGTAAACACATATGTGCCTAATATACATAGATAGGTGCTCTCTGGGAGGCTATGCGATAAAACAAACAATAATGGTTGCCTCCAAGGAGGAGAATAGGGGGGTTGAGTGCAGGGGTAGGAAGAAGACTTATTCCCTATTCTTGCTCATTTGTACTTTTGAATTTTGTACTTTGTGCATGCATTTGCTAGTAAAAGTAGGTAGAATACTCTGGAAACAAACAGTTCCAGTCCTTACACTCCTTGGTTGGCCTGGCTCTGGATGAGGTCAGGGCCTGCTGCACTCCCTCCCACCCACCTGCCCACCCACTGCCTGATGGAGATTTAAGGCATCAGAAGCAAATGGCTGTGTTTAAACCCCATTTTACAACTGAGAAACTGAGGCTCAGCAACTTCCCCAAAGTTACTTAGCAGAAAGGTTGCCAAGCCAAGAATCAGGCCTCCTGGCGTCTCTGGTGCTCTTCTTCCCCACCAGGCTGCCTCCAGGTCTGGCATCTTTACTGAGCATCTTATTCTCTGAGGGCCTTGGAGAGGACTCTGGTCCTCTCCCTTCCACTCTTACCTGCACTACTCAAGCAGTATCTTTTTCTTGAGTCCTTATCCTACAGCTCTGGGCATTTTGAGAAGCAGGGGTGGGAGAGTGAGGGGCAGGGTTATCCCCACACTGCCCGGCCAGTCTTGACCCCAGAAGGCTGGGGTCCCTGAGCCTTGTTTGGAAGAGATTAGAAAGAAACACCAGCAAACTTGATAGTCCCAGGGCCATATGAAGATGTCACCACTTGAGGCCAGTGCAGGGCAGGCAGCTGTAATTAAGACCTTGATTAGAGGTCAGCATGGGCAAGGAAGGCAGTTCCCAGGGCCTCAGTGTCTGGCCCAGACACTGGAGGGCAGTGATTCCCTCAGATCCCCTCTGGCGGGAAGCAATCAGCAGTCAGGCTCACCACCACCAGTGAGGATGTGTTTGTGGGGCTATTCCACAAAAGCCCACCTCACCCCTGGGCTCCAGCACATTCAGCTCAAATCTGTCATGCTCCATAGCACCTGATACAGACAGGGCCAGGCACATACTAGGCACCCATTAAATATTTGTCAACTGGAGGTGTGGGGCCATCCATCCATCCCCCAGCCCCTGCGTGCAGCAGCCTCCGTCACTCACCCATTTCTGTGTACTGCAACCCTCCTAGTGTCTGGGAAGTTCTGGCTGAAGTCTGCCCTCCACTCTCCCCTCACTAGCCTCCCCCTGCCCCTGTGTGGTAAATGGAGCATCAGTCTAGGGGCGCGGGTGATATTTATAAGGAGCCATAGCAGTGTTTCTGCAGCCCCCTCAGCTCCTCACGTGGAGGAGAAAATCACTGCTGTAAATTTCTCCAACAGCGCCCCGCCCGGCTCCTCCTCCTAGATTCCAGCCCCTTAGCTCATGATTTACAGAGGAAGAGAAGCAGGAGCCTTTAGAACTGCCTTGCAGGATGGAAGTGAGATGAGCACCTGCAGCCTGAACAGAGGGATGTCCTCACCCCAGGCCTGGGGCAGGCACCCCGGCACCACCAACACCCTCCACAGGCATGGCTCCCCTGCTGCCCCACTGGGGCCCCCTGGTCACCTTGCCCACCCGGCTCCCTGGGAAGCCAGGAAGCATCACAACCCACAGAGGCTCATTCCACAGCCACTCTTTCTGACCTCTAGCTTTCAGTCTGTCCAGTGGGACTATTGGGGGATCAATCTGAAATAGGGAGGACTCCAGCTAGAGCCCCGCTAGAGCTGAGGAGAAAACCACAGCATTATCTCTTTTTCATTCATTCACTCACTCAGAGTCAAGGCCTAGGGTGCACAGAAAGGAAGTTGTGGAGTATCTGGGGGGAATGAGCCTGGGCCTCACCTCACTGGGTGATGATGGGGAAAGAGCACCAGATTATGAGACCAGAGGTCTGGATTCTAGTCCCTGCTGTGCCAGTAGCTCCCATGTTCCTTTGGTTAAATGGCCATTTGTGAACACCAGTTCTCTGAAATGGGGACCTGGTTCAGATGAGGGTGGGGAGCCTGAAGGGCACACCTCACTGCCTCACATCTGGAGTCTACCCTACATCCTGGGATAGCAATCATTGCTCTGGCTCCCCAAGTCACAGCCCCACCCATGTTACACTGCCCACTCCTGCTCTCCAATTCTGGGGGGAATCTGAGGGTGGGGCTGCCATCGTGGACCTATTTGGAAGGTAGAGGGGGTGGGCAGCTGCTGCTTATGTTTCCCCCTCACGCCCTCCCCACCCAGGCTGTCACCAAGGCAAAGGGCCCCC
Organism: Herpailurus yagouaroundi; assembly: GCF_014898765.1. Classification (NCBI taxonomy): domain Eukaryota; kingdom Metazoa; phylum Chordata; class Mammalia; order Carnivora; family Felidae; genus Herpailurus; species Herpailurus yagouaroundi. The sequence goes on along the minus strand of NW_024412446.1, from coordinate 297,218 downwards.
TCTCATCTCAGCCTAAACGCACAGGCTCTTGGAAGTCCCCACCAATAGGACATCTCTGGCTCCTTCTCAAAGTCGCCCAGAGGTTAAAGTCACCATCTGGGGCTCCTTGTGCCCACCCCACCCCCACCCCAGCAGGGCTGCCCCAACCAGGCTCTAAGCAGGAACCAGGGAGCCGGGAGCTTCTGAAAGGTCTGGGTTGGTGAAACTCCTCTGTCCATGCCCAGCAGCAGGTGGACACTAGAGAAGTCCCCTATATCAGGGCCCCAGGGATCAGAAGGAGGAGGGGCAACCATTGCAGTTACCACAAATGCTCAGGGGGCTGGGCACAGTGCCTAGCTCCCTCTGTAGTATCTCATGGGCAGATAACAATGGCTACATTTACCAAGCCAAGCACTGTTCTAAGTAACAGCTTGTCTAACCAACACAGCCATCCCTAGGAATCCCCAATTTAGGGAGAAGGAAATGAAGTTCAAATGGGTTGAACTGCTTGGCCAATGTAAGGGACCAGGGCCAGATTCGAATCCCGGGAGTCTGGTGAGAAGCCTGAATTCCACCCGCCATCCTGAGCATTAGAGGGAGTAACAGGTCTGTGCTCTTCCTCTTGTGGGAGAGACCCAGAGACAGGAGAAATCCCCCAAGGCCACACAGAAAGATGGAGGCAATCTTGTTGCTCAAACTCGGTCTTTTAAGGGCCAACCCTGAGCTCCAGTCCATATTCAGCCGGTCCTGGTGAGCCCCGGGACAGAGCGCCCCTGCCCCCTCCTCAGTGCCCTCCACCTCTCCTTGGGAGAGATCTCCTCAATGTCAGTGCTGCTCCGGGGCTGTTGGTCAGTGGTCTATAAGCTCTTCCCAAATTCCCATGCCTCTTATCATCAAAAACCAAATGTGTAGCTTTTATTTTTATATCCGCCTGTGTTCTGAGGCATCCGTTTTGCCCACCTGGAATTCAGCTCAGCTGTTGGTAAAACAGTTTGCTTGCCTTGAGACCTCACACAGAAGGCAGGGGGCCTGCCCGGCCCAGAGTGTGGTTTGCCTCAGGATACTGGAAAACAGGATCCAAACCCAGTTGAGTCAAGCTCTGAGTAGCTCTTTGTCTGCAATTTTTTTTTTCCCCAAGGCTTAAACTCCCCCAGGGCAGGGTCTGCTTTTTTCCTTCAGACTCAGGATTCCCAAGGTAGAGCTAGGTCTCTCCCATGTGACTGGGGGTGCACCCAGGATAGGAATTGTGTCTCCCCCATCAGACTGAGGGCTTTCCCAAGCCAGAGCTCCCTCATCAGACTGTATATTCTCAAAGACAACAGTATGTCTCCCCCATCAGACTAGCTACTCCCTGAGGATAACACTATCTCCCCATCAGACTGAGTAGGGTCTGTATCCCCCTCCGGCCAGTCCCCATCCTGGGCACAGCCAAATATACACCATTTGGCATAAGGCAGCTTCTCCCAGAATGAAGTTTTGGATGACAGAAAAACTCCCGTCCTTCCGACTCCAACCTCAGAGAGCCAAGCCAGAGAGGCCACTGTGAGGGGGCACTGGGGGCCTGTCCCAGGCAAGCGGAGCCCAGCCAGGCCCACAAGCTCCTCTCCCTGGCTGCCACCCCCACTGGGCAACCCGGTGCCCCCTGACCCCATGGCCTTCCATCATGGGAGATCTATAACATTTACAATCCCAAAACAAAAGGCCCCGAGAGCCGAGGACAGAATTCATCTTCCCAGCTGACAAGCCCCGTTAATTAACGACTTGGAAATCGATGACGAGAAGGGACAGGCGGCAAATGACACCTCATCGTGGCCAGGAGGAGGGAGGAAATGTCCGGGGACTGGTGGACACGCACCGCAGGGCTGGCTGGGCGCCTGGGAGAGACACCGCACCCATCTGTCACTGTCACTTCAAACGCGGTTGACTACCCCCCAACCCGGAAATTCTCATTTCCCACTGCAGCAGACCCCCCAAGAAAAGGGTGGTACGTGCCCAAAGAGTGAAGGGAAAGTAATCATGGAGCACCTACCACGTGCCAGGCATTGTGCTAGATGCTCTTCATTCATTCTAACCTCTTCATGCAGCTGTGAGAAGTAGGTTTTCATATTCCCATTTTAGGGAAGGGAACATTGAGGGCTGGAGGAAAGTTGATGTCAGGCTGGGGCTGTGTTTTCAAATGCCTGTTACAGGTTGATGAGACCAGTTCTTGGATCTAAAGATGGAACTCTTTAGAGAAAAGAGCCCTGGATTTGAGGACAAAAGATGTGAAACTGAGGCCAACTTCCATTCCCACTATTAGTGCAATACCAGACAAGTTACTTAATTTCTCTGTGCCTCAGTTTCCTCATCTGTAACAAAGGGAGAATAACCCCCACCTTACTTGCCAAAAAGAGCCAAGGAAGCCTTAAGCCCTATACTTGGATAAGGGCTCAGATATTACATTCTATCACCAGGTCTGGTGATCAGCCCCAAGCAAATCCAGGGCTTGACACACATGGAATGAAATGGTAGGGGGAGCCAGGAGGGCTCTGTCAGAGTAGGGAAGCCTGGGGGTGAAGAGTGGAGGCCAGCCATCAAAGATGTGAGGACAACAGGGAACAGGCCCCCTTGGGCCCACCTCTGAGGACTTGAATCCTGCTGTAAGAAGGACATAATAAAAGTACCCACCTTGTGGGATTATTGTGATGTTGAGACAAATTATATACGTAAAGGGCTTAGCATATACGGTGTGGCATACAGTTTGGCATATATCTTGGCATACATGCTCAATAAATGTTAGAAAGTATTGGTGTTCTCCGATTCCCTCTTCCTCTCCCAAACAAATGCTTATTGAGACGTGGTGTAGTGGGAGAAAATAAAGCAGGTGGGGCACCTACTTGATCCAGGACTCCACGCTGAGGGCCCTGGGGGAGGAGGCATGGATCCTGTTGTCGGAGATGGTCCCTGAAAATAGACCTAACCCAACACTTACATTCTGCTGTGAGGAGTTCAGTGTTGGAAACAGGGATGGAGTTCTCTGGGAACCCAGGGGAGAAGGAGTTCTGCCCAGAGGAGATGCTCTCTGACCTGGGTTGGAAATCATCATGGTGGGACATGGAAGGAAGGGGACTCAGGCCAGAGGGAAAGAGTCTAGCCCAGTGCTGGCACAGAGTAGACACGCCCCACCTTTTCCTTCCATCTAGCCCAGAGCTCAGCGGAGTTTCAGAGGTGCCTGGGGACTGTAGGAGTCCCTTGTGGCTGGGGGGTTATGGGGGTAGAGAGCCTGAAAGTGCTGGGGCCTAGAATGCCAACCACACTAGGGAGTTTAGAGCCTCAGCTTCTTTATCTATAAAATGGGGTCAGATTCCAAAGAAGATACACAAATGGAAAATAAGTATATGAAAAGATATTCAATATCATTAGTCATTAGGAAAATGGAGATATCATTTTGCCCTAGTAAGATAGTTATAATTTAAAATAAACCCAGGGGTGCCTGGGTGGCTCAGTCGGTTGAGCATCCAACTTCACTTCAGGTCATGATCTAATGATTAGTGAGTTTGAGCCCCGCATTGGGCTCTGTGCTGACAGCTCAGGACCTGGAGCCTGCTTTGGATTGTGTCTCCCTCTCTCTCTGCCCCTTCCTCACTCGTGCTCTGTCTCTCTCTCTCTCTTTCCTAAAAATAAATAAACATTAAAAATTTTTTTAAATAAACCCAAAATAAATGTTGTCAAAGATGACTCGAACCTTCATGCATTGCTGATGGGAACATAAAATGGTACAACCACTGTGGAAAATAGTATGGAGGTTCTTCAAAAAGTTAAACATAGGGGCGCCTGGGTGGTCAAGGCAGTTGAGCATCTGACTCCTGAACTCAGCTCAGGTCATGATCCCAGTGTTGTGGGATCCAGCCCTGTACTGGGCTCTGCACTGGGCAGGGAGCCTGCTTAAGATTCTCTCTCTGCCCCTCCCACCCCATTCTGCCCTACCCCTAGCACGCGCATGTGCATGTGATTTTTTTTTCTCTAAAAAAAAAAAAAAAAAAAAAAAAAAGTTAAACATAAAATTACCATATGACCCAACAATTCCACTCCTAGGTATATACCTCAAAGAATTAAAAACAGGGACTCAAACAGAAACTCGTATGCCAATATTCACTGCAGCTTTATTCACACAAGCTAAAAAGATGGAAACAACTCAAGAGTTCACCAACAGATGATTGGATAAATACAATGTGGGATGTACATGCAACAGAATATTATTCAGCCATAAAAAGGAATGAAGTTCTGATTCATGCTACAACATGGATGAACCTTGAAGACATTAGGCTGAGTGAAAGAAGCCAGTCACAAAAGGATAACTATTGTCCAATTCCATTTATATGAAATATCTAGGATAGGCAAATGCATAGAGACAGGAAGTAGAGCAGAGGTGACTGGGGGCTGCAGAGAGTGGAAAATGGGAAGTTACTGCTTAATGGGCACATGGTTTCTGCTTGGGGTGATGTAGAAGTTTTAGAAATAGAGAGTGGATGGGGCGCCTGGGTGGCGCAGTCGGTTAAGCGTCCGACTTCAGCCAGGTCACGATCTCGCGGTCCGTGAGTTCGAGCCCCGCGTCGGGCTCTGGGCTGATGGCTCAGAGCCTGGAGCCTGTTTCCGATTCTGTGTCTCCCTCTCTCTCTGCCCCTCCCCCACTCATGCTCTGTCTCTCTGTCCCAAAAAATAAATAAACGTTGAAAAAAAAAAATTAAAAAAAAAAAAAGAAAGAAATAGAGAGTGGTGATGGTTGTGCAATATTGTAACTTTAATGCCACTGACTTGTGCACTTAAAAAATGGTTACAATGGGAAATTTTATGTTGTATATATTTTACCAAAATTTTTTAAAAACTTAAAAAAAACCCAACCGGAAAACAAATCAGACCAAGTACCTCTTTGGGCAAGAATTCTGCTTTAAAGGTCTTCTTGGGACAGCTCTAAGACCAAGCAAGCCCCACACTGGGTTGACCCTCTGAATTAAGGGTGGGAGAATGAATTGTACTCTCCACTCTCCTTCTTTGCAACTGTCCCCAAGTCTCCCACCCCCTCTCCCAGCCCAAGGCATGGGGGGAAAGTTGGCTCGGACTGAGCCAGCCTGGGCTTCCTGTGAGAGCAGATGGCCTCACTCTTCTCTACTCTTTCCTCTCTCCCCATCCCAGCCCCCTTAAAGAAGAGACCTTTCCAGAATACGTCATCTCACCGGAGCTGTAAATGTCAAATTTAAATTCATACTTTGTACCACCTTTGATTTCAAAGCGGATTACACCTCAGTGGTGAAAGGCGGCCACAACGCAGGGCCTATGCAGGCCTCCTGGGGCTCTGCTGGGCCCCGAAGCATTGTTAACTCCTTCCAATTCATTAGGTCTAATCCTAGTGGCGCTGAGTAAGGGGCCCTGGGCCGCACCCGGCACTCGGGACCATATGTGCCCATTGTATCACTCATCCGCTAATCCAGCACCCGTTGTGGGCACCAGCCTACTGGAAAGGGGCCATGGCCACCCGCTCGGAGACTGGAGGGGTTCCTGGCCTTCAGTGAGGGGGCAGCCAGGGGCTGGGTCAGCTCTAAAACCCCCGTAAATCCTTTGTGGATGGCCGCAGGGACCACAGTGTGGGAAGGAAGAGGTGGGAGTCCTAGAAGAACTGGACAGACAGACGTCAACCCATCCCATTATGCTGCTCTCCCCCAATATACACTCATTCACATATGCACCCTTATTCTCACACTCTGTGACACACCTGTACACTCACTCCCAGGCAACTCTGTGAATGCAAAAGCACGCTACACAAATGTGTAAATGGCACAGATGAGCTCCCAGCGTCACTGTGAAGCAGTAGCAATGGTAAGACTAGAACCCAGAGCTTTGGTCTCTCTGCCCAGGCTCTCCATTACTCACAGCTTTCCAGAAAAGAGGGAGCGGCAGCTCAGATCAGGGGGTTCAGGAGGCATGCGATAAACAGGCCACAGCTGGTGCTGGACTGCTTGCTCAGGCTGCTCCCACACCGTGATCTGAGTCGAAGCAGAAATCAGGTTCTTCAGGTGACAAGAGTAAAGTAGGCAGGTCCAGCCTCTGAATGGCTGCCCAGGCTCCACGCTCCCCATGCTCATGCCCTGGAGAGAACTCACTGGAATGCAGGCTAGTTGGGGGTGACATTCAGGTAGGACAGGGGGCAGAGGCCACCATATCACTGATCCTGTCCCTGAGGAGAGGACATTATACGTGCAGCACCTATGGCCAACAACATGCAGAAGCACTACCACGGTGCCATCTGTCCATCAGACTTTCTGGCCACCTGTCCACACCTAGAGGGAGTGGGGGGGGGCAGAGGTTAAGGTCAGTGGCAGAGGGGTTGGTCCTGTTTTGTCTGATATTTTTCCCAGGCCAAGAAATGTACACACGAGCCAGCCCCTCCCCCACAAGGAACCATGGCGCTCATCTCTTTCCAAGTCCATGTTCGGTGATCTCCCCTTGACAGCCCAAAACCCACTACGGTAGGAGTATTTACACCATGGAAACTAGTGAACGATACAAGTCAGGACTTTTCTTCCCCAGAAAGCCAGCTGTTAAACACTCACTGGCACACAACTGCACTTGTTCCCTGCTCCGGCTGGAGACTTTATGCCTCGTGAGGGCCTCAAGCTCAGATACATTAGGCACCTGAACTCCCCACACAACCAGCCAATGCCTCACCACCTTCTCCCGACTTCTGAGCCTGTTTCCTCAACCTCAAAATTCAGGGACTGATAATGCACCTGGAGCGTGGCTGCTGCAATTTCACTATATGCACCGTGGATCACTGAGGATCCTGTTTAGACACAAATCCTCATTAATTTTGTCCAGGGCAAGGTCTGAGAGCCTGCAGTTGTGACCAGCTGCAGGTGCTGCTACTGGTCCAGGGCCCACACTTGGAGGAACAGTGGCTTACTTATTAACACCGAACCCGTAGCTGGCACAGGTGTTGAGGCTGCCTTGAATCCTGACCTCTGTCTGACTTGCCTCAGCCACCCTCCCAGTGACTCACCATCTCTTTCTGAATGCTCCTCCCAGACCTCAAATTCAGTGGTTCTAAAAGTTACAACAAATGGTAAACTGAAAAGATTCATCACCTCATCCCGAACGCCTCTCTCCAGACTTATTCTCCCTGGCCACCCTCTCTCTCCTGTCCAAGGCCAGCTGGTCGCAACGACATTCTCCAGGAACATCCTCTGTCCTTCTGATTCTACCATTCGAGCCAGCCTACCACCTCTCCAGCCCCCATCCCTGTGGGCGGGTGGCAGGTGTCCCCGAGTGGGTCCCCACCATCTCAGGCTTGAAGCTCCAAGGCTGCCACCTCCCAGGTCTCTACCCAGCTGTGGCCATGTTCTTCACACAAGTCCTCTGCCTTATGCCAGGCTGCCCATATCCCAATTCAGTGTGCAATTCACTGTCCCCAGGAGGTGTCAAGGGCACCCTGACAGAATAGGTTCATGTGTCCTAACCCCTGTCTAGTCCTTCAAGGGCAGCAAGCAGCCTCTTCTCCCAGGACCTGGACTGCTCTCTTTTCTCTGAACACCTTCCTTGGGTACTTATCCTACATCACCTATAGGGCTCTATTTCATTCCCCCACTAGACCAGGGGCTAGGGGCTAGGACCATCAGACTAGGAGCTCCCCCAGGGCAGCAGCTGTGACTCCACCATCAAATCAGAAAACTCTCCCAGGATAGGGTCCATCTCCAGCATAAGACCAGGGCGACCTCCTGCCAGAGGCTGCGTCTCCCTGTCAGCCCAGGGGATCCTCCTGGCAGCACCCACGTCTCCTCCACCAACCTGGAACAGGTAATACCATGTTTCCTGTTCCTTCCATAGCTCTGTCCATGGCACTTGGTTCTCCTCTAGTGGGGCTTGGCTGCACCTCCCCCCCATCTAGGCACCCTGGATCTCACCTTTTCCCAGCTGTAGCTCTCCTGGGACCAGCAGGACAGGAGAGAGAGAGAGAGAGAGAGAGAGAGAGACAGACAGACAGACAGACAGACAGACACTACTGCAGTCACTCAGGGAGGGGATGCTCTCTGCCCAGGGCAGGGTCAGCCTGGAATCCTGGCTCCTTTGCCACCCCTCATAGGCCCCCACCACCTGTTTACAGTGCTGCCCCCTGATGGAGTACGCCAAAGGAGTCCAGGACTCCCAGAGCCACAAAGCCATTTGTTAATTAATTGCGCTAATTAGCAAGGATGAGGCTGGACATCTGGACCCTCTCAGGGTGAGTTCAGACCCTCAGCACACTCAGGCTGCTAGTCACCTGGCAGGGACACCATCTCTAGTGTGCCAGCCCCAAATCCCCTTCACAGGCACAGAGCACCTCATGCACACTCTGAGCACCCCAAAGGGAGAAGAAAATCCAGATCAGGCTGGCATCAGGGAGCTTTAAACTGCATCCCCACCAAAGACCATCCCCCCCTACCCTCACTTAGTCTTCTCTGGAATGAGGAAGCAAGGGTGGAGGTGCTTTGCCCAGAGTAGGAAGGAGCCCCGCTCTGTACCTCACTCGTCTCCCCAGTGGCCCATTTACTGTTTAGCCCCCTTCCTCCTCAACACCCAGGGATACTGTCATCCCTATTTGAATGCTCCTCTAGGATCTCAAACACAATGGTTCTAAAATAAAAGCGAGGGGCACCTGGAACAGGTGTTGGTTGGTTAAGCGTCGAAAGTCGGCTCAGGTCATGATCTCCCAGTTCATGAGTTTGAGCCCCACATCGGGCTCTCTCTCTCTCTCTCTCTCTCTCTCTCTCTCACTTTCTGCCCCTACCCCTCCTACTCTCTCTCTCCTTCTGTCTCTCTCAAAAATAAACATTAAAAAACAAAAGCAAAACCACAAAGGTTCATCACTCCTGCCACCCATTCATTTAATCACTCGTTCACTCATTCAACAAATATTTATCGAGCACTATGAGCCAGGGGCCATGCCAGGCATGAACACACAGCTATAGCCAAAATGTGGCATATATGTACAGTGGAATATTATTTGGCCGTAAAGAGGAAAGAGATTGTGATATATGCCACAACATACATGGACTTTGAAAACATTATGCTAAGTGAAATAAGCCAGCCATGGAAGGACATATATTGCCTGGCTCTACTTATATGGGGTACCTAGATCAGGCAGATTCAGAGACAGAATGTAGAATATGGGTTACCAGGAGTTGAGGGAGGAAGAAATGGGGAATTGCTGTTTAATGGGTATGGAGTTTATGTTGGGGTAAAAAATATAGAATATAGAAGGGGATTAAGGGTAAACCTATGATGATGAGGACTGAGTAATGCAGAGAATTGCTGAGTTACTATATTGTACACCTGACACTAACATAACACTGTATGTTAATTATATTGGGATTTTAAAAAAGAAAAAGTATAGGATACAGGTAGTGGTGATGGTTATAGAACACTGCGAGTGTACCTAATGCTACTGACTTGTAAACTTACAAGTGATTAAAATGATAAATATAATGTAGGTATTTTTACTACAGTAAAAAAAAAAAATAATAATAAAAGAGAAGTCCCAGCCCTCATGGAGCTTAGACTCTAAAGGAAGGAGACAATCAACAAAATAAGTAAAATATATAAAAAATGGTGACAAAGTGCTAAGTAAAGAAATTAAGTGAGAGGAAAGAGAGCTACAGCATTAAATAAGGTGGTCAGAGACGACCTCACTGGGAGAGGGCCTTCTGGCAAAGATGCGAAGGAGGTGAGGGAACGTGTGGATATCGGAGGGTGGGAGGCCGCATGCCAGGTAGAGGAGACCACAAGCAAAGGCCCTGAGGCAGGAGCAGATCTGGTGCTGGTGCTGAATGAGCAGAGGGGAGGGGTAGGTGAGATGCCGAGGCCCAATCAGATACAGCCATGAACACCTGGGGTGTTCATCATGCAGCCAGCCATAACCTGCCACGCCCCGGTACCTACCAAACACCTCTTCTGCTACCAGACCCACCTCTCATGTCCGCAGCCCCATTCCTCACACCTCAAAACTCAGCTCCCTCGGGGCGCCTGGGTGGCGTAGTCGGTTAAGCGTCCGACTTCAGCCAGGTCACGATCTCGCGGTCCGGGAGTTTGAGCCCCGCGTCGGGCTCTGGGCTGATGGCTCAGAGCCTGGAGCCTGTTTCCGATTCTGTGTCTCCCTCTCTCTCTGCCCCTCCCCTGTTCATGCTCTGTCTCTCTCTGTCCCAAAAATAAATAAACGTTGAAAAAAAAAAAAACTCAGCTCCCTCTGTATCAGTGCCCCCCACTCCCAGGAACCTTAACACCCTCGACTTCTCCCCCGGCCTCACTGTAACAACATGCAGACATTCTAGCTCCCACCTACATGGCCCTTACTCAGCCCAGGGTTCTTCCACAGTCTTTGTCCCCATTTCTCAGATGCATACACCAAGGCTCAGATGTACTGCAGGGCTTCAGTTCCTTGACCTGAAGTTTCTTAATTCTGCTTCAGCAGGAAGGAGGGCCTGAGTCCAATCCCATAGAACAGTATCTTGGAGCTCCCCTGGTAGGTCCCCTCAGTGGGACAGAAAAAAAGAAGGGGACTGGAGAATGTAAGCTATTGGTGGACAGAGACCTGAGCATGTTCCGTATAGAGGAAAACCACCAGGTCACTTTCAACACACTCAGGAGCACCCTGCCCCGATGCCCTTCTGGTCTCATCACCCTCGACATGGGCATCTGGCTCCTGTTCTTGTCCCCCTACGCCTATGGTCAACCGAGTAGCCAGAGGGACCTCACTAAGCCAGAGTCAGATCAAATCCCCCCTGTGATCAAACCCTGCTATGGCTCCCTACTTCCCTCAAAGTCCTTGCAATGACCCACAAGGACTACTTTATCTGGTCCTTTGCCCTCCCCTTTCGGACCTCATGTCCCTAACCCTCTCTCATTCCACTGACTTCACTGGCCCCCCTGCCTCTCCTTGAATGCACCCAAATTGGTCTCAGGGCTTTTGCACAGCTGTTCTCTCTGCCCAGAAGTCTTTTCTCCCAGAACTCCATGCAGCTGATGGAGATCAGATCTTTGCTCAGCTGTTACCTCTTCCGTGAAGCCCTCCTTCACTTCCACAGTACCCTCTGTGCCCCCTTTCCTCTTTCTTTTTATCCATAGCATTTATCACCACTTGATGTGGCTCACTGTCTTTCTCCCTCCGCTAGAGTGTAAGCTCCAGGAGGGTAGTCATTTTTGTTCACTTTTTATCTCCAGTGCTTAGAACAGTTCTTGTACCTAGTCAGTCCTCTGTCAAACAACAAATGAGTCTACCAGGAATCAGGCATGAGGATGAAACTCCCAGGGAAGAGGCAAGTAGAGGGAGAAAAAACAAAAACAAAAACACCTGACATTTGTCTTAGCCTTTCTGTGTGCTGAGCACTGCCTGCTTAGGGGATTGATGCTCAGAAAGGTGAAGTAACTTGCCCAGAGTCACACAGCTTGGAAAAGGAAGAAAATTGTGGTATGTCTGCTCCAAAACCTGTTGGATTCACCCTGTGCTGGGTAACTTTTGGTATCTTCACTTCCTGAATACGGTTGGGGCGCGGCCCCGCCGGCCCGGGGGTGCTGTTTCAGACAGTTCCCTCCCCCCTTGTCCACGTAAGGCAACGACCGCACTCCTCCCTCCCTCTACCCACTCCCACTGGGGATTCTGTTATGGAAAACTCTAGCCCAGGGGTCTGGGTTCTATTACCAAGAACTCATGTGACCTTGAGCAAGTTCCTGCCCCCTCTACATCCCCTCAGCACACACTTTCTCATTGCTAAGCGCGGGGGCTGCATTAGGATATCTCATAGATCCCTCTGGGTCTGCTCTGAGCCCCAGGCACCGGCCCTCTCCACACCCAAAGAACACTCACCCTTCCGTGGCTCCCATCAGGGGTGGGGCTTTGCTAAGCTCCTGGGGACAGAGCCATGGGAGGAGATGGGGGCTGGGCTTGCCGGACTCCTTCCTGCAACAGAGATCGAGGTCAATGAAGCTTCGTTAAAGGAGTGATGAAGTGAATACACCTGAAAACCACAGGTGTCAGCTAGGTTTTGCCTGGAGACTATGGGCTGGTCACTTGCCTCTTCTGAATGGACCACCCTTCTTTGGCCACACCCACCTTCCCGGTTCTTCTTTTCCGCAGCTCCAGGCTAACCCTGTCTGGGTTTATTCCTCAGTCTGTCTCCTTTAGGTTCTGGTTCAGTCTCCTTGACTGTCAAATGGCGCTATTTCAAACACCTGCCCAGAACCTGGCAACATAAACAATAAATGTCACAGGGTGATGGGGTAAAGCTGCGGAGGAGGGGGTTTCCCTAGTGGATCCACCTTTTGCCCTTTTCCAGACCTTGCAGTTTCAGCAGAAAGGACAGAAATGGGGGCTTTAGGGTGAAAAGCAGCTGAGTCTAAAAAGTAAGGCCATGAGAGGAAGGGGAAGGCTGGAGAAGGGAACAGAGCTCTGTTGAGCAGCTTTTATGCGCCGAGTTGTCTCCTTTTGCACTCTGGGCCCTTGATGCCATTGCCTGCCTCCTTGCTGAATGCGCATGCTCCTCTGTCACAGCTCATACCGTATTCGCAATGATTTGTTTTCCTGTCTGTCTTTCCTGCGTGGAACTTCTTGGAGGAAGGGTGACACCTTATCTCTGTTTGTGTCCCAGTGCCTTGCACACACGAAGATAGGGTTTTCTGGATCAGGAAATGAAGATGTAGAAAAGTAAGTGCCTTGCCAAGGGTCACACAGCAGGTGACTGCTATAGCTGAGATTAGGCCAGGTGACTCCACACAGAGATGTCCCATGCGGGTGGGAGGCCTGGGGGAGCACTTTCAAGGAGAACAGAGTTGGGAGTGGGAAGCTCCTAGCTGGGCACTGGGGATGACCGGTGAGGCCATACAGCACCTTCATGATACAGCAGTTGCAGCACGATTACTGTCACCATTATTGAACACTGGCTGTATACCCTGCACCATGCTGAGTTTCACACACATTAATCTTGTTTCAGCCTCCCAGCTCTCCTGGGAGGTAGATCCTGTTACCAGCCCCCACTTTGTAGGTGAGATCACTGAGGCTCAGGAAGGCAAAGTGACCTGCACAAGATCACATGACTGGAAAGAGGCAGAGGCAGGATTATAACTCAGCTCTTCTTGACTCCAAAGCCCATGCCCTGAACTGCTACCCTGTTTTGCAGACTTTAGGATATGCACCAGCCACCCTGCCTCTCCCAGAATGCCCCAGATCCCACAGTCTCATATTTGAGACTCATTGATTAATTATTGACGGATGCATTTGTGGTCTGGCTCTGGGGCCTATCAGGCCCTGGGCAAGGACAGGAATGGGGCTGGAGGTAGGGGTCCTTCAACCCCAGGAAATGGCCTGAGGCTACCCTCACCCCAGCATGCATGCTTCTGGCATCCACCACTGCCAACTCAACCCACCTTTCCTCCGCCTCTGGATTTAAAGGCACAGTGACAATTAATCACCCAATGACATGGAGGGCAGGCTGCAGAGGAGTCAATTAATTAGGGAAATTTCTCCCAGCCCTTTGAAGGTGAAATGTATGGGGAGGGGACAGGGCCAGGGACAGTTATTATTCAAGCTGAACAAGGCAACTCTGAGAGAAGTCTTCAAGAACAACTCCAGGGAGCTTTGGAAGGTTGGAGACTTGACCAGGGTAGATCTGAGCATGCCTAAGACTGCCCTCCTTAGCCCAGCTCTAGGCCTCTAGACCCAGAGGGTGGGGTTCCCTCCTTAGCTGATAGGCTGGGGCATCCCTAGAGTCAGAAGGACCTCTAGGAACCAAGTAGAATAAGAAGGGCAAAGCTGTTACTTGCACTACCTCACCAAATAGAAGCAGCCAATGATACGCTTATGCCAAAGCCCCACAAGAATGATTTGGGTGTCATTTGCACAGCTTGAGCACTCCAGACACACAGTTACATGGGAGGGCACTCTATCAAACCAACCCAGGCTCAGGAGGGAAATCAGAGAGGGGAGTCTAGTCACAGGAGTGGGGAGAGGAGAGGGTCTTCAGCCTCCTTCCCCCTCCACCACAGTGGCCTTGAGGGGTTCAACCTCTTGTGTTGGTGGGGCCTCCATGCTATCTTCAGTGGGCTAGGCAGCTGCTCCTAGAGGCAGGGAGGGGCTGGTCCTGGGGAGCCCATTCTTACCCATACGTGGGGCCAGCAGTTGACTTGGTCATGAGGTTTAGGGCCTCAGGAAGCCCCTTCCCCACAACTGCACACCAAGTATCACCCTTTGCAGCATCAAGACTTGGAATCAAGAGAGACCTTGAGGTGACAAAAGTTGCTTAAGATCTGGTGCCTATCTCGAACGTACCCACAGGCCCTCTTATACCAGTGACAAGCTAAAGCTCTAAGCTAAAAGATGGTAGCTGCAAAGCCCTATGGGAGTGCAAAGGAAGTCATGATTTATAAGGATTGGGAAATGAAAAAAGACTCAAGGAAGGGCTGTCTTCAGGGGTGAAGAGCTGGACAGAAAGCCAAAATTTCAACAGGCTAAGGGAAAGCCTGAATGAAGGAATGGAGGTGGCAAGTTACATAGCACATGTGGGGAAGGGTGAGTTGGCAAGCAGGATGGCCATGATCTAGGGCAGATACACAGGTGCCATGAGAGGGCTGGGAGTGAGGCCGGAGAATCAAGCCTGGGCCCAGCAGCAGAGGGCCTTATTTGCCAGATCTGGACATAATTCAATTATGGTAGAAAGTGATGGGGGTTTTAAGAGAGGACCTGAACTTGGGCTTTGCAAAAAGCACTCTGGAAGCTGGGGGGACAATGGCTTCATTGGAGAGGGCTAAGGCGAGACGGGAAACCATTGAGGAGGCAGGTTTCATGGTCCAGGAGAGAGATTATGGCTTCAGTCAGGAGATAGAGCAAAGGGGGAGGGAACTATGGTTTATTGATCACCTACTATGTGCTGGCCCCTACCCTGGGCACTTTTCATTCATCCTCTCCCTTTGTGATGGGATTTTTATTATGCCTGGGATTTGGGGGGTAACTAGGGAGCTAATGAAGCTCAGGTGAGCAGGTTCTGCACACCTAGGCAGGTGTCTTTTCTCCATTATCTCCTCTGCCCTCTCCCTTGAAATCTCCTGTGCACCCCACAGAGGGTCGGGAGCCCAGGAACACTGCCTCTGCCCGATTTGGGGACCCCCTCCATGGAGAAATCATGAAAAGCAATGCCACAAAGCCCACACTGCCCCCCACCTATTCCCCTATCCCTGCCCCCTCCAATCATTTGTACGACAGGAAGAGAACCTAATCCCGAATCTGAAAAACTATGTGATGGAGGATTTACAGTATTAGAAGGCAAACAGTGGCAGGTGTAATTAGGAGAAAAATTTGTCATGCTCTCGACTTGGGGAAGAGAAGGGAAGGTCTGGCATCACAATCTCCCCAGTGTTTACCCAGCGTGCGCACACACGCGGGGGAACGGGCGCTGGCCACGGGCAGATTAATATTTGATGCAAGGAAGAGAAACGCATGCTGTTCATGTTTATTTAGGATATTGTGAAATACAGTGAAATTTGCAATTTTATTGGATTTGGGGGTGACGGTGTTTTGGAGAAGTCTTAAGCTGCATGGTAGGACACGCACATCTCTCTGGAGCATAGAGGCACCAGCTTTGGTGGTGAGCCCCCTTTGCCCCCCTTCCCAAATCCAAACTTGTAGTTCCATTCCCCTCCTGAAATGAGAGAGGATTGGCCCCAGGGGTATGGGTGGAATAAGACAGAAATCTCAGCTGGGCCTCTTAATTTGGAGTTTAGTGGCATGTGGCTGGCACAGAGAGGCTATCTCTGGGGGGTTCTTGTCAATTACAGGAGGGCTGGAAACCATGGTTGGGCAGTTTTAGACACTGGTGACCGTGGCCAGCTTGCAGGGTCAGGGTGGGGGGCACTTCAAGGGGTGAGGAGAAAGGGTGGAGTGAGATCAAGGGCTGTTCTCTTTGTATTCAAGAAACTGGTTGATGGATAGAGCCCTAAAGGGCATGAATCTAACCTCACTCCTCCAAAGACTCTGCTCTCTCTTTTCCTTTCTCTAAGTGGTCACCTAGCCTGTGCTCCCACATCTCCATTGTTGGGGAACTCGTAATGCATTCCATTGCTGGACACTGCGTGGATGGAAAACTTTTTCTTAGACACCGTTTCTAAGCTACGTAGTTGAGGGGTGGGATGGGGAGGTGTTAGATCATAGAGTATGCCCCCATTTGTGTTAAAAGGGATGAGAAAGATAGATGATAGATAGATGGATAGATAGATGATATAAATGATAGAGAGATATGCTTGCCTACACATTATATTTCTGAAAGAAAACATGAAAATTGATAACAGTGATTGTTTCTGGAGGGGGAACTGGATGGCTATGAAATTGGGGAGTCAGGGCAGGTGGAAAGACTTCCTTTTCACTATACACCTTTGGCAAATTTGAATTTTTCGTCATGTGCATGTAGTACTTTTTCACAATAGAAATACTATTTACTTTTTAAAAAGAAAGTATTTGCTACTCAAAGAGCAGGCTAAGATAAAAAGGAAATTGTATGGTAAGAAAAAGAAATAGGGTGAGATAGAGGGGAGTAGATAAGATAAAGGGCTGCAGGGAAACCACAAATGCAATAGGAGGATTCACACCCACCCACCACTCCCCCCCACACACACACATTCACACATGCACGTGTGCACATGTGCACACACACACACACACACACACACACACACAGAAATCACATTGATCATTATTTGAACTAAATACATTGGAGCCTCTACTCCCTTTCCCATTATGACAGCTCTACCAACTGGGTCACCCACAAGTCCCTTCCTCTGCCCACTGGCACCCTTCTATAGAATGAAATGCCACTAGAACTATGTCTGGCACCTATAAATACCTGAGCTGGGTCACATTGGGTCCCAGCCCCACCAAGACTTCTCTCCCCCACCACATACTGCCACTCTTTTTCTCAAGGATGTGCTCTCACGAGGCTGCCACCTCAGTCTTGCCCCCTGGGAGCTCAGAGCTGCACTGAGCTCTCTCTCTGGTTTCAGGCTGGCTCTGTAGTTGTTCTCCACTCTCTGACCTGGCCAGAGGCCCAACCTTCACCAATAAACTGTGGACATCAGGAAGGAGGTTGATGACCTCAGAGACTATCCAAGACCCATATTTTTAAAATGGGTAAACTGAGGCCTAGGATGAGCCAACGACTGTCATGAGATCATGGAAGTGAGATCTGCCTTGTGTCTTCTCCTTCCTCTGTAGTCCCCTGGTAGACCCCCAGGATGGAGCCTTGGGGGAGGCCTCTGGGAGAAGTGGGAACAATGTTAGCCAACCTAGTGTTGGAAGTTGCTGTTTCCAGCGTAGACTGTAGCCAAACCCAAAGAATTGGGCAAGCCAGACAGGGCATGGGGTTAACTCAGGCTCACGGAGAAGACAGAGGCCAGGCAGGTATCAGCACACAGCACTAAGAGCGAGAAGGTGGCTATGCTGATGCTTGCATGCACCCATTGGTGTGTAGGTGTGGTGTGTGTGCACACACGAACCTATGTGGGTGGTGTTTGTGTGCAGAGATATGTGTATGTGTCCATGTGACTATTGGAGTACATGTATGGCTACTAACCAGGGTGTGAGTGTGAGTGCGAGTGTGTGCACATGAGGCTCGCTACATGTGCTGCAGCCCTCACCACACTGACTTGCTGCATTTGCTGGAAAGGCTGCCTTACTTCCCTGAACTGTGACCTGCAGTTTTGTCTTTTTTTTTTTTAATTTCAACATTCCCAGTGCCAAATGCAGTTCATGACGTATAGTAGGTGCTCAATCAACATTTGCTGGACTAAACTGATTGGAATTGAATTCAGCCGAACTGGATTGATTTTTTTCTGGTGAGTCGCTACACATACAAGTCTGTACCAGGGAGAGGGAATGGATATATGGCACGTGGGTGAGTGCTTATGGAGTGTTGGTGCATGCGTGTCTGGGGCAAATCTCCACGTTTGCGCGTGGGTCTGTCTGCATGTTGTGAACATGCCCTGGCATGAGTGAATCTAAATTGCAAGGAGGGAATGTGCATGTGTGTGCACACACGTGTGTATGTGTGTGCACGCGTGTGTGCCAGCTCCGACAGCCCTCTCGTGCATGCAGAAAGCCCAGTGACTCCCTGGCTTCGGTTCAGCCAGGTTTCTTCCCGGTAAACCTAGAGCAGCTAAAATTAGTACGAAAAGGGTAGTGTTCGGTTAAAAGGAAGGGGGGTGGGAAGAGATGAGGGTGCCCGTGAGTGCTATTTTATTTCTCAGTGAGAGGATAAAGTGATTTTTCCTACATAATTTTTGATGTAGAGGCTAAATTAGGCCGGAGGAGAGGGACAAAGCAACTTTTGCCCTCATTAGTATTCTGGCCGCGTTGGCCCAGCCACGGCAGTTATGTATTTTTGCAAGTATGCATATAATTTATTGTGGAGAACACAATTTACATGGTAGTCGATGCCTGTTTTATAGCCTCACAAATAGATGTATGAACTCAAGCATATAATGGCCCAACCAGCAGGCGCAAATACGTTCTAAATCTTCTAAATGTGCTTCACAAAAATGTAACTGAGGAATATAAAACAGATCAATTCTTGCATGTTATATATTGGTTTTTGATTTACAAATCTAATCTGGGACATTTCTTCAGAAATGAGGGGATTTTTCCCCCCCCCCTCCTCCTCTTCTTCCACCAAGTACTCCATGCAAAGACCTCACCCGCTGGTCAGGTGCCTACAGGCACTGCCAGCTCCAGGACGTGCGTGTGTGCACACGTGTGCACATGCTCCTGCCCAGCTGCCTGGACCCACACCTAGGTGTGCCAGGAAGCTGTAGACTTTGGGTGGAAGGGACTGAGTGATCTGTGCTCCATCTGTGTGACCTTCCTCACATCTGAAGCTGAAAATTGGGGAGGAGGGCTGCTGAGAGGTCCCCATGGGCGTGTGATATCTTTCAGACCTCGTCCCTCTGGGCTCCTGCCTAAGTGGCCTATTTTCTCTGGTTCCCACGTTGGTCTCATGAATGATTAGAGCAGAAAAAGAAAGTGAAAGTCTTAGAAATGAAATCAAACTCACATTCGCGGAGTTCCATTTTTAATGTGTATTTTATTGAAAATATTTTTATCAATTTATTTTCATGTACATGGTTTTCCAAGAAGCCCATTCCATTAGTAGTTGAATGGACATGTAAATGGTGGTGTATGCATAAAATGGAATACAACACAGCAAAGAAAATGAACACACTACTGCATGCAACAACGTGGGTGGATCTCACACACATAATGTTAAATGCAAGAAGCCAGACCCAAAAGAAGACCTGCTGTATGATTTGATTTATATAAAGCCCAAAGCATGAACTAAACCAAACTGTAGTGTTTAGAGATAGCAAAACTACCGAGGAAAGCAAGGAAGTACTCTCCATAAAAGTCAGGATGGCAATGGGGTGCCTGGGTGGCTCAGTTAAGTGCCAGACTCTTGGTTTTGGTTCAGGTCAAGATCTTGCAGTTCATGGGTTCGAGCCCGGTACCAGGCTCTGTGCTGACAGTGCAGTGCCTGCTTGGGATTCTCTCTCTCCCTGCCCCTCTTCCACTCTCTCTCTCTAAAGATAAATAAATAAACTTAAAAAAAAGTCAGAATGGTGGCTATACTTTGGGGAGAGAGGTTAGGTGAAGAGGGGAGGAGGACATACCAGCAGCTGGCAATGTTCTAATTCTTGCCTGGGTGGTGGTTCCATGGGTGTTCCATTGGTGATAAATTTCTGAGCAGACTGCTTCTCTTTTTATTCACTTTTCTGTATAGATGTTATATTTTACAATAAAACCAAAAATGTCCATAAGGGCTTACAATGAAAAGCAAATACCCTTCCTCCCCCCTCCTGTCCCCTGAAGGCAACTACTGGTAACCATTCCTGGTTGTTCTCTCCACAGCTCTAGAAAGGTTGTGGAGCTTCTTTTCAACCTCTTTAGCAAAAAAAATGTTACAATTCTTTTTACTTCTGTAAGGTCAGTAGTAATGTCTCTGCCTCTATTACTGATTTTAATAATTGGGGTCTTCTCACTTTTTTTCTTGGCCATTCTTGCTGAACGTTTGTCAATTTTGTTGATCTTTTCAGAGAATCAACTTTTGGTTTTGTTGATTTTCTCTATTTTTTTTAATTCCCTATTTCATTTATTGCCACTCCAATCTTTATGATTTCCATCCTTCTCCTTGCTTTGGGTTTGCTCTTCTTTTTCTGATAGGGTGAAAGCTTAGGTCATTGATTTGAGATCTCCTATTTTACTGTAGGTGTTTATAGCTATAAATTTTCCCTCTCAGGACTTCTTTTCCTGCATCTCATAAACTTTGGTATGTTATGTTTTTGTTTTCATTCATCTCAAAGTATTTTTTCATTTCCCTTGTGATTTCTTCTTTTTTTTTTCCAACATTTATTTATTTTTGGGACAGAGAGAGACAGAGCATGAACGGGGGAGGGGCAGAGAGAGAGGGAGACACAGAATCGGAAACAGGCTCCAGGCTCTGAGCCATCAGCCCAGAGCCTGACACGGGGCTCGAACTCACGGACCGCGAGATCATGACCTGGCTGAAGTCGGACGCTCAACCGACTGCACCACCCAAGCGCCCCTGTGATTTCTTCTTTGACCCATTGGTTATGTAGGAGTGCATTGTTTAATTTCCACATATTTGTGAATTTTCCAAATTTCCTTCCGTTCTTGATTTCTAATTTTATTCCACTGTTGTCCAAGAACATACCTTATATGATTTAAATCTTTATAAACATTGAAACTTGGTTTGTGGCCCAAGATATGCTCCTTCCTGGAAAACATTCCATGAGCATTTGGGAATGTGTACTCTGTAGTTGGTGACTGGAATATTCTAGTAGATCACTATTATAAAGTAGTGTTGGGGTGCCAGGGTGGTCTAGTCAGTGAAACATCTGACTCTTACTTTTTTTTAAGTTTATTTATTTATTTCTGAGAGAGAAAGAGAGAGAGAGAGAGAGAGAGAGAGAGAGAGAGAGAGAACACAAGTAGGTTAGGGGCAGAGAGAGGGAGAGAGAGAGAGAGAGAGAGAGAATCCCAAGCAGGCTCCACACTGTCAGTGCAGACCTGAGTCTAGGTGAGATGTTTAACTGACTAAGCCACCCAGACACCCCAGCATCTGACTCTTGATTTCACCTCAGGTCATGATTTCATGGTTCATGGGACTGAACCCCACATTGGGCTCTCTGCTGACATTGCAGAGACTGCTTAGGATTCTCTCCCCCTCTCTCTGCTCCTCCCCTGCTCTCTCTCTCTCTCTTTCTCTCTCTCCTCTCAAAAAAATAAATAACTTTAAAAAAAGACAATTATGTCTGTTAGGCCTGGTTGGTTTAGAAGATTTTCCAAGTCTTCTGTTTCCTTGCTGACCTTCTATCTAGTTCTATCAATTACTTTAGTGGAATTTTGTATGTCACCTATGTGCTACTTACAATCTGCAAGTCACAGACACAGTTTCAGGGACCTACAACCCAGGAAGAGGGGGGAGCTTCAGTTCTACTGAGCTGAGCCACCCCACTTCTATTCACCAATACAGGATGTTCTCTCTCACCTCCTCCACACTGTCCTATAGCCTGGGGTCTTGGACTGCTGTGAATGCCCCCTTCAATCTCAAATATCCCCCACATTCCCAGGGTTACTAATCCTGATGGGAACAATGCAGAACTGAAAGACATCATGGAGACCATGCAGAGCTCAGTGACCTCCTGGTGTAGATAGTGAAACTGAGGCCCAGGGGAGGGAAGGGTCTTGTTCTAGGTGTCTTGGAGCTAGGTCTGCTGGTGTCCCATCATCTGCTCAGCCTATGCCACCATGACTGACCCACTGGTTGTCAAGAAAAAAAGGGACCTGTTGAAATCACTCCCAGTGTCATTTCTATATGTAGGGTGAGATGGTAGTGAGCAGGGGCAGCCTCAGAATGGGGTAGAGGGGCTGTGTTAAATAGACATCCTAGCGCACTTAGAAGACCTATGCTTCCATCCCAGACTCACAACTCTGAGCTGTGTGACCTTGGACAAGTCACCCTCTGAACTTGTTTCCTCTAGAACCATTATGATCACCAAGTCCCCCCTGCACACTCAGTACTGTACACATATAATCTCATTCAATCCTCCCAACAGCCTTGGAAGAGGTAAATTCTTCCGGCATAGGAGGAAACTGAGGCCCCATAAAGCAAAATAACTCCCCCAAAGCCACAGGCATTCACCCATCACTCTCTGGTGGCTCCAAAGCTATAGCACAGAGCCACCCCTGCCACATGGCCTCTATTCACCTTTGGAGCATGGGTCCACATATTTAACAGTGGATTTGAAGTTAGACCGAGATTCACATAATATTCATCACTGGGATTACTGTTCATTTGTTAGATATGGTCATGGCATGGTCAGTTATCAGTGAGAAATACATACTGAAGTATTTCCACATGAAATGGCCTGCTATCTGGGATTTGCTTTCAACTACCCCAGCAAAAAAAAAAAAGGAAGGGACAGATGAAACAGGATGGGCAAGGCTGATAATTATTGTAACTGAGTGATAGGAATTTAGGATTCATGAAACTACTCTCTAGTTTTTAATGTTTAAAATGTTTCAAAATAAAAACTTTAACAATCCCCCTCCCCCCAACCCCCGCCGCAAGGATTCTGATTCCAGACCCCATGATAGGAGAGTTGGTGGTTCTCAGATAAATTGGGACAAGTCCCATAGCCCTCATTGTCCCCAGGGCAAGCAGGGGTCTGGTCTCCTGGTGGAGCTAGCTGTGTTGTCTGGAATGCCCATTTGCTGTGTGACCACATGTATTTCTCTTCCTGCTCTGGTCACCTGCCAGTAAGACCTGAGGAAGCAGGAAACCAACCCTGAATCCCAAGGGCCACTGTTCCCCAGGAAGTTGGAGAAAATCCTTTCCTCCCTTGACCCAGGAGAGCTCTCCTAGATGGGCAGCAGAAGGAATGGAGGCCTTTGCTTTAAATAACAGAGGGGATGGATGGGATGGCCTTTTAGTCCCCTTCCCAGACAAACACCCCAGCTGGGGGTCTCCACCTGCCAGGCAGGGGAGGGGCTGGAAGGCTCAAGCTGGACTTCCTGGGCTGTATTCATAGCCAGTGTCCCCATGGCAACAAGCTAGTTAGAGGGTCCTCAGCACAGCCCCCTGGGGCCACTTATCTGCACCCCCACCAGGAGGGCAGCATTAATGGACTACCCTGCCCTCCTCCCCACTCCCAGCTCTCAGGCCTTCCAAGGTGGCCCCCACGCCCCCCTCCATCTCCCTGGTGTACAGAGCCCAGGAGACAAAGGGCCCATATCCCTGTTGAAATACACACACACACACACACACACACACACACGCACATGGCCTGCCTGCTCCCCTCAGCTGCTCAGATCTGAGCAGAGCTGCTCTGGGTTTAGTGGGAAGAAGAGGCAAATATCTGCTCCCACACTCATCCACACACTCATCCACACACTCACAGACTCACACAACCTGGCAGGTGTGAGCAGTAAGATCCCTTCCACCCCCAACACACACACACACACACACACACACACAGAAAGTATCTCCAGTCTGGGAAGGTTCTGGCTCTGCTGCCAGGTATAATCACCCCAGTGTAGCAATCCTCCTCTACCAGGTATAATAGGCAAGTTGATGATCCTCACTGAGCCCTGGTTTTCTCATCTTTACATTAGGAATAATTGGACCAACTAACTATGCCAGTTGTAAATGTTAAATTTGATCACAGGAACACAGTAGGTGCTCAATTAATCCTTGTTCTTTCCTCCTGGTGATCCCAGGTGGCCCTGTCTTTGGAAAGCTGTTCTGGGTTCAAGTTAGGTTGGAAGTCACACAGTCTGGCAGGTGACTCTGGGCTCTGCCACTGATGAACCACCTGACCTAAGCAGTCATGTGATCTCTCAGAGCCTTGGTCCTCTCATCTCTGGATGGCTGTGAGGTTTAAGGTATAATAAAACATTTAGGGCAGTGCTTGGTATGCTGTTGACATCATAGTAGGAAGAGTAATAACAAAACTAGGAAGCTGATGAAGGCCAACACTGCCTGAATAGAGAGCTTACTGTGTGTCCCCAGCTCCTTTCTGATTCACAAACTTAGCTCATCCGTGCAAAGTTTGTGAGTGAGATAAAGTTAACATACCCATTTCACATATGGGAAAATTGAGGAAGCACTGAGAAACCCATTCAAGCCATAGAGATTAAAAAGTGGGGATTAGAACCCAGGCATCTTGGCTCTGCTTTAACTGCTGGGCCACGATGCAGTGCCAGAAAGTGGTGCCACTGTTGTTATCAGAGGAGCACAGACGAGCTCAGCCTGAGAGCTGGACCCCCTCACTTGGCAGAAGAGAGAAGTGAGGTTCCGAGAGAGGAAGCTCCTTACTGAAGTCATCCCGGTCCCAGTGGGTGCCTGCCATCGCCTCCCCAGTCTCATGTCTCCAGAGTGTCCCCGCCCAGGTCGGGGCCTGCAGAGAATCAGGGCATCTGACTCAGGGGTGGGGTGGGGTCCGAGGACTGGGGAGCCTGAGTCAGAGCCCCTGAATCCTCCCATCAATCTCCCCATGCCCTCTTTCTTTCATCCTTTTCTCCTTTCTTCCTTCCTTCCTTTTCCCTTACACAGATTTGACAGAGTTTCAGTTCCTTACATGGCAATCTCTCATCTTCACTAACACTGTGCCCCCACCCTGCCCTGTCCACCTAGCTGGATGGCATACAGCGGGATTTCCCCACTTCTGCAGCATCCTTGAACCTGGCCATCCCTGCAACCACCTGATTTCCTCACTTGTAAAACTGGGGTATTGCCCCCTAATTCACAGGGCTGTTGTAAAATCCTGGCACTCTTCTCCCACCCCTCCCTGAAGGCTTGGGCCCCTGGGTCCCAGGCTCATGCATCAGGTCCTGTGCCAGGTCTGGCTATGATGTTGGATAAGGCCCTACCCTCAGACCCCCCACTTGGCAGAAGAGAGAAACAAGCATTCAAGCAAGGAGGGACCCCACCTTACACACAGAGCAACGTGGAGACAACCAGCTCCTGTGGTCCTCACTGTGGAACGCACATTAGAATCTCCTGAGAGTCCCATGCCCAGGCAATACCCTGGCAATCAACCCGGGATTTCTGGGTTACGATATGTATGGGTATGTGTTAAATCCCCAGGAGATTCTGACATGCAGCCGGGGGTTGAGAATCACTGCTGGAATAAACTGTCCCACAGGTATGAGCAGAGATGTCCAGGGCTCACAGGGAAGGTTATGGTGGAACAGGCTGCTGGGGACACAATCTGACCTATAGCCATCACTCACCCACCCACAGTCAGGAAACACAGAAAGGAAGGGATGATGGGGGCATGTAAAGAGTGGGTAAGTCATGGGGCGGGGGGAGGGGATATGGGAAAGCATGGAGGCTCAGCAGAGGCAAGGGCCTCCAGTTAAATTCATTGTTAAGCATCACCCATCCCTGCAGCCCCTAGACACTGAGGCAGCTCCCCCACATTGTCCTTGCCTCCCATTTTTGCCTAAGGAAGTAGTTGCAGAAACGGCATCATGACAGGGTTGCCCATGGGATCGGAATGGACCACAGCATTTCATAGGATCCCTAGTCACAGTCTGGGTTGGAGAGGAGGCAGAGCGCAGAACCACCATTAGGGAAGGGTCTGGTGCCCTCTCTGCATTACCCCCACCCCAAGTTCTGGAAACAGAAACGTTAAAAGAAAAAGATTTACTTTTAGATATATGGACTCTCAAAGCTAGAAAGTGTCTTAGAAATCAACCTGTCCAACTCTCCATGAGAGAGGCCCAGAGAAAGGCATGCCGGGAATCGTGAGCATCTGGGTGGCAATATTGCTTGTGAGATTTCCCAGTATTGCTTGTGAGATTTCCCTGAAGTCTCTAGGTTGAGGGGCAAGGATGGGTGATGTCCTCTCTTTGTTCTAAGAGGCTGCAGAAAATCATGCTGGAGGCAGGCAGAGTGAGGGAGAAAGGGGCTGTATTAGTGTCCCAGGGCTCCCGCTACAAATCCCCACCAGCTCGGTGCCTCACACAGCAGGCAGTGTCCTCTCACGGTTCTAGAGTCTAGAGGTCTGAAATCCAGGTTATCAGCAGGGTTGGTTCCTTCTGGAAGCTCTGAAGGAGAATCTGCTCCATGCCTCTCTCCTTACCTTCTAGCGGCTGACAGCCACCCTTGGCTTGGAGCTGCCTCAATCCAACAACCTCTACCTCTTTGCTTCTCTGTGTCTCAGATCTCATTCTTTCTCTTGTAAAGACACAAGTCATTGGATTTAGGGCTACCCTACAGATGACCTCATCCAAGATCCTTAAATTAATCCTTAAATTAATTACATCTGCAAAGATTCTATTTCCCAATAAGGCCACATTCACAGGTACTGGAGGTTAGATTTTGGACACATCTTTTCAGAGTAACACAATTCAACCTACTCTCAGGGCTCTTTGGGTCACCATGGAAGAGGGGAGAGCAGTAGTGCCCCCTGATCTGACCCTCTCAGCTCTGGCCTATCCTCCGGGGCCAGCCATCTGGTGTGCCCACCCTATAACCAAGAATCTGAGACCAGTGCTGGCTGCTGGCCAGTAGGGATTGATCTCAGACATGTTCCGGAACACCAAGTGCTGGAGAGAGCAGGACATCGTTTGTGTGCTTCCCACATGCTGGCGATTATGCTGGGTGAGGAGCCTCGTTCCTGTTTCAGGGGTTCTTGGAGTCTTGTTGGGGGAGAAGACAGATTCACACAGCCTGAGGGTGGCTGGCAGCTTAGGCTTAATACACACTGTGGGGCAGAGAGTGCCTGGGGCTGCTGAGGGGACAAAATCAAGAAGGAGACGAGGGAGGGTCAGGGGTGACTAGGGGTTAGCCTTGAATCATGAGAAGGACTTCAGAGGAGAGAAGTGGGGAGGACATTCCAAACTGAGCCCCAAATGCTTGATTATGGAGGGTGCATG
The DNA here is from genome assembly GCF_014898765.1 of Herpailurus yagouaroundi. Taxonomy (NCBI): domain Eukaryota; kingdom Metazoa; phylum Chordata; class Mammalia; order Carnivora; family Felidae; genus Herpailurus; species Herpailurus yagouaroundi. Next base: position 270,241 of record NW_024412446.1, on the reverse strand, counting down.
CAGGAAGGATCTTCCTCTGGAGCTCCCCAGGCCAGGTCCCAAGAGACCCTTACCACACCTGATGTTGCTGGCTGTGGCCTCTGCTGACAGCTCCACTGGGTGCTGAGCTGCTGAGAGCAGAGCATCTTCAGGATAAGGCTGGCAAATAGTGGGTGCTCAACATGTGTGTTGGCTCAGTGACCAAATGGACAAAACAAATCTGTAAGGAGAGAGGCTCTGAGAATCTTTTTTTTTATTTTTTATTTTTAGAGAGAGAGAGAACGTGAGAGAGGGGCAGAGGGAGAAAGAGAGAGAATCTTAAGCAAGCTCCACGCTCAGCATGGAACCCGACACAGGGCTCAGTCCCACGACCCTGGGATCATGACCTGAGTCAAAACCAAGAGTCAGACACTCAATCCACTGAATCACCCACGTGCCGTGGGGCCCCAAGAATCTTGTGGTGACCACCCGCCCACCTCGCCTTCAACACATGCCACCATCATTACCATCAGTGATTGATTAACTTTGGGGTTCTTTGTGTACCACCACACACCACACACATACACACACACACACACACACACACACACACACACACCCTCAAGGATTTGAAGCAGCTTGGAAGAAACATAGAATAAGGTAAAATAAAATTTAAGTAGGTGGAGATGACATTAAGACCCAGGGAAAATGTGCATGGAGAGATCAGGGCTCAGCACTGGTATCATCCACTGAGCACCTACTGTATGCAAGACACAGATTGGTGATTCCCATTTCTCAAGGGAAAAGGGAGCCTGGCCAGGGAAGAGACTGGACTTTTAAAATTCCAGAATTTAGGTTTTGAAAAGCTCCTAGAAGTGCCTGAATTCAATCTTCTATGCAGAGCAGAATGCCCTGTACTTCATTCATTCACTCATTTGTTTATTCAACAAATTCTTAGTGAGCACCTACCGTGTGCCTGCTGATAAGCACTGACAAGGCAGCCAGCCTCGACAGAATTGTAGTAATCTATGACTGCTCCATCAATCTCTGCTCTTTATATAATACTCTCCGAGTTGTCTCTCTGGTGGCTCCTTGCTATGACCCTGCAAGGAAGAGGGACATAGATGCAGAGGATGGGATCCAGCCTGCCAGGGCCATTTAGTAAGAGAGGGTGGAGCCCAGGACCAACCCAGTTTTTCTGGAATGGGAGAGGGATTGACGCCAGACATTCTAATAGGTCTTTCATGCACTCTACTTCATTTTCTGTATCATAATGCAGCGTGATCTTGGGCTGCAAACTCAGCCTCTCTGTGGCTCCCCAACCTCATCTGTAAGATGGAGATAAATAAAAAGTAAAGGACCTAACGTGCCAATGTTGGTTTTGACAAACGTACCATGGTTACATAAAATGTTAACAATAGGGGAGACTGGGTGAGGGGCTTACAGGAGCTCCCTGTACTATTTTTGTAATGTTCCTGTAAATCCAAAATTACTCCAAAAGAAAAAGTTGATTTACAAAAATTAAAAGACCATCTTATGAATTTGTTGTGAGAAAGACTTACTAAGCACATTATAAGCATTGGTGATTAGTACTTAATTGTCACAAAACGTTGGGATGGAGGTTTATTTGTCTCATTTTTCAGACCAGCCTCAGAGAAGTTCAATGACTTGCCTGAGATCATACAGATAATGTTAGGTGACCCAGGATTCAAACCCAGGCCTGAAGCACTCCAAAGGCCACCCTCCTTCTACCACATTCTGCCATCTCTAATATTTTCAGACTTTTAGTGAGAAGGAAATGACCACCTCGCCAGAGGCAGTTCTGCTAGTGAGGATCTGAGTGTTGTAATGACAAATGATCAAATGTGCTCTTTCTGTAGCTTTCATGGGTTGAGCCTCATCTACCGTTGGGATTGCTTCCCATAGCATAGCCAGGAACTCACTGCTCAGGCCTTGATTCCAAAGACCAAATGGAGGTCCGCCTTCCCCTCCCCCATTCTGGTCCCCTGAGCTGACCCATCTCATCTGCGCACTGTCCCTCTTTACCTTACGTGAGGGGCTCCAAATGGGTTGGGGACTCTGGGTGGCCCCTTAGAGCTCAGCCATCCTCTTCCTCCAAGATCTGGACTGCATGGTGCTGCTCATGTGCTGGGAGTCAGGTAGCATTTGGGAGCCTCATTTGGCTGCCTGAAGGGGACAGGGGGAGCATGGCCCAGGCCACTGGGATGTCCCCAAATCAGAAGACAGAGGGTTCAGTCCTACACAGGGTTCAGTCCTAGTGACTCTGCAGAGTGTGGTCGTGGGCAGTCCGCTAGCCATCCTAAGCCTCAGTTTCCTCATTTGTAACATAGGAAGGCTGATAACAATACTTCCTGTCCCTACCTACCTCTCAAGCAGAGTCTCAAATAAGGCAAGATGCCACAGCTCTGACTCCCCAAGTCCCTTATACTTCCCTATAATAGAGCACATAGGACTGTAATTTTCGTGTATCTCCAATTTTCGTGTATCTCCTTTCCCCACCAAAGACTCTGATTTTTTCTGGGACAGCAACTATGTTTTATTTACTTTTAGGTCCCCAGTGCCTAATAAGATTAATAGTAGAAAACACTTTCATAGCTCTTACTCTGGGCCAGGATCAACCCTGTGAGGTAGATACTATTATTATTCCTATTTTATAAGGGAGGAAGCTGAGACACTGAGCAATGTCTGGAACTATACCTGGCACATAAAAAGTGTCCAATATCCGTTTTTGTTAGAGACATGGAAGGAAGGATAGGTGAGTTAATGAGTGGATTGGTAGATGAATGGGTGGATGGATGGGCAGACAGATTGGTAAATGGGTAAGTGTATGAGTAGGTAAGGGTGAGTGGGCATGTGTAAGGATGAAGGGGTGAGTGGAAGGATGAATCGATGGATGGATGGGTGGATGAATGGATGGATAGATGAATGGATGGATGGATAGGTAGGTAGGTAGGTGGATGGGTGAATTGATTAGTGGATGGATGGATGAATGGATTGTTGGAAGAATAGATGGAAGGATGGATGAGTGGGTGGATCGGTGGGTGTATTAAAAAGGGTGGGTAGGATAGGTGCATATGGATGGACAGACAGATTGGTAAATGAGTGAGTGTATAGGTGAGTCGATAGGGGTGGGTGGACATGTGGAAAAATGAATGGATGATTGGGTGGATGCATGGAATGGATGGATGGATGGATGAGTAGGTGGGTGGGTGGGTCAATGGATGGATAGATGATGGATGTGTGGTTCAGTGAGTGAATGGATGAATGAGTGAGTGGATGGGTGGATGAGTGGACAAGGACATGGATGGTGGTTCAGAAAATGCTGGTGTTATCAAGTCCTGAGAGTGGGGAAACTAACCTTGCAACCACTTAAAGGGTATAGGCATTTAAAAATAGCGAAGAAACCTCCTCACCCTAATGGTGGGAAGACCCTGGGAGCAGGAGTCCCCCCACCCCAGATCCTTGGGCAGGTGCCATCTCCTCCCCTCTCCCACCCCCGCCCCTGACACCGCCTTGGGGCAGCCCCCCACTCCTCCAGTGGATGAAAGGTTGGCAGAAGCAGCGGGTGGGCGGGCGGCTTGTTCCCTCATTGTCGGCAGCGGTAACCTTCCTCCCGGCTGCTTGTTCTGCGTAATGTTACACTTGTCTTCCTGCAACACTTGGATACCCGAGCCAATTTTGTCATGCAAATGAATTCAGCCCATTGTAAATCCTGCAGAGGGAGCGGTCCAGGAGACAGGGGCGGGGCGAAGCTGAGCTGGGGGCGGGGGTGGCTTCCCTGCTGCCCCTGCACTGCCACAGAGGAAGGAGTTTGCAACCTTTGTTGTGGCCTCTGGCCCTTCTGGGCTAGAATCCCAGACCGTTAGAGCCAGATCAGGCTTTAGAGATGGATCATCTCCAATTATAGGTTAATAATCTGAGGCCCAGAGAGAGCCACTGATTTAACACAGACACACAACCAGTTAGCCAGGACTCACTCAAGTCTCCTGATCCTTAGCCAGAACTCTCCCTGCTAGGTTGAACTGTCCCTGCCATTTTCCTCATTTAGAGCCAGTCCACTGGCCACCAGGATGGCTAATTCTACCTCTCCATCCCATCTTACCTGGAAGATGACTCTGAGGCCTTCCAGGGGCCATGACTGTCGGGAAACTAGCTCTGTTACAGGGAGCAAAATTGAAATGTGGACAAGGGACAGGTCTGGCCTGGAGAGGCAGGAGGGAGGGTCTAGGAAACAGGAGGTCTAGGCAGGTGGAGCTCTGTCCAGGGATGTTGGCCACAGTAGGGCTGGGCTGACAGGTATTTCTGCTGGGGAGTAGGGATGGGATGCAAATGCCAGGTGTCCTGCCAAGGAGGGCAGGCTGGGATGGATGCCAGGATGTCATTGTGAGAAAAAGCAAGAAAGGGCAGGAGTTCCTGGACACAGGAGACAATGACTGACTCAAACCACAGAAGAGCTCCCTGGAGCCTCAAGCTGGGAGCCCTGCAGGTGAGCTCACTTGAGAAGGGCAAGGGCAGAGGCACCACAGTACCCTGGCCCCAACAAGAGTGCTGGCAGCACACAGGGTTGGGGGAGAGAAAGGGAGAAATGGCATTTGTTTCAAGGCTGCAACATGCCAGGCTCCTCACACCGTCCTCAGGAAAGTCTTGCAGTAATTCTGTGAGATAGAGGTTGTCCCCCCTTTATAGATTAGAAAACTGAATCTAGGGAGATTACATTCCTGACCCCCAAGGCCACACAACTTGAAGTAGAAATTTGAATCTCAGTGCATGAGATTCAGGCATTCCAGAGTCTGTGTTCTTTCCACTCAGCATTCTGCCGCTCCTACCAAATTCTGCCATCAGGAGTCAGCCTTTCACTGAACTAGTGGACAGTTGAGGAGGGTAGGGTTGATGAGGGTAGTGGTCACTGGCAGAGCCCAACTTTCCAGGAGGTGAGAGTTTCAAGCTATTTGGAACCCTTGGGGGTTCCAGTGATGCACTAGATAAGGCCCGTCTCCTTCCCCTGGACGTTTAAGGCCCAGTCCAACCTGCCCACTCCCAATACCCAACTCCTGACTCAACATCCATTCCATACTCCTTCCCTGCCTCCAGGTCTCTGTACAGGCTGTTCCCTCAGCATGGAATGTCCTTACCCACATTGTCTGCCTTCTGACCTTTAAGGCTTGATTCACCTGTCCCCTGGACCCTCCTTTCCCTATTCCCTACCTTGACAGTGTTGGCTCCCTCTCCTAATTTACGTTGGCAATCTTCCCACTAGTCCTAGAAGGCCAGGCAGCCTGTTACCCACCCAACACCGTGACTAGGGCATGATAGGAGCCAGATAAGTGTTGCATACTGGAAGAAGGAAGGAAGGGAGGAAGGGAGGAGAAGAGAGGAGGGAGGGAGGAAAGGACTGTGAACCAGTTGGTCCTAGAAGGAAGATATGGGGCAGATGTAGGTGTGATAAATCCCAACTCTGGAGTCAGGGAGTCCTGGGTTGAAGTCCCAATTCTGATTTACTAATTTTTGTGATCTTAAACCTGCTAACTATGTCTCTCTGGGTCTTAGTTTTCTTGCTGTAAACTGGGGATGGTAATGCCCTCCTCTCAGGAGGTTGTAAGGATGATAGAAGAAGAATACAACTTGTGACATGTAGACAGTGCTCAACAGATGCTGAGTCCCTTAACCTTCCCCCTGCCCAGTTTCAGACTTTGGCCAAGTGCCCAGGAGGGATGAGTGGGGCAATGCTGGGGCTTTGTTATACCAGGAGAAGCCATGTCTGGTGGCTCTCCATTGTCCACACTGCAGACTCTGTGGCCAGCGACCCTGAGATGACCACATTCCCCCATGAGGGTACTCTGTCTGGGGACCCTCCTCCTGACCTGACTGCATCCCCCCCCCCCCCCGCCCCCATCACTAAATCCCTATGCCAATAATAATGTCCCTTCTCAGTTGGCCCGAGACAACCAAATGCAGGAGATCAACTGCTAAAAGTGTTCACATTCCTAAGCCTGGCCCAGGTCATTCTACACAAGCTGCAGACCAGAATGGCCTCAGATATGGCCTCTCTACAAGCACCAGTGCTCTCTCCTGCCTGGCCAGCCTGCCAGGCAGAAACAGGCAAGGATGTCGCAAAAGGAAGCAACTCCCAAGAGCTGTGAGACACTGTCCTGTGTCCAGCTTTGCCTGGGACCTGCTGTGTGCCCTGGGCCAGTCCCTTCCTTCTCTGGGCCTATCTCTCATCAGCCAGCTGAGAAGGATGGGCTCAGGAAACACCAAGGCCTCACCTTTATGGGAGTAGGAGACAAGGATAAAGCATTCATCTACAGCTGAGACGCCTTTCTCCAGAGCCCCATGTCACTTGTTCAGATGGAGAAGGCACTGGGTGTACAGAAGGCCCTAAGAACCACAAGACGGACAGTAATTGTAAAGATAATAACAGGTTTGCTGAGCACTTAGTATGTCCAGTAATTGTGCTAACAGACTTCCGTAAATAAATGATTTCATCAGTCCTTACAACCACCCTATGAAATGGGCTACATTATTATCCACATTTCACAGATAGAAGGGCCAGAGAGAGGGTCCCCATCCCAGGTTACACAGAGCCCTGTTCTGCTGAATCCGGCCTCCAATTTCAGTACACAGCTTGACCCCAGCCTGGCTTTAGAAGGGCTTGGTTTGAGGACATCTGTGAGCTTCTCTGCCTAGATGTGTCTCCTCCCTTTTGCCAGCTTTTTTTGGGAAAGAGAAAAGTAGAAGGAGGGTGGTTCCATGGTGGATGGAGGGATAGTCAGCGGGTTTACACACAAAACATGCTGGCAGCATTCCATGGCACCTGGCTCCTCAGGGGCACTCCAGAAGAATGTGCTAGAGGAAGGGAGGAGAGAAGGAGGAAAGAGGGACCCACAGGTCCTAGGTGCTAAGAGAATATAAGCCTCCACACTTCCATGTGGACAGTGGCCTGGGTTATGGGAAACTTGCCTCTCAACGACTCCCCATGTGAGGCACAGACCAAGGTGGAAGGCACCAGAATCAGAAGCCTCCCTCACTGGGGGGCCTCAAGCATGCCCATTCCCTACTCTGGACCTCGTCTGTGCCATGTGGAACTGAACCAAAGAACTGCCTGCACCAGCCACACTGCCATGCCACATTGTGGCTCAAGAGCCCTGGGGCCACCCTCTCACGCTGAGGGTGCCGTCCGAGCACCCGGGCTGGGGGCCCTGATGACAGAGCCCCTCTCGGCCATTCACACTGGGCTGCCCGCAGTCCTGACGCCGCCTTTCGCTTTCGCTGGCATAATGTATGCCCTGTGCTGCTGCCCCAGTCACTCAATCCCAGCCGGTCTGCGGAGGCAGAGATAGTCCTTAATGAGAAGGGCCCAGGCTTTATCTGCTTTCTACTTCAGCCATTATCTCCCCCAGTCTATAGACACGCAGTTACCTCTGACAATAATGCTCAGAGGCAACAAATGCTGATGAGTTTTCTATGCAGTCCGCACAATAAGTCTATCAAAACAACCTCGGAAAATTATGAACCCCCGTGACAGACAAATACAACCAGCTTCGGCGTGAATTTAGAGCCCCCAACGCTACGTTTCTTCTAATTCTTCAGGCCTCCCTTATCTCTGCTGTTCCTCTTCTGGTGGGGAGATAACAGTAATTCTTCTCCGTGCTGGGTTTTTTTTTTTTTTTCCTCTCCCTCCCCCCTTCCTTGCTTTTTTTTTTTTCCGCCCACTGAGTGAGATGTTTTCCGTGTCTTTCTGCTTGCTAAAGATAAAGGGTTAAAGACCAACTTATGTTGGGTGCTGGGGAAGGGGGGAGGGGGCACGGGAGAGGGGAAAAAAAGTAATCAGCATTCAAGAGATTGCTATCGGAGAATCCGCGCAGAGAACAGTAATTTTGCTGGCTTCGGCGAGGGCTCTCTCCACTCCCCCCCCTTTTTTATGAATGCACATAATGCCTGGAGTGTTGGGGGCAGATAAAAGAATTAGCAGCAGCCAGGGGGACGGAGGCCCGGAGAACAGGGGAGAATTAGAATGTCTATCTTTGTCTCTTCCGGCTCATCCAGCCAGCCGAGGCTCCCGGCTCGTAAACAATTTAATCTTTTTGCTACAGTTAAAATACAAAGACAGCAAGCCTCCTTCTTCCAAATGGAAAAGGGAGGAGGAGCAGGACAGGAGGAGGATTGGGGTGGGGGCTGGAGAGGGGGGCACAGGACGAGGGAGAGGCAGATAGGAAAGGGCTGACACCACAAACTTTGCTGCTGCTGGCTTAACCCCTTGGCCTTGAGACTTCAGAACACCCCCACACCCCTACTGCCCCCATGGGGGACACAGCCTAGACCTGGTCTAGTTCAGCTCACCCCCAGGACTGGAGGCTCAGCCATTGGGGGTAGGTGGGTGGAGTCTGGCTCCTGCCAAAGGTCCCTGGTCCTTGTCTTCCAAGGAGGTGACAGCTGTTGGTCTTTCACCCCATGCTTCTTCCCCTGGTCTTCCCATAGCCTTATACCTGATACCGCCTCCACTTCCTGCCTCTCCTCCCCCTGGCTCCTTCTAGGCTCTGATGAGAGCTCTCAAGTCATGCAAAATGAGCATGTCTTTTCTTCCCCTCCAGGCTGCAAGCTCCTGCGCAGAAGAAAGGATTACTGTGGCTACTGTACCATTGTGCTCCTGCACAGGGCAGGGATGGGGCTCTGGGCCTAGAATGGGGGCCCCAGCTCTTCATCTAAGACCAGTGATAGAGAGAGGCAGAAATGGAATGTAACAGACATGCTCCTTCTCTCTCCCTCCTGCTCTCTCTCTCACATACACACATACACACACACACACACACACACACACACACACACACACAGGCACACATGTGTGCACGCACCAGTGTACACACCAGGAGAACAGAATTCTAGGGAAGAACACAGTCTAGAAGGAGGAGAAGCCCTTCTCAAAGGACAGATCATTTTGAAGGGCCTGAAAAGAAGGCAAAAAAAAGAAGCCTTCTTGAAAGGCACTAAGGCATAGATTAGGGGAGGTGGAATCCCTGCAAGCCAGGGAGACCAGAGGTCCATTCAACTGACCAGGGGGCATCCTCAAGGCAATCCAAACAGTCAGTGTCCCCCAAGTGCCACACTGTGGTCACTTCTAGCCATTCCAGCTGGACCCTTGTCATATACAACATGAAAAAAACAGTTTTCATGGGGCCAAGTTGGAAGCTGTTTCCTCCTTCTCTGCCCACGTCCCTCCTGCAGGGTGCCAATCCCAGTGTATTGGCATTGAATTCACTGTCCTCTCTTGCTTGAGAGCTCCTAAAGGGCCAGGGCCAGGGCCAGGTCTTCCCTAGCTCTGGATGCCCATGCCAGCACGCGCCTAGTCAAGCTGGGCGAATGTTTGCTGAGAGTTTCAGTGGGTGGAGAGATGAGTGAATGAATGAAGGAAGGAAGGAAGTCAAGTGGAACAGGGAAGGAGGAAGAGGGTGAGGGAAGAGGAGACATTCTGTGGGCACCAGACACACACTTGAAGAGGGGTGACTCAGGAAAGGGATGGAGGTATGAGGGCCCAGAAGAAAAATGGGGTGTGGCCCAAGAGCTGGTACTCTGTCCCCAGGCTCCACCAGCTGAAGCCACTTAGTCAACGAAGGGAACCAAGGCAGTGATCAGGACTCAGCCAGTTGCATTGCTGTTGGAGCTTAGCCACACTGAGAGAATTCTCCCACCCCTTGGCTTGGGGCCTTTTCCAGGACGGCATGAAGGAAAATCATGGGCCTTAGGGTCAGAAGATCTAGGATCACCATCTAGAGCTGAGAGGTGACCTTGTTGGCTGTGTAAACTCAGTAGGTCAATGTCTCTGAGCATCAGTCCCCATCTGTTTAATGGAAACAATAATGACCTGTATACCTTACAGGGTTGGGTTAGCGCACAGTAGGGGCCCATCATGTATTAGTCACTCTTGAGTAGAAGAAGCAATGCCTTGTAATGACAAGCATAACAAACACAATAAACCAAGGATGCCAAAAACACAAAAACATCTCAAATCTCCACAAAGAAGCTTTCACTTATTTTTTTTAAGTTCTTCATCTTATCTTTACCCTTTACCTTAGCCCAGCCATGCTGTAGGGGATAATGCTGCTTTCTCCAGCTCCTGTGATCCCTTCCAAGACTGGTGAGGGGGTGCTCAGGAGAAGCTCTTTGGAGGCTCTAGGAGGTGGGGGCTAGTAACTTGCTCCAAGGTCTACAGCTTTGCAAAGAACCTCCAGCCTGCTCGCTTTCCCTTTCACCCTCTTCTGTCTGTGACCTGGACTAAACTGTCCCTCTAGTCCCAATGCCAAGCCCCACTTAAATACTCATCTTTCCTCACCCTGACCCCAGTGCTACCCTGAAAATGACCCCCAGTGTAGCTGAAGAGACATGGGAGTAGAACATAGGGTGTGAATATAGATTTTTATAAACAACGTTCAAATAATAATGTTTAGTGCTTATATCTTAACCAGATATATTTGTTTTATGTACATTACAAACATTACATTTTTACATTACATTTGTACATTATAAATGTACATTAAATATATATAATCTTGGTAGTGTCCTAAGCCAGGGTATCCCAAATTGTCCATATGTCAGAATCACTTCGGCAGCTTTAAAAAATACAGGATTCTGAGCCCAAGCCTAGGGATGCTAAATCAATATGGGGAGGGCGGTTTGGGAAGCTGGGGGTGGGAAAGTAGATTTTTTAAAGACCCCAAGTGATTCCACTGAGAAGCCTAATTCAGGGTCTGCTGTCTTTAAGCCACACACACACCCCCAAAACACACACACACACACACACACACAAATAGGTTTCATTTACTCATTCATTCAGCAAATACTTTCTGAGCCCCTGCTATTTTTATGTGTGTTGCGGAAAGGAGGACACAAAGAAGCCATAAAGCCCATAGGGCACACAAGAAAGTAATATATACCCTGCCAATACAGATTCGCCACTCCCCAGCCTTAGTCCAAAAACCTACCCAGCACTGATGTCTCTCCTACTGATATCTGTAGGATTAGTGCCCCTTCTCCACTTAGGAACAGGCAAGAATACATATTAAGAATCTACTAAGTGCTGGGGCACGGGGGTGACTCAGTTGGTTAGGCGACTGACTCTTGGTTTCAGCTCAGGTAATGAACTCACGTTTTGTGGGTATGAGCCCCATATCAGGCTCTGTGCTGACAGCATGGAACCTGCTTAGGATCCTCCCTCTCCTTCTCTCTCTGCCCCTCCCCTGCTCTTTCTCTCTCTCAAAATAAATAAACTTCAAAAATATTTTTTAAAAAATCTATTAAGTGCCAATCACTGCATCAGGGAGTTAACTCTACACACGATCTCTCACAAAACCCTCCTTGGGTGGTAGCCATTATTAGTTGCCTATTATTAATGAGAAGATACAGACACAAAGAGGCTGAGGAATTCAGTTCACAAAGCTACCAAGGGGCAGGGTCATCTCCCCCCTCCCTACCACCCAATTGTGGGCCACAATTGTGCAGTCTTGGAATTCTATTTCTTTGTTATTAATCACAGTGCCTGGCATTCAATCATTCAGTCACCCATTCAGAACACCAATAAACCACCCACTGGGTGCAAGGCACTTAGCGGTAGGGAATAAGGAGTGCAGAGAAGTGCAGAGTTTTGGAGGGGAACTTGGACAACTGCACAAATAATTCAGAGACAAGGTATGCGTGCATCCCAGGAGAGAGGCAGCAGCAAGTTATCAGAGCTCAGTGGAGAGAGATTCCTTCCAGCTTCAGGGACTCAGAATGCCAGAAATCCGGAGGTCCTTGGCAAACACGGAGGTCTTATTTCATCAGAGAGGTGAAGCACCTCACCCAAGGTCACACAGCTGGGTGCGCCATAAACATGTGATGAATCGAATGAGATTATTCACTAACTCCAATTACATCTTAACCACTAATAACTTGGCTCTGGCTCCTCTAATGGGATTTCCTCCTTGGACATCAGCTTTCCCTCCCCCCTTCCGCTGACATGGGCCAATTAGAGAAGGGCAGGTGCTGTGATTGGGGTCATCGTGAGAGGAGATAGAGAGGAGCACAGCTCACCCAAGCCGAGGCTGAGAAGGAGGTGAGCAGTTTCAGGTGCTCACAGCCTCTTGTGATGAAGAGTCTGAGAGGAGCTCACTCAGGTGAAGAGAGGAGCAGACTTGGAAGTCCAGTTCCCCCACCGGGAACACACAGGGAGGACACCTGCTTTGCACACAGCACCCTTTGTGCTCCATGTTGGAGATCAGCAGACAATGGGGAGAGGCGTGGGGCTACCTGCAGAGAGACATTTAGGCAGACCAGCAGACCTAAAGACCTAGACAAGGTCAGAGAAAGTACCCCCACGAAATACACATACGCCTGAGAATAAACCAGGTACTGTTATACACAGAGCCACAAAACTAGCTTCTGAGAGATTCACAGATGCAGAAAGGTGTAGGCAGACAAAAAGGGATTTGGGGGCAGAGTCAGATATCCACCCACTTATTCCACAGAAATGTATTAGGCACCTACTATGCACAGGCACAGGGAGATAAAAGATCGTCTTTGCCCCCGCAGAGCTCATGATCTGGTGGGAGAGAGCAAGCATGAAAATGGCAACGACAATACAGTGAGCAAAAGCCACAAAGATGAAAAGAAGCAGCCCAGAGAAGCACAAAAAGGCAGCTGGAGAGAAAAAGACACAAAGAGAAACCCAGAGGTGCTGAGAAAGAGGAAGGCAGAAGCCAAGAGACACAGAAGTGCTTAGAGAGAGCATGAGAAAGAGGCATCCACAGGTGTGCACTCATGGACACATATGTGCACACACACGCCACCGCCCTTGCCTGCCAGGAGTACAGACTGCAGACCCAAAGCTTTCTCCTGTGAGGATGTGGGAGTGGGGATTAGGGATAGCTAAGCTTTCTCCTTCAGGGGAGCAGCAGGCTCAGGTGGGGGAAGAGCCAGGACCCGGTAAAGGCAAACAACGTCCGTCCGCAGATGTGTGTGGGTAGATGATAGGGAGACGGCAGGTGCTGGGCCTGCCTCCCATTCTTCAGCCGTCCTGGGAGCCAAGGGCCCAGCTCCTGCAGATTCTCCATGATGGCCATGCTTGAGTCAGCATCAGCTTCCCCAAATCAAGAGCCCTTCAGTTGGACCAGTGCAGAGTCAGGGGCTCTCCTCACCTTAAGAAAGTCCCCAGTCACCTAATCTGGAACCACGGAGCCCTTAGAGCTAACATTCTTTGGGTCTAACTTAAATCCCTTGTACTGCAGCGTAGGTCCAATACCAGTGGTCCCGTGCAGGAGCTCAAGGCCACAGAGCAGGTGTGTGCAGGCTGTCTGCTTCATTCTGATCACCCGCCCAGAAGCTGGCCCAGCGACAGTCACCTGAAGTAACATCCCCTCAGAGAGACTCCAGGCCCAGCTCTATCATACAGAGTAAGAGTGAGGGTAGGGAAACTTCCCCAAAGATTTCTCATTCGGGGACCTGGAAAGCGGTCCTGACTCCTCAAAACACACCCCCTTCCTCCCAGCACCTGGCCAATGGCTCCTAGTAGGAGCAGGTGGCCCCTGGCATACCTGAACGCAGCCCTCCCCCCCACCCCAGGGGACCAGAACGGGTTTGGGTGTGGTCTTAGGGGAGAGAAGGGGGACAGAAGCCTGCCCCAGCCACCCCACACAGCCCCACCTCATGGCATAGGATCAGACACCCAACAGCCACCCTGCCCCTGCTCCCTCCCTCCCACTACCTGAGCAGCCCTCGGGTCACCTCATTTCCTCAGGCTCCTCTTGAGAACCGAATTTCCCTGTCCCCTCAACAAACCGAGGGCCTCCTTACCCAGCTAAGCACTGGGTTACAGCTGTGGCAAAACCCACAAAACTCCCCCAAGGAGCTAGTAGGTGGGCGGGGGGGGGGGGCCACCTCGGGTAAACACCCCACAAAGGACTCCATCAGGGCACACCCTCCCCTCCACCCTTGTCAGGGCTTCTCCAGCCACCTGTCCCCGCCCTGCCGCGCTGCCCTCTCCTCCCCGCTACCGCCCAGCCTTGGGCATCCCTCGCCCCAGCTGTTCCGATGCTGCGATAACCCGCGCACCCCGCGGGCCTTTCGCCCACCCAGACCCGGACCCCGACCCCGACCTGACCCTGACCCCGACCCCCACGTCAACCCGGCGCGGGCCAGCCCGGCCTCCCCCCGCCCCTCTGGCCGCTAGGCTCTGCAGCCTCGCGCGCGCCAGTTCTGCCCAAGGCGCGTGCGCGACGTCCGCTTCCTGGGGCGCACGGGCGGAGGGGCGCGCCGTGGCCTCAGGATGCTGTGCTCGGCGCGCAGGGCCTGCCGTCCGGATATTAAGTGCGGGGGCGGGGGCGGCAGACTTATGTAGCGATTAAGGCTGCCGGGGAAGAAAGAGAAGGCCAAACAGCCTGTTTATTTCGCTCTTTCTACTATTCTACTATCCCCATCACAAGAAGAGGGAAAGAGTGAGAGAGAAGGGGGGAAAAAAACAAACAACTAAACCAAACCTCAATGCAATTAGGAGAGCCGGCTGGGGGAAAAAGGTATGTATTAAATGGATGTTTCTGCACAAAAACCCCAGGCTGACAACATCTCCGGCCTTGTAAGGGGGGAAATGACCGTGCCTCGGTGTTTACATAGCCGAAATCAGGGGGAATTATGCTGTCATACTGACAGCCGTAGGAGGACAATTTTAAAATTACACCGTTCAACACCTTTAATGATTTGTAACAGAAGAGGTGTGGCTACTCCTATTAAATGTGTTGCCAAATCAATAAAAGGGATAATTGGAGTTGTTAGAGCAAATTATAGCAGCGTCTCTTCTGTTGCTGTACAATGTTCCCTTGTAAACTGCTATTACAGGCAGCGCCGTATTTCTCTCTTATTTGGCCGCTTTGTAATGAGTTGGCATTTTGCAGTATAATAGTTCCACTTTCTTTTATGGAGCTCTCACTTTAACTTTTTCTCCTTTGTGCAGCCTATAATTTCCTCGCCCTCCCAGCCTCCCTGCCTGTTTTCAGAGGTGGCCGCACTGCCTGTCAGCAGCCTCTGGGTGATAAACTATATTATTTCACATTATTTCCAGGCCTTTTCAATTGGCAGTCGGATGGGGTTGAGGGGTAGATGGGTCTGAGGGGATGGGGCTGTGGAAGGGAGGTGAGAGAAGAGACAGGGCCGGGAGGAGAACTAAAAACACACAGAAATGGAAAGGGAAGGGGATGAGGGGGCACAAGGCTGACCTCCCTCCCAGGGGCAGGGCCCCGGGCCTTTAAACACAGGACTTGCTGGAGGGTTCTGAGCTGAGCAGAGACTCTGGCTGGTGGCTCAGCTAGTGGTGTGAGGGGTATGCAGTACCCTGCTAGACCCCAGCTTCGCCCTCAGCATCCCAGAACCTCTGCCTCTCCCTGCTCTGCAAATAAGACAGCTCAGGACTAAGAAGCTATTGCTTCTCCACCTGCTCTGCCAGAGGCGAGCACCCCAAGCTCAGGCCAGACCACAACAAGAACGTGGGAGCTGCACCACTGGAAGCACATTGGGACTCCCAGTTGGGTGGTTCATAGAGAATGGATGAGCCATTGCCATTGTACACAAAGCCAGAAGCCACTGGGAATTCTGAGGACCATGGTCACAGCAGAGGCAAGGAGATGGGGACTGTTCCAGACCTGTTCCTGGGGATGCATCAGGAGTCCGGAAGCTACTTCCAGTGTCCCCTCACATCACTCACATGCCTTGGCCCCTGGCTGGAAAGGACAGGGTCCCCTGGGCAGCTCAGGACCCCCTCACTGTATGTATCACTCAGTTCCTGAGACAGTGACAAAAATCCTAGCCCAGACAAACCTCACTCAGTCCCTGCGTTGGACTACAGGACAATCAATCCGAATTACCGAGAGGTCTCAATGAGAGACAATTGGAAACGAAACGCCACTTTATTACTTCCATGGAACCGCCATCCCTGGAACCCATCTGCTGCCAAGCGGCGCAGCAGCAAGACCTGCTTGGATGAACAGATAAGACTTGATGGTGAGCAAATAAGATCCATTTGCAATGAGCAGCATCAATTTGCTTGCCAACAATGAGCAAAGTCCTAATTCTCTTTGGTAGGTGCCTTGTGGCCTTTAGAGTGTCCTCTTGTTTCCAGCTTCCTGGTTCAAGCCAACTCTTTTCCCAAGAGGGCAAATGAAAGCCGACTTGCCTAGGTGCAACCCAAGGAAGTGTTAGTTATTGAGGTCTGAGTGAATGCCATTTAGCACTGTGACAGATTTCCAGGTACCTGTCGCCAAGTTTCCTAATTTGAGCAATAATCAGTCCCATAAAATCCAGGCAAAATAAAACCATGTGGACAGTCCCACAGCATCTGCTTTTAGCAGGAGCTGACATTTTTCCTTGTACTCGTCCATACTAATAATGCTTCAATTCAACCAATAGTGAACTAGCAACCTAACCGATGTTAACCATCTCTGATATTCCAGGCACTGTACTGAGTGCTGAGGATCCAAAACTGAATGAAACAGACCCCATCGCCGCCTTCTGGGAGCTGTCCTGGGGAGCTGATAACAACAACAATAATCATATGACAATAATCATAACATAGTACACTCCTTACACTAGAATTGTGCAAAAGTGATAGCAGAGTGCTTTATCAGAGGCAGTGGGGCCCAGCAGCACATAGAGCAGTGAAGAATCAGGAAATCTGGCTTCTAGCCCCATGTATGCAAATAAAGGTACCTCTCCTCTTGGAGCCTCAACTGTTTCCTCTGTAAACTAAGGCCATATTTATTCATTCAACAATTATTAATTGAGGACTTACTATATGTTGGGCACTACATTAGGTACCAGAGATACGATAATGAGTGAGACAAGTATAAGGCTTTCTCCTATGAAGCTCACAGTCTTGTGGCAGAGACAGCCATCAATCAAGTAGTCACATCAGTATGTAACTATAGAACGTGTTGAATGCGGAGAAGGAGAAGGATATGAGCTTATTTTTAATAGCCCCAAACCAGGAACAACTCACACACCCAAAGGTGGCCAGTATGGCTGGAGCACAAGAAGGGAGAATGGTCTAGATGAAGCTGGAGAGATGGGCAGGGGTTCTGGACAAAGAGACAGGTCAAGGATTGGCCCTTGATCCAAAGGGCAAGAGAATGATGGGTTTTAAGCAAGACAGTAGCAAGATCCAACTTACATGTTAGGAACACCACTTGCTGCAGATGTACTGGGCAGACAAGATTAGAGAGGCCCAAAGTAGAAAGGTCAGCTAGGTCCTTCCCAATGCTCTGTGAGAGCATTAACTGTGGCTTGCAACAAGCAAATGAATGGATGCCCGACATCATTAATCACCGAAGAAACACTAAGTACAACCATGAGAGTCTGCTACACACCCATCAGAATGGCTGGAATTTAAAAGGGTGACAATTCCAAGGGTGAGTAAGGGTGTGAAGTGACTGGAACCCCCACACGCTGCCGGTGAGAATGTAAATTAGTACAACCACTTTGGAAAAAACATTTGGTAATAGCTATTAAAGTTAAATATGGGTATGCCATATGGCCCAGAATAAGGTCCACCAAAAGACATGAGCTTTATTTGTAACAGTGAGAAGCTGAGAACAACCCAGATGTCCAACAACCGCAGAATGGGCAAATTGTGGTATAGCCACACACTGGAGCATTATACAGCAATGAAAAAAAGAACGATCTACTGATACAACCACATGGATGATCTCACAATGGAAGAGAAGACATACTGTCTGTGCCTATTGACATGATAGGAGCTGATACTTACATGAAGTTCAAAAATGAGCAAAGGGATTCTCTAAGAAGGGTGGTCAGAGTCATTGTCATCTTTGGGCAGGATAATGACTGTGAGGGAGGAGAAGGAAACCTATTGGGAACATTCTATATCTCCATCTGGATGGTGGTCACACTGGTATAAAAACTCATCAAACTGCACATTTATGGTTCTCACACTTTACTAAATATGTTATGCCTCAAAAAAGCTGATTAAGAAGAATTGACAGTGGCTTGGACCAGGAAGGAGGCAGAGGCACTGGAGAGATGTGGACAGGATAGAGAGATATTTAAAAGGTAAAATAATGCCTACTTGGCTTACATCATCAGAGTGTCCTGGGGATTGAATGAGATAATGTACAGGAAAGGCTGTCACCCCAGTGGGTTTCTTGCTGTGAAAATTCCAACTAAGACAAAAGATCCCAGGCTCAAAGCTAATTTGTTCTGAATGGGCCCACAACTAACATCAACCTCCCCACACCCCAGGGGAAGAGCCCAAAGTATGGAATATTTAGTTTTGTAGAAGGCATAGGTTCAAACAGAAGATGCAGCACCAGCCTGGTGAGCAGCTAGGCTGGGAGACACCCAGGGCTTCCTGGTAGTAAAGAGGCCACTTGCTTTCCAGCTGCAGCAAAACCACTAGTGGCTGCCCCCAAGTCCCTCCTTATTCTAATTGCATTGAATCACACCATTTTCATGGGATAAGGGGATTTCCATGTATGACACAGGGTTGCCGCTAAGACTGGATGAGGCTGCTGTAATAAAATAGGAGGAGAGATCCTTAGCTGAAGCCACGGGGAGCTTCCCAAGTGCCCTCTCCACAATCACGTAAGGTAGGCATTTCCAACAGATAAGGGCACCTAAGCTCGGAAAGGGGAAGTGGTAGCCTAACCCAAGCTGGCAGGAGCAGAGTTGAAACTTGAACCAGAGCTAAGTGATGTTCTCACCATGCTGCAGCCACCCTGTTGGCCCACTGGTGGTGTCCTTCCTTCCCCCACAGCCCAAGCTCTGATAGCATTAACCATGGCAAGGCCAAATTCATCGTTCTTGACAGGTATAAGCTCAAATGCAAAGGGTCACTGGTAAGTAACTTCATTCAGCAGCCCCCCCCCACTTTTTTATCCTCTGGGTGGCCATTTCACGGCTCACTCATCTTGAAGGTCCCCAGGGAGCAGTGCTGCTCAGAAGGAGACGGTCCACGGGGGCACTAATGATGCAGATATGGGCAACCAGTCATATCTGCTCTGAAAGTTTTTCAGGCCAAGATCATTCTTATCATGGTCGATAGCGTGGAATTGCAGGTCTAAATCAAGTTCCTGTTTGTGAGCATGATGGGTACAAAAAAGCCCTATCTTGAGGGGAAACCCTGAGTTTGCCCACAAGGGGGCCCTCTGGTCCACCTGCACACACAGGAGGGGAGACCTTCCAGGTGAGGAGAAGGTTGATCCATCTCCTTAACTTTTGTCTTAGGATGTCTTCCACTCTTCTGGGTTCCAAAGCCTGAGAACCACCCCCCATCCTCAATGTATGAATTGAAATTCAAGGCCTCCTTCTGCACAGAGGAAGTGAGGCCTTGGGAATGTATTTCTCCAGCCCAGAGCAAATGCCCAGCTGAGGGCAGTCAGTAAACATCTCAGTCCAAAGACTCAGTCTCAAGTGTAAGATAAAAATGGGACGCCTGGCTGACTCAGTCGGTAGAGCATGCCACTCTTGATCTTGGGGTGATGAGTTCAAGCCCCGTGTGGCATAGAGTTTACTTTTTTAAAAAAGTATGAAGATAAAACTTTTTCTTTAATGTGATTTCATTTCCATTCTGAATCCTCATTCCTCATTCAGTCTCAGGCATTTCTGGGTTTTCTCCAGCTCTTGTCCTTATCCTAGACTTACTTCTAAGTCACAAGGGCCTTACGAAGTGCCAAGGCCAAGGAGGAGCCAGGCAATCCACCACGGTATCAGTCCACCCAGACAGCCCCTAAGAGGACACTCTTTCTTGCCCAAGTAGCACCTTCAGTTCTGTGCTCTTTCAGACCATGATGGAAGGCATATTAAGTGACTCCATTCCTCTTATCTGGGCATGGGATTCTCCACGAAGTCATCTAGATACCAGCTTCCTGGACCCACCTCTCAGCCAAGCCCTCTTAGTTCTCAGGGGTCTTCCTGGGCTCAGGCTTCATTTTCTGAGGTAGAGCAAAGCCTCAACTCTCAACCAGGAAATTCAATCCATTCCCTTGAGGGCCTGAGGCTTTGAAGACCGAAGTCCAAACCTCATGATTCCCACCCTCTGCCCTGCCCCATCCCTCCATGGAGGCAATGCTATTGAGGGGCAGCTAGGAGGGGAGAAAAAAAAATCAATAAACATTTCAGAAATATCCTAACACAGAAGTGATATTTAGGAAATACCTTCATTCAATAATAGAGATTTTATTAAGCACCCGGAATATGCCAAGTACTATGTTATGGTAAAGAAAGAGGGAAAAGATCCAATGTACTAAAGAGGAGACAGTGATGTAAAGGAAAACTCAGACTCTGGCTTCACACTGCCCAGGTTCTAATCATACTTTTGTCACTTCCAGCCTGTGACCCCACAACTGTAGTTTCTTCATCCATGAGATGGATCCAACATGTGATATAGTAAATGCAGTAATATTTGTATTTTTCTAAAGTGCCTAGCAACAGTGCTTAGCACAGAGTAGGTGCCTAATAAATGTGGTTTCTATGCAAAGGAAACTGTCAGAGCACAGAAGAGAAACGGGTGGGTGCCAGGCAACGTGAAAGCAACAAGGAAGCATTCGTCATTTTTTTCTTTCCTTTAAAAATATACTTGGGGCGCCTGGGTGGCGCAGTCGGTTAAGCGTCCGACTTCAGCCAGGTCACGATCTCGTGGTCCGTGAGTTCGAGCCCCACGTCGGGCTCTGGGCTGATGGCTCGGAGCCTGGAGCCTGTTTCCGATTCTGTGTCTCCCTCTCTCTCTGCCCCTCCCCCATTCATGCTCTGTCTCTCTCTGTCCCAAAAATAAATAAACGTTGAAAAAAAAATGTTTAAAAAAAAAATAAAAATATACTTAAGTATAGAGAACAAAGACAACAACCACAGTCCCCTTCCCCCCTACCCCATCCAGAATTAACCACTATTAGAATCTTGGCACATTTGGGTATCTTGACCCAGATTTTTTTTCTATTGTTTTTACAAGCATTATCCGCACTTGTTATAAAAAATTCAAACAATGACTAAAAATTCCGAGCTGAGAGCAAACAAATCCACCCCAAATCCCACCACTTGGGTCATTGATGGATTTTAAGCCTGTGGACTATGGGGGTGATGATAGGGTCTATGTATTAAAAAGATCACAGGCTGACAGGTGGAGGAGAGTCTGGAGGCAGACCAGGGAGGAGGCAGGAAATGACGAGGACCCACCCCAGGAAAAGAATAGGATGGACTGGATCTGACAGACAGCAGGGGCATATGCTCCAGTGCGCTTTCTAAACCCTTTCCTTCTTCCAACTAAATCCCTAGAAAACCACATACCTGGACCACATTAGGTTAGTCTCTTGCAGGATCGCCTTCATTGAGTCTGAGCTTTCACATTGTGCCCTCGGCTTTTATTGAGGGCAGATACAAGAAACAGCCACATGAAGATCAGGGCTGCACCTGCTGTAAATTTGCAGTGGAAGGGCTTTGTTCATTATGCTGCTCCAAGTCCCCGAGCAGTGCCTCGGGTGATGCCTGCCTGTTTGAATGTAGTACCAGGGAACAGTTTGTTTCTCTTGAAAAACAGTGGCGTACTTTTTTTTTCTCCCAGATAAAATTGGTTCAGCCAATTTCTTTCTCCAGATAAAATCCCAGCCTCCCAGATTGGAAATGATGTAATCCGATATATTTCCCTTTTTGCCCTGGTTGCCGAGAAGCTCAGAGCATAATTTCATGTTACATCAGCTCTATGCCTAAACACATTTTCCTCTTCATTGTTTTTCCATTTCAATCTCCATGACTTTGTTTGCAAATGTCTCTTTTGAGAAAATCCTTTATAAAATAAGAATTCTCACCGCAGAAGCTGGTAGACAATAGGTATTCAATAAATGTCTGATGAATGAATGAAGTAGTAAATTTTAAAAAGCCAGATTTTAATTCTGCTGGAGAGCAAGCAGGGTGATTCAGAGGCAGATACCTCCAGTGGCTATGGGCACAGCCCACAGGAAATGATGGAGCATATAAGGAATTAATAAGAAATTAATGGAAGAGTCTCTCCTGGACTCAGGGAGCATAACTGTCGCCCTCTTGAAGCCAATTACTATGCAGGAGACACTGAGCCGGTGAAGGGAAGAAACAAAAATGTGGGGTATGTGTATATGTGTGTGATCATCTGAACTATCCTTGGCAACAACTACCTTCACTGCCTATCAAATTCCTACCCATCCTTCAGCAAGTAAGACAAATCATCCCTGGATCCCCCATGATTATAATCATAGCCCATTGCATGTATGCAGTGCCTTACAAACTGCGCGCACATATAGCCTTTCATTCAAGTCTTGCAACAACCCTGTGAAGTGAATGATATTAGCATTGTTTCTATTTCACAGATGAAAAAAATTGGGGCTTTCAAGCTGTGCTGTCCCATATGGTAAGCTACTAGTCATAAGTAGCTACTGAAAACTTGAAATTTGGCTAGTCTGCATGGAGATGTGTTCTAAGTACAAAATACAAAACAGATTTCAAAGACAGTACAAAAAATTGTAAAATATCTCATTAATTTCTATGTTGATTGCATGTTGAAATGATATCTTCATTATAGTAAGCAAAGTATACTCAAAATCAGTTTCACCTGTTTTTTTCTTTTCTTTTCTTTCTTTCTTTCTTTCTTTCTTTTTTTTTTTTTTTTTTTTTGAGAGAGAGAGAGACAGAGAGTGCATGAGCGGGGGAGAGAGGCAAGGGAGAAAGAATCCCAAGCAGGCCCCACACTCAGCATGGACCCCAACGCAGGGCTCGATCCCATGACTCTGGGAGCATGACCTGAGCTGAAATCAAGGGCAGATGCTCAACTAAGCCTCCTAGGAGCCCCTCACCTGTTTCTTTTTAAACTGTGGCTGTTACTAAATGTGGCATACGGTGTTGCTCTGGATCAGGGGTCGGCAAATATCTTCTGTGAAACATTTCTGTAAAACCAGATAGTAAATACTTTAGCCTTTGTGGGCCATATGGTCCCACATATGAACTATGAGACTCTGCCATTGTAGTGCAAAAGCAGCCACAGATGATAGTACATATATGGGCATGGCTGGTTTCCAATAATTTCATTTACAAAAACAGCAGGGTGAGCAGTGGTTTGCATTCTCTTGCTCTAGAGCAAAGGAGAAAGAGCATGGTACAAGAGCTGGGGATTTGGAGTAGGAGAGGTTGGATTCTGGCTCTGCCTCTTGCCAGCTGTATAATTGTGGGAAGGTTACTTGACTACTCAGAGCCTCAGTTTCTTTGTCAAAAAAAAATGGGGAAAATAAGTCCAATAGAAAGTGGGCAAAGAACATGGACAGACAATTCATGGCTGAGAGGTATAGAAAATATGTTTAATGTCACTGCAAGAGACAATGATGATTAAGACAATAATGAGATACAATTACCTCCCAATTGAAAAGTTTGTTTTTTAATTATAATGTGTGCACTCAAATGTATGTCTCCTACATGGCTAGTGGGGATGTAAATCGATATAACCCTTCTAGAAAGCAATTTGGCAATATGGATCAAAAATCTTTAAAAATTTATACCCTTTGACTCAGTAATTCCACTTCAAGGCATCTATCCTAAGGAAATAATCAGAGCTGGGGGCAGAGACTTATGTATAAAGATGTTCACTATAGCATTATTTATAATAGTGAAAAACTGGAAGCAACCTATATAGCAATTAGAATAATGGTTCAGTAAATTTTGACATGTCAATCTGATCAATACTAGCAAACATGAAAATTGTGTTTAAAATATTTAACAACACAGGGAAATGTGCCCTTTATAACGTCAAGTGGGAAAAAGAGTACAAGATTGTATATACCATGCTATGCTAAGAGTGAGGGTAAGAAGCACATATATGTGCATAGGAAAAAAAGTGGCAAAAATGCATCAATATGTTGTCAAGTGGTATCTCAGGGTGGTGAGCTTATATGTGATATCTATTTTTCCTTTATGATTGTCTGTTTCTAATGTTCTTCTTTAGAATGTGTTACCTTCATACTCAGAAAAATAATGTTATAAAAAACTTTAAGTCCCCAACCCAATAAAAAGATGGGCAAAGGCTATGCATAGATGAGATGTAAAAGGGGCAAAGAAGATAGAAAAAATAGCAAATAAATATTAAGTTCCCCAATCTCAGTAGTAATCAAGGAAACTAAAACAACAAAGTTTTTTTTCATATTGTCAGCTAAAGAAAAATGAGGAATAAAAGAGGTATAATAGCTATTAGTGGCAAGGCTATAAGGTGATGGTCATCATTCATGCTTGGGATGGAGAGCAAATAGCTCTTTTGGAGGACAGTTTGGCAACAACTATAAGCATTTTAAAGGCACATTCTGTTCCATTCAACAGTTCCACTTGTAGGTATTGAGCACATGGACATAAAACGTCTGTATTAGAATGCTCCGAGAAGCACTGCTCATTACATTCAATATTTAAAAATTGGAAACAACCCATATGTCCATCAATGGGAGAATTTGGGTAATATTAGAAGTCAAAAGAATAAAAGGGATCTACATATACTGACATCAAATGAGGGGGAGGGGAAAGTAACCTATAGAATAATACAACAAAATGATCACATTCATGGGAAAAAAAAATCCGTATGTATATTTATGTTTCTGGGAAAACCCTACCTCATAGCTCTCTCAGGAGGAGAGAGGAAGTGGGGGAGTGTGCAATTGGGATGGAGGGAGGCAACAGGCACCTGACTGATGCCTTTGACTCTACAAGCTTCTTCCTTATTATTAGGAGCTTTGAATTATTAGCTCAAGCTTCTAGAGACAGACTGCCTGTGCTGAAGTTTTGGTTCCACCACCTATTGTGTAACTTTGGGCGAATTGCTTAACCTCTTCAAAACCTCAGTTTCCCATCTGCAAAATGGGGATAATCACAGTACCCACCTCATGAGGTTGTTGAGAAAATTGAGGTAATGTAGGGGTGCCTGGGTGGCTCACTTAAAGGTCCCACTCTTGATTTTGGCACAGGCTGTGATCTCACTGTTTGTGAGATTCAGCCCCATGCCAGGCTCTGTACTGACCGTGCAGAGCCTGCTTGGGATTCTCTCTCTCCTTCTCTCTCTCTCTCTCTCTCTCTGCCCCTTCCCCACTCACATGTGCACACACACACGTGCTCTTTCTCTCAAAATAAACAAATAAACTTTTTTTTAAATGAGGTAATGTAGGGTAAAACCTTTTTTTTTTTTTATAACATTTATTTATTTTTGAGAGAGAGAGAGACAGAGCATGAATGGGGGAGGGGCAGAGAGAGAGGGAGACACAGAATCGGAAGCAGGCTCCAGGCTCTGAGCTGTCAGCCCAGAGCCCGATGCGGGGCTCGAACCCACGGACCGTGAGATCGTGACCTGAGCTGAAGTCGGACGCTCGACCAACTGAGCCACCCAGGCGCCCCTGGTAAAACCTTTGACACAATGCCTGGGACATAGTAGATCCTCAAATGTTAACTACTATTCTTAGAACCATTATTATGAGAAACATGACACTTAAAATACTTTATTAAATACTTGCACCCAGATAAAACAAATTTTTAAGGGCTCAAAATATATATACACTTAAATGGGAATAAGGATACCAAACTGGTGAGGGACCTATGAGAAGACAGGTCTCTGGCACATGACAGGTTACAGGCTTAAGAGTTTCACCTCTGGGGTCAGGCTGTCTTGGTTCCAGAATCTTCCACTTGCTAGTTGGGCAAGCTCTCTGCACCTTCACTTCTCTGCCCTCCAGTTTCCTCATCTATAGACTAGTAGGTAATAACAGTACCTATCTTGTGAGGGTATAAAGATAAAATGAGTCTTTGTGGGATAATGTTCTGGGGGAAATGCCCACCACAGACTACACAAGAATTATTCTGGTTGTTGCTAACACTGTTATTAGTAGCACAGTAGTAATAGGGGTACCACAACTATTTCTATTACTAAATGTCTTATTGGGGCACCTGGGTGGCTCAGTCAGTTAAGCATCTAACTCTTGGTTTTGGCTCAGGTCATGACCTCATGGTTTCAGTTTCATGGGTTTGAGCCCTACGTTGGGCTCTGTGCTGACAACATGGAGCCTGCTTGGGATTCTCTCTCTCTCCCTACCTCTCTGCCCCTCCCTCATTCACACTGTCTCTGTCTCTCTCAAAATAAACAAATGTTAAAATAAAATAAAATAAAATAAAATAAAATAAAATAAAATAATAAAATAAAATAAATGTCTTATCTCCCTCAAGTCCTCCAGACTCCACCAGGAGGAGTCCAACAACATCTCCTCCAACAACATCTCTTTCCTATAAGCCCCTCACCAGTGCCCACCAGATTGTAGGCACGTATACTTGCCGGATTGTTATCACTGCTTTTGTTTGATGTATCATTTTAAAAACAGAGTGAGAGGCAGCCTGAGGGAATGGGAAGAATATGAGCTTCAGAGTAGGGTGTCCTTGAATCCTGACCATAGTTCTTACCAGCTGGGTGACCTCAGGCTGGCATGTCATTGACTGAATGTCCCTGATCCTCAGGCCCCTCACCAGTGAGATAGTTTAATAATATTATATACTTCTGTGGTCACTGGGAAAAATAAAGCAGGTAATACACATGACACCCTCAGCTCTCAACAGGTGCCAGTGATGGTGGCTCTTTCATTCTCCACCCTATGCTAGCTTATTAAAATAACAAAGGCAGGGGTGCCTGGATGGGTCAATTGGTTAAAGCATCTCAGGTCATGATCTTGCAGTTCACAAGTTCGAGCCCTGTGTCGAGTTCTCTGCTGTCAGCACGGAGCCTGCTTTGGATCCTCTGTTCCCCTCTCTCTGCCCCTCCCCCTCTTGTTTCCTCTCTCTCTCTCTCTCTGCTTCTCCCTCTCCCTCTCTCTCTCTCTCTCTCTCTCTCTCTCTCAAAAATAAATTAATTAATTTAAATAAATAAATAACAAAGGCAGATGCGTGCTAAGCCTGCTGGGATGTTTGGACCATAACTGGATATCACCATATATACCTATTCACAATATGCCACAACTCAGACCAAGTGCCTAAGAGGAAATAGTCACTTGCAATGAAGAATTTGCAAATCTTTGGAGGGGTAGGTGTCTCATAGAGGTTGGGTTGTAGATAATATGGGTAGGTGGAAATGAGTAGAATCTAAAAAATAATCATGAAAACAATAGCAAAAGTGTCTATAAGAGGCACTGAGCAAAGCACCTTACACGTACTAACTTCTTCATTCTTTACAACATTCCTATAAGGTTTCACTCCCAATATAATTACTCCCCAATAACAGATGGGAAGACTGAGCCTGAAAGCAGTGAAGAAACTCTCCCCAGATCATAAAGCAGGAAGTAGCAACGCAAGAACCTGAACTCAGACTCATATCTATATCTCTAGGACTCAAACTCGTAACTTCTCTCCATGGAAAGGGGTAGGGCTCATTCCTACGTACATACATACACACACACTGGCTTCAGTGCCACCCGGGACAAGGATGGCTAGGTCTGCGGGGTCTCAGAAGTATTCACCCTTCCTACCATCTTTGGTGAAGGAAAAAGGGGACATCACACAACACCTCTAAGCAGAGCTGAGGCCCTGAACCCCAGCATCTGGACTCCTGGTTCAGCAAGAGCAGCCCTTGTGCTGCCTTGACACACAAAAGTATCTATACCAACAAAATAATAATAACAATATCTATACTTTTATGAGTGATTAGAAATTTTTATATTTAAAAATGTACAAAAGCAAAAATAGAGGCTCCAAATATTGGGGGACCAGGAGTCAGGTACTCAGGATCACAGACTAGTAAAAGCAGAGAAGACCCAGCTGTGCTGCCCTCTTGGGGCAGGCAGATGGAGGGCCAGGGGCAGGAGGCCAAGGATAGAGAGGTCCCCTTTTGGTCCAAGCAACAACCTTCACCCTCACGAGACCTGGAACACACACAGACTCAGGGAGGACCTTGGCATTTGGCACTGTGGACCACCCCTTACCCTGGCGGTAATTGTGCTGATTGTCTTGCGGTTTTTCTTTCTTGCAGGGTGGATGGGGTCTCAGCTCTAGACACAAGGCAGCTGGTGTCGTGACAGAGATAAGAAACTGTGGCCAGTGGGACCCATTTCTTGCTCCCCTTATTTAATCAACAGAAGCTGTACTTTGTGAATAGATAAGGGGTCTATGTGAGAATTTGATGTGTGAGAGCATGAGGGACAGTGCGAACCATATGACAAAGCCATGTGTGTGCACAAGTCCACATGGCAGTGTGCAAGTGTCTGTGTACAAGTACCCATCTGAGAGCTGCAAGCCAAAGTCAGCCAGACACTCCCCATGTAACCTTATAGGTTTTTTCCAGGCTCAAGATCCTGGGTTTTGGTTTCACAGAGTAGGGAGGAGTCAAATAGCGAAACTGAGCCCATAGCATAGAGTGAAAGCAGCAGCAATGAGCGCTCAAAAGTGTCACCAGGGATGTGTGTCATTGGGAGACAGAGCCAGCCAGGAGAGGCCACTGCTCCTTTCCTACCTAATCAAACCTCCTGGCATTGACAGAGGTGAACTGGGGGTGGAGAGATCTGCCTCACCATTATCTCTGCTCTCCTGGCACCTTCTCCTCCCTCCCCTCCTTCCTCTCTCCCTCCCTCTCCCTCCCTCCCTCCATCCCAGCTTTGCTCCCGCCTATGAAAAATCAGCAAATAAAAAGTTACATTAACCCCACCCTGACCTCGCCGACATAATACACTGCAGGCTGATGCGCTGCCTTTGGAGGCTCGCTGAGAACCTGTCACTCTCCAATGTCCCGAGCACAGCCTGGGGAGCATTTACCGGATAATTAATATATTAAATGCATGAAAAATAGTTACACAGACTTCCCCTCCCCACCTAGGGAAGGGGGGTGGGATGCAAAAAAGACAGATTCAGGCTGTATACCATCAATATAAAAGCATCCCCCGAATAGCCGTCATAAAAACTGTTCATAATTTTATAGCTTCATTCCTGTTGGAGCACCATAAAGGCAAGTCATATTTTTTACACTCAGGATGCCCCATAAAAAAAATAAAAAAAAAAAAAGGAGCAAGCGAGAAAACGAGAACTTGGCAGGAGGCTCTTTTACTCTCACCTGAGGGTGAGGGACAAGAAGGCACCCCCCACGTTTGTCCTCCCTGACCCCCTCCTTCTACTCTTTCCTTGGCCAAGCTGTGAATTCTGATGAGTCCATCAGAATAATTATTAATTGGATTACTTTATTACTTTTTATTTGGCCTTTTTTTTTCTTTTTGCTGATTCTATATTTGCCTTTTATGAGGATGGAGGCAGGAGTGGAGATGGGGTGTCTATGTCCAGGTCCATCAGCGTTTTACCTTTCTTCTGAGAGGCTGGGGGATGAGTAGTGAAATAATAGGGGTCTAGCTGGACCACTTGGATATCTTAAGATTCAGGTGCAGAAAGCAGCAGGGGCCATGAACATGTCTTTTGTGGAAGATGGTAAGGGCCATGTGATGGAGACAAAATGAGGAGGAAAGCCTGGACACAGAGTAACTATAGAGGCCCTGATCTCCTGATCTTAAGTTGGCATGGGATGAGCCCCTCAGGGTTCTTGCACAGGATTCTCCTAAGACTCTTCCCCCACACAGTTCCAGATTGGGGGGTATGGGGAGCATTTGAGATCAGAGGCAGACTCAGGCTTGATATCGACCCTGTGTGCAGGGCAAGCAGAGCTCAGGAGGCTGTTCCTCTCCCAGTCAGCCCTGCAAGTGTCCCAAGAAGACATGAATAGTAAGATGACTGTTCAAAGCAACACCCTTACACACACACACACACACACACACACCCCTAGGCCTTCAGAGAGACCAGTCCTTCTGACCCCAAGAGGAAGGCTTGACCTTTTCTAACCCTGCAGTGGGAGAGGGGATGGGGTAAATGTCCCCTCATTTTCGTGGGATCAGGAGCTGGCCCAGACGCGCAGGAGGGAGATGCTGACACGCACTCCTGACGCCTCTGTTAGGAGCTGTGGACGCATGGGGGAGACAGATACTCACGGAGAGAGGCGCGAGGGAGGCGCCCCATAGCCTCTCACTCACCCTGGACGCCTGCCCTTCAAGCCTGGGGTCCCTGTGGGCGGAGAGACACGCAGACTGGCCGGGTCATGAAGCCCACCCAGCGCGAGAGCAGCGCCGTGGTGCACAGCCCGCAGTGTGGCCGCTGGCCGTGGTGCTGAAAAGGGAGGCTCCAGGCACTGAGGAAAGCAGCCAACCGGCCAGGTTTCCAGTTTGGCAGGCTCAGCTTCCCAGGGTATCTACCATGTTGATGGGCTTGGGTTGGTTTCCCCCCAACTAAGCTGAATGGTGTGTGATTCTCCTTTGGGATTTCAGCAGTTTGCCTGCCTTTACTTGCCCCACCATCCCTGTCAGGGTAAAGCTGTCCCAGAGTGGGTTCTAGGTCTCTTCAATAAGACTGGGAGATCTGTCACTGCAGAAAAAAAGCGTCTTCTTGATCATATTGGCACTCCCTAAAGCCAAGAGGTCTGTGGTGGTCTGAAGATGGTTTCTGGTACCTCCCATCAGAGGGGCCTTCTTTGGTCTCATCATACTGAAATCTCTCCAAGAGGTACTTTGTCTCCCCCATTAGACTGGGATTTTACTATGTCAGGATTAGACATGTATCACCAGATTTAGAGCTCCCTGGGTGAGAATTGTCTCCACCATCAAACAGGGAGTCCCCCACCAAGAGTCTGTGTCTCCTCTATCAGACTAGGGTTTCCTCAAGAGTAGGAGCTCAGCTTCCCTGACCAGATTCAAAGGCCTCCACCCTAATCAGAAGCTGGGTTTCTCTATTCCCCTCTGGTAAGAGGCTGGAGCTCTCTCATAAGACTTCCCCCCCACACACACACACACCCACAATAGGTGCTATGGTTCCTTGGAATCCCGCCAAGAACAGGTGTTCTTCCAACAAACCAGAAGTCTCTCAGGTCAGAGGCTGAGTCTGTCCCACAAGACTAAGGGCCTGACTAAGACTCAGGAGTTATGACTTCTTCATAGGAGTATGGGAACCCCTAAAGGGCAGGGGTTCCCATAATACACTGAAAGCTCCCATACATTAGTCTTCCCCAGGCAAGAGGTGTGTATCCTTTGTTCACCCCTGCACCAAGGAGAGATGCTTGGTTCCTGCCTGTTTGAGACTGACTGTGCCATCTGTGAACTGGACAAAAAAACTAACATTATCAGCCCCCTTCATGTGCCAGCCACAGCCCCAGGCCCTTCATGCCCATTATCTCATGGCCTCACCGCTATCCTGAATGACAGATATTCTCATCCCCTTTCTACACATGAGGTGAGACTGACACCCCAAGTCCCTCACCCCCAGTCCTGTCCCCCCCCCGTCCCTCCCTTGCCCCACACTCCTGCCCAACACTGCTGATCCATTTCTATAAAAGTGGCCATGTGCACCACAATCTCGGGGCTTGAAAGAAATCAGGCTTCAAGCAAAGAAGAAGTAGTATACCAAGGGACGTTCTTCCCTCTCCATGTGTATTTAGGACTGTGGGTAGTGGGGATGGGGAAGGGAGTCTAGGCCTGCAGGGGACTCACATTCTCTCTAGAAGCCCCTGTTAGCTCTGTGACTCTGCATGTACTGGGGAAGGGGGAGATGAATAGAAGAAAGAAGGATCATTGGGGTTCTCTTTGTAAATCAGATTATCTCATTCTACTTTTCTTTTCTTTTTTTTTCAATAAATGAAAACCTAAGCCATCCTTCTCCCTCTCATACCCAAGTGTCTCAACATGCTGGGGTGAGAACAGCTATTAGCATCTCTGTATTTTACATTGTTTTCTCTGTGTGTGTGTGTGTGTGTGTGTGTGTGTGTGTTTAATAAAAACAAGTCCACCTCCTCTTCTATACCAGAACTAAAAATGGGTGGGGGTGGGGGAAGACAAGCATCCTCCACCCCAAAAGGAAAGCATCAACTAATTTGAAAAATATTTAAGAAACTCTGGGTCGTCATCCACTCGCCTCTCCCTGCTCCATAATTACACTGCAGTGCCTGATATTTTCATGGGACATTAAACCAGGAGTCAGGTGATGGGTTCCTTCCGTCTACGCCTATCCGTTAGCCGCCAGGCCCCCGCGGACCTTGACATTATTAATAGTCCTATTCATTAAGTATTACTCTTGTAGAATGAGTAGCATAATATTGGCCTGGAGATAGGAACAGGCAGAAGGAATAAGTCAAATTAATTTTCCGGAGCAAACGCCCCGGTTCTGTAAATGACATTCTGTACTGTTAGCATTTTAAATGTGGCACAAATGGCAGGAGACACAATTTGAAAGCAAAATACTAGAAGACATGGCTCAGGGTGGAACGTGGCAGCAGGAAAATCTAAGAGCGTCAGGGACCTGGGGGTGGGAGGGTCTGGCTCATGTAGTGATGGGAAGAGGAGGATTTTTTTAATGGGCATTTATTTAAAATGCAGTTGAGGGAGGAAAAAGGTAGGAAGGCAGGTAGTGAGGTCTGTATGTGTGACAGTATGTGAGTGTGTGGAGGAGTGTCTGTAGAATAAGAAGGAGGAATCAATCAATTTTCCTTTCCCCTTTCCTCCCCCAAAGGCATGGTCTAGGGTTGGAACTGAGGGCTTTCTGCCACTTACTGCCCTGGTAGGATGTTTTCCACCCCTTCCAAGCCTTTCTGACCAGGTCTAGGAAAGCTAATTCATGCATCCTTACTTTTTTTTTCTTTAAAAAAGTTTATTTATTTATTTTGAGTGGTGGGGGGAGAGGGGGGAAGAGAGAGAGAGAGAGAGAGAGAGAGAGAGAGAGAGAATCCTAAGCAGGCTCCATGCCCAGTGCAAACCCTGCTTGGGGCTCAATCCCACAAACCATGAGATCATAACCTGAGCCAAAACCAGGAGTTAGATGCTAACTCCCAGGCACCCCTCATGCATTCTTACTTAATGTGAGGTTTGATAAGTAAGAAGACTCATTCACTCAACCCTTCATACACCTAACAATATATGCTAATTCTGGGATAAATTCTGCATTCGATTTTACAGAGTGGGGTACACACAGATTGGTTAGGCAAGGCCCCATGCCCTCCAGAAGCATAGAGTATAGTATAGTATACGGCTGAGCCAGGAAGAGCCCAGGTAACTATGGTACAATACAGTTTGTAATAAGAGCAGCCAGAGGCGGAAGTATAAACACTATAAAGTGGTTAAGACAGAGAAAGCCCATTCCATTAGGGGACACTTGCTATAGGTAACGGTATTCAACCTAGGCTTTGCAGGGTGGGCAGAATTTGATGAGCCAAGACTAGAGGTAACTTTTTCAAAAATATTTTATTTTTGGGAGCCAAACCATAAAAGACTCTTAAAAACTGAGAACAATCTGAGGGTTGATGGGGGTGGGAGGGAGGGGAGTGTGGGTGATGGGTATTGAGGAGGGCACCTGTTGGGATGAGCACTGTGTGTTGTATGGAAACCAATTTGACAATAAATTTCATATTAAAAAATAATAAAAATAAATAAAAAAAATAAGAAGGGGCGCCTGGGTGGCGCAGTCGGTTAAGCGTCCGACTTCAGCCAGGTCACGATCTCGCGGTCCGGGAGTTCGAGCCCCGCGTCGGGCTCTGGGCTGATGGCTCAGAGCCTGGAGCCTGTTTCCGATTCTGTGTCTCCCTCTCTCTCTGCCCCTCCCCCGTTCATGCTCTGTCTCTCTCTATCCCAAAAATAAATAAACGTTGAAAAAAAAAATTTTTTTAAATAAGAAAAAATATTTTATTTTTAAGTAATCTCTACACCCAACATGGGGCTCAAACTCACAACCCTGAGATCAAGAATCACATGCTCCACTGACCGAGCCAGCCAGGTGCCCCGAGATTAGAGGTATCTAAGGGAAACACCAATGAGGGACAGTGTTCTGCTGTTCAGGACAGAAGGCTTGGAAAGGGTCATTACTAGAGATGAGGCAGGAAAGGCCACTCTGAGAGAGTCCTGTATATCACACAACCCAAAGTAGAAAAGCTAGTCTGAGAAGATTGTGTCTTCCCCGCAGTCATTCTCCCAAGCACAAGGGGCAGGTGATTGCCAGGAGCAGGTGAAGAGCACTGTGGACTGTAGCCCATGCCTTGGATGGTTTCTGGGCCCATATCCCTGCACCCAGCAGCCTGGTTGGAAATACTATTGTATCTCAACAAAGTTAGGCTATAGGCAAGTAAAAAGATGAATGCACACTCATGCACAACCCATTCCTCTGTATTACCACCAGGAAGCCAGAAGCAGGGCTCTATTTAAAAATTTAAAAAAATTTTTTTAACGTTTATTTATTTTTGAGAGAGAGAGAGACAGAGCATGAACAGGGGAGGGGCAGAGAGAGAGGGAGACACAGAATTGGAAGCAGGCTCCAGGCTCCGAGCCATCAGCCCAGAGCCCGACGTGGGGCTCGAACTCACGGACTGCGAGATCGTGACCTGAGTCGAAGTCGGACGCTTAACCGGCAGGGCTCTATTTAATACTCACTCACCAGTGGGCTTTTTTAAGTCTAGCAGTCATCACCATCTACGTTGGTACTCTGAAGTGTCTCAAACACTCTAAGAGGACAGGCAGAGCCTTCATCCTGGCATGCTGCCTAGCACTGGGTTTTTACATTCCTGGCCTTCTTACCCCATCGTCATCCAAGCTTCAAAGTTTTTCTTCTCCTCTTCGGGGAAAGGCAACATCTGATCTTACCTGGGTCCTGACCAGGACCTGAGCCACTCAGGACCTAAGAGAAAAAAAAATTCCTGAGGTACAGACCCTAGAATCCATCCTTGAGAAATTTTAATAGCATATATAAGCACACAAACAATTTAATGAATTTCAGTCTATGATAGGGGCCTCAAGGGAGACACATTTAAAATGTTAAATCAGGGGCGCCTGGGTGGCGCAGTCGGTTAAGCGTCCGACTTCAGCCAGGTCACGAACTTGCGGTCCGTGAGTTCGAGCCCCGCGTCGGGCTCTGGGCTGATGGCTCAGAGCCTGGAGCCTGTTTCCGATTCTGTGTCTCCCTCTCTCTCTGCCCCTCCCCCGTTCATGCTCTGTCTCTCTCTGTCCCCCAAAAAAATAAATAAACGTTGAAAAAAAAATTTTTAATAAAAAATAAAATAAAATGTTAAATCAACAATAGCTATCACTTACATAACAGTTGCTATATGCCAGACACTGTTCTAAGTACTTTTACATGTATTAACTTATTTAATCCTTACACCAACCTTATGAGGTCAGTACTTTCATATCCCATTTTGTAGATAAGAAAACTGAAGCACATACGGATTAGCTTGCCCAAAGCTGCACCAATAATAAATGGCAGGTCCAAGATTTATATCTAAGCAGCTTGGCTCCACGGTCCATGTTCTTCATGCCAATAGGTCAGCAGGACATAGGGTACCTGAGGCCAGATAGGTAATCTGGAAGGTTCTTGGGATCAGAAGACCCATGTGTGTTAGCATCTCAGACAGGGCTGAGTGACCAAAGAATCCCTCTTCCTTGAGCCCAGTGGAGGAGATGCTGTCTTAGGTCTACCTGGCTCATATTTGGCTTTGTCCTGTCAGGGGCAGACAGTTACAGAGCCAGGATGCTGACTTTTCATAGTCACTGCTCTTGACACTGGCCCTGTTCATTCTACCATAAGAAAGGAAGGGAGCATTGGGCTGGCAAACAAGAGCCTAGTCCATTCCTATGGACCTTGGAAAAGTCATGGCCTCTCTGAGCATCAACTCCTCATTTGTGAATAAAGAACTTTAACCAGGTGTTTTCCAAAGAATCTCCCAGCTCTGACACTCCACTGAAGTGATTCTCAACTTTGGATGCACATTGGAATCACCTGGATAGCTTTTATAAAATACCAACACTTGGGCTGCATCAGGGCCAATTAAATCAGAATCTCTTGAGATATAACCCCAAGACCCTGGCATTTTAACCTCCCCAAGTGACTCTAATCCACATTTATGGTCTCTAGAACGCAGGTACATTGGAGAACTGAGGCTGTATTCTCATTCTAGCCTAACCAGAGATCTTAGAAACTGGTGATCATGGTTGGAAGGTTGTGGGGAAATGGTTTACAGGTAAAGAGGCCATCCCATTGGGCTCCCCACAGAGTACCCCCAGAACCTACAGAAAAGCAGCCTCTCAAAAACGACTGGTTAGAATCAAACCACATTTCTGTGGACAAGTCTCCAAGCTGGGAACCATATAGTCTCTCTTGGGATGGTAGGTCTGGCTCGCCCTTCTTACTCCTGGCATTTCGGACCCTCGAAACCTCATATGTCCCCCCATTTTTGGAGGTGTTTCCCTCCATAAACTCTTCCCAGAGAACCAAGGTTCCCACCTCCCTCAGGATCCCACTGGGGCACCACATCTTTCGAGAAGCAGGTTAGAAGGAGGACCTCTTCCACCCAACACCAGAGGAGAAGCCACATCCTCCCCCCACCCCAGAACGGAATAAATACATTTAGCACCGCCTCTGCCTTTTTTTTCCCCAATTTAGTATTGTTTAATATGCATTTAATCAGGCCATTCGGTATTACAGCGGCTATGTAGCGTGACTCCCCCTGTGGGCGCGGGGGGGAGGGCGTTATAGGCCATTAGGCTAAAGTAATATGTATGAGGAGTCACTTTTCCCCAGGGCGCAGTAACTATTTTTGCTCCCCAGTCGTCCCCATTAAATCATTAAACCTCATGACTATACTTTCTGAACTCTACCATGATCTTTAAAAAGCCAAGCATTAAAGGGCAGCTGTCACCCTCCACCGCCCAAGCCTCCGCCGCTTTATGTATTCACAGCATTAAGTCCTTTGTCAGTCTATACATCATTGGTGAGGGAGTGGGGGGGCTGGGGGTGGTTACAGCGCTTGAGGAGTTGACATCCAGCCCCCAGCTCTTCCCTGGGGAGGGCCCAAGGGGTCTGGGGATGGACCCCTCCTTGGAAGAAGGTGGGTTATGCAAAGCTGACTGGTGAGAGGGGCCAGGGCACCTAAGTCTTGGAACTGTCAGTGGTGCTGAAGTCCTGTCCCATAGATGGACATTATCCTCTCTCCCCACTCGTTGGCTTTCCCAACGAGTGAGAGATATTTCGTAACCAAATATGTCCTCAAAGTCCCTCTTTTCCCCCTCTATAGTGGCTAAGATACTGCCCAAGGAAAGTTGTGGATAGCAGAAAGATTGTGGATTAGTATTTGAAAAGCTGCTAACTGGCAGAATGTGGATAAAATCCAAGCATCAATTCCTTTAGTGGCAAACAGTAATGATAAGGCCAATCACACAGGATTGTTAGATCTGAATAATATTATGTTTGTTAAAGTTAGTGGAAACCATAAACACTGCGCATATAATAACACATTAATGTGTTCATGATAAATACTAACTGATGCTAGTTTTGTTTTTATGATCTAGTATAGTAAATATTTATTTTTTAGTGTTAATACTATTTATTATTGTTGTTGTTTTTGTTGCTGTTGTTGTTGTTGTGTTACTCAAGAATCATTTTCCAGTAACTTCCTTCTCTCCTAGGAAATCTGCCCCCACAGGCATGCAAAAGAGAACTATCATGAGTAGAAAAAGAGAAGTGGTATGGTTTTATTTACCTCTTATGAATTGAAGTGGAGAGGGCCCTTGAGTCTCTTCTCCCAAGATCCAGTCCCAAACCTGTGGGGTCTCTGTCCCACCCTAATTCCAACCCCACAATCTTCACCCCTGACACACAGGTACTTTTCTCAGTCTGCATCCCAATGCCAGGCTCACCGTCAAAAATCAGGACAGGGAAGGGTTAAGCATCTTAGCAACCCCCAACAGGGTCCTCCTCACAGGCTGGGAAACAATGGAGCCATCAGTCTATATTTGACCTTTGCTCCCACAGCGTTTATGACTTATTCCTCTCCTCCACAGCCTGCTGAGATTCAGCCTTCAATCTCCCACCCCTTGCCAGAGTGGAGCTGGCCCTCCCCCAATGCCCTCCCAGCCTCCTAGGCCTCAGCCCTTCCCCCTTTCTCCCCTTGCCTCCTCACTCTCCCATATTCCTTTCGGTCTCATTCCCCATTCTCTTGTATTTTCTCCCTCCCCTTATTCCCTCTTCATGCTCTCCAACCCAACTTCCTTTTCCCTTTCCTTTCCTTTCCTTTCCTTTCTTTTTTCTTTCCTGCCTTTTCTTTCCTCCTCCTTCTCTCCTCAGCTTTCTCCTTCTCCCCCTACCATACTAATTTAGCAGTCAGCATGCCAGATTTGGATGAGAGATTTTGGAAAATCTCAGCTTGTCCTCTTCTCTAACGCTCAAACCTACAGATCCTTCTCCACTCATCCCCCATTCCCTGGCACCATTGTGTCCAGAAGTGGTCATGAGTTGGCACAATGCAGGTGTGGGGAATGGGGAAGTCGCTGTACTAATTCATGGGAGGAAGGTCTTAGAGGGTGGGGGTAGTGCCACCCAGACTGAAGCAGAGATGAATGGAGGCTGTTACCAAAGAGGAGAAACTCTGGTGTGTAGAAACAGGGAAAAAGCACAGAGGCCTGAGTATCAGAAAGAACAGGATTCCAGTCCTAGCTCATCCACCTACTAACTGAGGGACCTTGAGCAAAGGTCCATTTATCCTCAGAGTTTCTTCCTGCCCTGCAAAATCGGAGTTAATAATGCCTGCCTTGACCTGGCTTGCAAGGTTTTTGTAAGGACCAAGAAATATAAGAGTGTAAAACTGTGTTGTAAACTGTAGAGGGCTGTATAAATACATGGGGGCACTGTATTATTTTTTCTTGTAGTCTCATCTGGCTGCCCTGTACCTACCCCCTGCTCCTCCCCACCCCTACCGCCATCCCAGCAGCAGAATGGAGGAAGCAATGATCTCACAGGGCTATATGGCACCTTCCAATTTAAAAAGGACTTTGACAGCATTTTCACCTTTAAAACAGCCTTATGGATGGAGGACATATTATTGGCCCCATTTTATAGATGCAGGCACTAAGGCTTGAAGCAGGTTTGAAGTGATTCATCCAAGGCCATAACACTAGTAAGTAATAAAGCCAAGACTCAGGACTAAATTTTCATCCTCCACGTTCAATGCTCTTTGCACCATTCCCTGTGGCTTCTCCCTTGCCCTTAGGTCCCCCAGGGTGGAGAACACCTGACTCAGCAGACTATTGCCCTCCTCACACTATCTGTTTACATTCCTGCCTTCCTCCAGAAATGGTGAGTTCCTTGAAGTTCTGGTGGGCACTTAGTGAAATTATTTGCCAAGTGAATGAATGAATGAATGAATGAGCACTCCTCCCCACCCCATCACACAGTGCCGCCCCTCGGGTGCAGGGGTATGTTCTAAAAGGCAAATTGCAACTTGTTCCTCTTCTTTACACCTCCAGGGGATTGCTGTGTGGCCACAGAGAGGGCTCTGGTCTCTGACATGAGAGTCTGGGAGAGGGGTCCAACCGGCCACCCCCCCCACACACACACACATTGCTTCAGCCCCTGCCCCCAGCCCTGTGACAGCAGTCTCTGTAATGAATGACTCTGCAGTGGGGCCCAGCAAAAGGACAGGAGGGCATGAGACAAATCATAGCTGCCAGGCGCTAATCTTCCCCTGGGAAAGTCACCTCCACCCCCCTCATCCATCACTGGGCACTGGGCTGCCACCATACCCCCACACACACATACACACCCAAGACAACTGCCCAGGCTCTGTGGATGCGTGTGAAGAGTGCACAGAGAAGCAAGTTGTAGCATACCTAAGGGTGCTTCTGCACACAGGCAAAAAAAAAAAAAAAAAAAAAAAAAAAAAAAGGTTGTTATTGCTTCACATAAGGCCCCTGCCTCAGATCTCCCACCCTCAGAAAAAGTAAAGTCTGATGATGCTAAATAAATCTGCTGAGCCGTACACTTGTTTAATTGCCTAAGAAATGTTTGTTGGGAATCTATTTCAAGTAAGGCAATGCAGTACAGAGGACACAGAGATGAACAGAACAGGTCTAGTCCTGAAGGAGTTCACAGCCCACAAACGGAACAGAAACAAGCCAAGGGATATTGGGAGGAAAGAGACACAAGCCATGGAAAGGAGGAAGATGGAGAGTCAAGGAAGGGATTTCTCCCAGCTGAGGATGCAGGGACAACTTCATGAGGGAGAACCTTGAAGGGTGGGTGGAGTTTACAGAGTCAGGAAGAAAGTGGTCTGGGAGTAGGGAACAGAGCAAGCCAAAGCAGAGCATGGAAGGTGAAGCATGCATAAGAGAGAGAGAAATAAGTTGTATATGAACAGGGGCTAGGAAAAACAAGATTGAGACCTGTCTACTGAATGCCACACGTTCTCCCACACCCACTCATTCCCAAAATACACACACAAAGAATCCAAGCCTTATGAAAGAGAGGAGCAAGGCCATCTCCCACCATAGGTCAATTACAGAGAGATGTATCCAGCCACATGTACCTCTTCTCCCAGAGAAAGGGGAGATGTAGACCTGCATCTGTAAGCCATGTCACTGTAGAACCACTCTGAACACAGTCACCTTCCCAGCCAGTGCTCACTGAGCTGGCTTCACATGCATTATTCCCACTAGAATGTAAG
Organism: Herpailurus yagouaroundi; assembly: GCF_014898765.1. Classification (NCBI taxonomy): domain Eukaryota; kingdom Metazoa; phylum Chordata; class Mammalia; order Carnivora; family Felidae; genus Herpailurus; species Herpailurus yagouaroundi. The sequence goes on along the minus strand of NW_024412446.1, from coordinate 229,722 downwards.
CCCCATGGGGCAGTGAATGTCTTTCTTACTGCTGAATCACCAAAGCTCAGAACAGTGCTGGGCATATAGAAATTGTTCAGTGGGGCGCCTGGGTGGCTCAGTCAGTTAAGAATCTGACTTTGGCTCAGGTCATGATCTCACAGTTTGTGAGTTCAAGCCCCACTCTCAGCCTAGAGCCAGCTCCACACCTTCTGTCTCCTTCTCTCTCTGCTCCTCCCCCACTCTCTCTCTCTCTGTCTCTCTCTCTCTCAAAAATAAATAAACATTGGGGCGCCTGGGTGGCGCAGTCGGTTAAGCGTCCGACTTCAGCCAGGTCACGATCTCGCGGTCCGTGAGTTCGAGCCCCGCGCCAGGCTCTGGGCTGATGGCTCAGAGCCTGGAGCCTGTTTCCGATTCTGTGTCTCCCTCTCTCTCTGCCCCTCCCCCGTTCATGCTCTGTCTCTCTCTGTCCAAAAATAAATAAATAAATAAATAAATAAATAAATAAATAAATAAATAAATAAAAATAAATAAATAAACATTAAAGGATTGTTCAATAAGCTTTCATTCAATAAATGATTGATTTCATGGCCTCATTTACTATGGTTGTTGTGCTATAAGGTAGATATAAATATTACCCCCCTCTTCCGTTTACAGAAGAGAAAACTTAGTCTTGGAGAGATTCAGTAACTTGCCCACTGGTCATGCAGCTACTAAGTGGAGGATCTCAGCTCTGTCTCAGTGCAAGTTCTCTGCCAGCCATGCTCCAGAGCAGCAGTTCTGTATCCGACGTTTATATCTCTGCAGTCATGGTTATGCTTCAAGGAGGCATAATTTGAGCCTGCTCTCTTAGAATCTGCATAATCATGAACTACTGTAACAAGGTACTAATATATACATTTATATGTTTCTATAGTTATACACACTCAGTTGGCCCACTTTAAGAAAGCCCAAAACAAACAAAAACACCCAATTTCCAAAGTAGATAAATCTAGGAGGACTCATTTGCTTTACAGAAAAATTCTTTGTATTACTAAAAAAAAGGGGGGGAGTCATCAAAGGGTTCTTAAAGTACCAGAACTTCTCTGGGCACTGCAGTGCTTACCTGCAGGGGAACAGGAGACCGGAGTGAGGGCACTGACATTTGCAAATCACTTGTTGTGTACCAGGCACTTCACTGCCCTATAGAGGAGACATTTTTATCCCCATTTTATAGATAAGGAAACTGAAGATCAGGTTCAATACTATGAATTGAGTCCTGCTCTGTGCTAGGCCCCAGGGAATCAGGTACATATAGACCTGTCATTGCCCCCCCGATGGCCCTTGCATTCTGATGGGGAGAGATAGGTAATAAACAAGTAAATGAAGAAGTGAGCAAATCTTGGAGAGAATTTCATGTGATGACAAGTGCTCTGAAGGAAACACACAGGGTGATGGGACAGAGGTGGGGTGTCTAATGCAGATATGGAGGCTCCTCAGCTAGAAACTGGCTGACTTCATCTTTAGCTCCTTAGGCCCAGCATAGGGAAGGAAGGAAAGGAGGATGGTAGGAAGAAAGGAAGGGAGGGAGGAGGAAGAAGAAAGGAGGGAGGAAGGATGGAGGAGGCAGGCGGAGAGAAGCATTCAACCTGCTCCTTCCACCCCACTACCTTGGCAGGAATCCAAGTGAGAAGAGTTGCTAGGGAAGCAAAATGTATTAGAAGCCATTGTCCATTACAAACTCATCTGAAGTTAGCTCTGAAACCCTGGCACCAATTCTCTGAGAAAACAGGAATGTGATTTGTAAAACTTCAGCTCAGCCAGCCTGGCGGGAAGCACTAGAGCAAGGAGGATGGGGGCCGTGGATGGACAGGGTGATGCCGGCTGAGGAAAGTGAGGCTCGGTGAGGGATTAAGAGCCAAGACTGTCCGAAGTCAACTTCTAGCTCAGCTACTTAAGGGCGTGTAGATTCGGAGGAGTTGTCCCACCTTTTTGCCCTCACCTGTCAAATGGGGATAATGACAGTACCCCGCTCCAAGGGCTGCAGGGAGGATTAATGGAATCAGTGTGTGCCACTGCCTGACTGGAGTGGCAATCAAAAGGTCTCAGCATTTAGCACAGCGGAGGAGTCAAACTAACTCTGAGGATGCAGATGGGGAAAGAGGGCAGAAGGAAGAATCAGGAAGAACAGAGAAAAGTAGAAGGAAGTGGCATGGAGGGAAAGAGAAAGCAAATGTGCACATGGTTACAAGGTTTCCCTTAAGCTTCCCCCGAAGCTTAACAGATTTCTAAATGGCCTATTATCACCACCTATGAATTCTTTTAAAGGACCTAATTATAAAGCACCAAACCAGCTAATTAGGTTTCCTGAGCTCGCCTTGACACAGGTACAAACAGGCTCTCTGGATTGTAGTCCTGGCAAAGCCTGCAGAGCCAGATCCATGGGGTTGGGGGTGGGGTGGGAGTGTCCTGAAGCCACAATTAAGCCTCCAATCATAGGCCCCCTCCTGCCACTGCCAGGCCCCTGGAGAGGCTCACTGCCTGACCTCTCTCACCTGATGGGCAGGAGCCCAGGGCCTGCAGAACAGGGCCCAGCTTCCCTCGGGAAAGTGATCTTTCTTAAGCCCCCCAAATCCAGCCTAAGAGGGGCTGCTTCTAGGCGGATTGGTCAGAGAATCAAGCCCTTGGCATTCCTCCATTCCTCTGTGGAACAGAAACGCCCAGGGTAGGGGCCGTGGCGGTGCTGAGAAAATGCACTTGTCTTAACACATCTTTGTAGGAAAGGGTACACTTGAGGGGTGCAAAATGGCAGAGACGGCTATGTCCCTCACCCATTAGATTAGATGGCCCCTGGGGGCAGGGGCAGGGGAGGCACAGAGTTCTCAAGTGCTGGGATGGCACTACAAGAAACCCTGTCTCCATTACAGTGATTTCCAAAGTGTGTTCCCCAGACCAGTGACAACAGCATTACCTGGGAACTTGTTAAAAATGCAGATTATTGCACACCACCCAGGGGTGGGGCCGAGTGAACCATGTTTTAATGAGCCCTCCAAGAGATTCTGAGGCACGCTCCAGTTTGAGAACCACTGCTCTCCTGTATCCAGGAGGCTATTAATCAAGGCAGCTGCCATTGGTGGTGCTGCTGGCTGAGGGGGTGTTGCGGGGAGGCCTGTTTCTTGAATTAAACTAAATGATAGCCATTAAGGGGGCATCCCCTGCACATAATTAATTCTTCTTTTGCTAAAAGGGGCAGGTGAGAATCGGACAGCTAATGATGAGCACAGTGTGCCCGGCCCTCACTCCCCAACCACCCTCCTTGTCTGCAGGGTCCTCCTCTTTGGGCCCTCGCCACTCAAGTCGGAGTCTCTTTCCAAGTGGGGACCCCACCAGAGTCTGATTTGTGAGCTACATAGCGTTTATGTCCCCAGGCTCCAATCCACCATCCCTTCTTCCAAGTGTCATCCCTCTTACGAGCTCTGCCCTTATCCCCCAACTGCTCTGCTGCCATACAGGGTCCCAGTGTCCCTCTTTTCCCACAGCATTTCCACTTTTACTAGCTTGACTTAGTAAACCTGCAGGTGGAATTCTGTTTACTGTTTAAACCACAGGTGCCATGGCTGTAAAAGATGTGGAAACCCTGAAGCTGGAAACCCATGCCCCAGCCTTTCCAGCTCTGGCTAATCAAAGCCATGGGGCTCCAGACTTAGGCACATCAGGCCATCCTTTACTAGCTTTATCAGACAAGTCCACTCACCTCTCTGAGCCTCATTTCTACATCTCTCAGATGTGAGTGACGCCACCTATCTCTTAAGGTCATGGTGAGGATTAACAGAAACTCTACATGAGAGACACTTAGCACCTGTACACGGTAGGGTTGGAGACGCACTCCCTCCTGTGGGTTCCGGATGGGCTCAAATGGGGCTAGTTCTCACTGACTCGGAGATGTCTCTGGTTGCATCAGCCCACTCCCTTCATTCCATTAACAAATGCTGGAGTTGAGGAGCTTGGCCAAGTTCAGTGCAGTTCAGTAAACCTCCCGTGAGCACCTGTTGTGTGCCAGGTCCCCTGACAGTGGCTGAAGTTGCAGAGACAGAATAAGAAAGGACAATGTACACTTGAAGCTCAAGTGTGGTGGGAGAGACACATGTATAATGCATCCTGAAGAAGAAGGGATAGAAGGCGAGGGATGGAAGAGGTGCCAGAAAGCAGGGTAACTTTGGAGACAGACCTGGGTTCAGATGTTGACTTTGTCTCTAAGTCACAAGGTAACCTTATGCAAATTACTGAACCTCTCTGCATCCCCTTTTCTTCCTTTGTAAGATGAGGAGAAAAAGCGCGCTTTAGAGGATGAAGCTTACAGATGTTGTAGCTACGCACCTGGCACAGGTACAGCTCAGAAAGTGGTATTATTATCAAGGCAGTGGGCTTCGTCCTCCTGGGGCCCACCCCACCTCTGCAGGGTCAGGGTCTGAACCATTCTGGTGGCCCTGGGCTTTGGGGTTAACCAGATGATCCTTTAATACACAAAGAAACCCAAACAGCTTAACCTCAGCCGAGGCACAGAGGGCCCCGCTGCCCGGCGAATGCTGGCCCCGAATCCTGTGCTCCATTATTGCGCCTGAAAATCCGTTAAAATTTCACACAATTTCCCGCACAGCAGTGCGCTTCATAATGCTGGGAGCCAAGCCGGCCCAGTAATTGGGACTGGAGTGGGGCAGAGTCCAAAGCAATTAATCCAGCCTCCTTCCTTGTTTGCGCCAGGATAAGCCTGACGGGGTGGAGAGTAATTGGAAAGGAGCGGCCTCCATCCCCAACTCCAAATTAATATTTTCCTGTCCTGATTTAATTCCGCCCGGGAACAGTGACACAGAGACACGCCGTGTCAAGCGCTAAGTAATCCGCCACAAGCCACCTGAGGGGGAGGAAAGGACTTTTCCTTTTCTTTGCAGTTGGTGGGGGGCTGAGGGGGATGGCAGCTAATAAGACAGAACCTCAGAGGTTGGAGGACCTTCCAAGGACATCTGTAGTCTGTCTTACCTTCCAGCGCAGGAACATACCACAAAGGAGGGTGAAAATCAGGCACTTAAAAGGCAGACGGACCTGAGTTCAAATCCTGATTTTTCACTTAGCTGTTTGACCCCAGGCAAATCATTTAATCCCATTGTGCCTCAGTTTCCTTATCTGTAAAATGGGAATAATAGTATCTACCAAAAGTGATTGTCATTAGGATTCACTACAATGAATATAAGGCACTTAGTACCTAGTAGGTGAATGGTAGCTATTTTTTTCTGTTATTCCAGGGATTCTGACCAGAAGCCAAGCACAATGTTAAGCACTGAGAATATAAGGAGAAATAAAACATGGCATGGACCCCAGCCTTTAAGGAGCTTGCACTCTACCCCCATATATCCAGGGCTGATACACAGTAGGTGTCTAATGCATGCCAGCTCCCTGCTTTCTGCCAATGGCTTCCCTGGGTAGGTGATCCTTCAACCTCTGCCTGATCACTTTTAATCATCCTATTGCTGACGAATTTGCCTATGTGCTGGCCTCCTCTTGAGCATCTAGCTGCTTCCCTGCAACCTCACCCCACTGGTTCTGGCTCTGCTCTAGGGCCAGCTGAAGAGAGGAGTCCAGGCACAGGAGTTGGAACTCTGGAATCTGCAGATTTCTGTCCAAGACCTCCCTGTCCCTCCTGGGTCCTTTCTCAGCTCAACAGCCTTCTAGTGGGGGGGGGGGGGCTCCCACCTGTACCCTCCCTCATCCCTGGGGTACTCACCCCAGCAGTTTAGGCGTGTTAGGCGACTTGGAGAGCTGGGTGGGATTAAGCTCAACTGCCCATGGGGGTATCCTTCCCTGTTGCACATCCCACCCACTCCCCAATATCCCTTTCACCTCCATTGATCCTTGTCATGGGGTCTGCTTCTGGGCGATGCTGAACGAAGACAACCATGGTTTCCATAAGCCCTGAGGCCTGACAGGGTGGGACGCCTCTCACAGAAAGCAGCATCGAGGGTTACTAGGGACAGAACACACCACCTCACCACTGGGCAGCTCTGTCACCCTAAGGGTTTCAAGGCATTGGCAGAGGTGTCTGGTGAAAGGGGCCGAGGTTCCCCAGTGTGGGGGGCAGACTTCTTTAGGAGCACTCTTAGACATCCCCACCCCCACCCACGCAGGACACTCAAACACTTGAAGGCTACTAGGCTGTGGGAATCTTAGAGGCTCACAAAGGGGCAAGAACCAGAGAAATCTGGTTATTTATGTGCCCCTCCCCACAGCGGGTGGAAAGGGAAAGTTCAGGGTCGTGAAGCAAGAAGAGCCTCAGTGGGCTCCGAACTCCCCCGCAAAAAAACCACTGAAGCCAAAGCAGGGAGTTACCGGAGAAACCGTGTGTTCGACAAAACTGCAGGGAAACACTATGCAAATGTCAAACTGATGAGGAGAAGGTGGGGAGGGACAGGAATAAACCAAACATTAAATCAAATCAGTAGGAGAATAATAGCTAAACTCCTTCTTACTTGTAGCACTCAATTCTGCAGTCGATATGGTCAGGAATGAATGAACGACCCGCTCAGAGCCACATCTAAATTCAGTGTGTGTATCACCCCAAACGCCACAAAGGGAGCCAGCCAGGAGCAATCCTGCCCCATCCCACATCTCCATGCACAGGGGCAAATGGGTATGGGAGGGGGGCCAAACCTAGACCCCCCCCCCCAATGCAACCTGGGGCACAGTGGGAGGAACCCTGCATAAGGACTGGGTGACATGGGGCAAGTCACATCCCCTCTCTGAGCCTCAGGGAATCAACATGGGGGACAGCTTGAGAGGCTATTGGGCATGCAGGAACACAGAGGCCTGGTGGTTGCCCACAGTGAAAACAAGGGGGTGAAGCAGGTTGAATGGGGCTAGGTGGTCTGTGTCCTATCAGGCTTTTCTTTTGCCGTGTGCATACAAAATAAGTGTTTGAATTTTGTGTTTGTTTAAGAAACTGAGATTGGAGGGGCGCCTGGGTGGTTCAGTTGTTTAAGTGTCCGACTCTTGATTTCGGCTCCGGTCATGAGCTCACAGTTCATGGGATCAAGCCTTGAGTCAGGCTCTGTGCTGACATTGTGGAGGCTGCTCGGGATTCTCCTTCTTCCTCTCTCTCTGCCCCCCCCCCCCCCCCACTGCTCGCTCTCTCTTTCTTCTCTCTCACTCTCAAAAATAAATAAATAAACATTAAAAAAAAAAACTGAGATGGGAGGGGAAGGGAAGAGTGGTATCTAGAAGAAGAGGACAGAGAAGACCCGTGGGAGATATGATGAGTTTGGGGTATGGAGTGTGATGCCAACTGTGCCCCTGTCTTCACGTGAAAACTGCAGTAAATCCACTCTGTTTGCCTGCCCTCTGGGTATTGGATACACCTGTGATACGTGCTACAGCGCGAGCAGAGGGATACAGAGGAGGCTGACGTGGGCCCAGCTGCATTCACGCTCCACGCGTGGGGGATCACCCAATCCGATGCTCCTTGTTATGCTATTCCACAGCCTTCTGTGGGCTGAGACCATGCGCCAGGCAGGGTGCCAAGGCTGGCAACAAGCGTGTATGTGATGTGGTCCTGGCTTCAGTCAAAAACCAGAGAGGAGAACAGCAGACAAATCAGTTCAGAACCTGGGAGGAATCTGGGGCAAGATCTAGAGCCAGAGGGCAAGAGAGTCTTACCTGAGCAGCTTCCAGGAGCCAGGGTGGGGCCAGGACTTACATTTTCTCACTCAATCCTCAGAAACAGGGCTCCAAAGAGTTGGGGATTGGCTGAGGGTCACACAGCTGGGAAGAAGTAAAGTTGGATGTGAATACAGGTGTGGAACTTTAGAGCCCAGCATTGTTCATGACTCAGCAACCATGCTTTTATAGAAATGAGGATGGTGCTGGTGAAGATGGGGTGTTCTTTCCCTTTCTCCAGGACAGCTTCCATGCTGTACTGCTGGCTCCAAGCTCCCCTGACACAAGAAGGACTCCTCAGCCCCAGCTTTGGGCTTTATCCTGTCTCCAAAGTTCCAGACATGATATAGGGCCAGAAGAGCCTCACCTATTCTGCCCCCACTCCACCCACGCCACTGTCGCTTCCCTTGGGGACTTCAATGGACATGTGTGGCATTTATCTGCCCAGAAGCTCTCTTTTTTGAACCTGTACCTCAAGCTTTCTAGGGAGCCTGCATTTGTCTGCTACAATGAGTAGTGACTGGTGTATAAGCGAGCATGTGACCTAAGCTGGGCCAATGAAATTCAGTCTTAAGAATCTTACTGTTACTGTTGGGAAGAAGAAACTTCCTTTGTTGAACCGTTAGAATGTGGGCCTAGTGCTACTGGCAGCCATTTTGTCACCATGAGTAGAAGGCAGGCCTGAGAAAGAAAACAGCCTAGAGAAAGGCGAGAAGATCTGAGAAAAGAAAGAGATTTGATAATATGGTCTGAACTTCTGGACCACACTGCACCTGAAGAATCCTTTGGACTCTTGAGTAGTCAATAACCTCCTTAATGCTTAAGCCAGTTTTGAGTTTAGGTTTCCACCAGCTTCTTTCCCCAAACTGAAAAGAGTTGGGACTGATACAGGTATCAGTATCTTATGGGGTTTGTGCCACTGTGTTAATCTCTGCCCACTCTAATCTTCTGGAAGGAACCTCAAATGGATTGAGTCCAAATCCATCTTTGGCAGGGGAGAAAACTGAATCACAGATTTATAAAAAAAAAAAGGGGGGGGGCGCCTGGGTGGCTCAGTTGGTCAAGCATCCGACTTTGGCTCAGGTCATGATCTCTTGGTTTGTGAATTCAAGCCTGCATCGGGCTCTCTGCTGTCAGCACAGAGCCTGCTTCAGATCATCTGTCCCCGCCTCTGCCCCTCCCTCACTCACACTGTTTCTCTCAAAAATAAACAAACATCTTTAAAAAAATGATACTCAGGCGATTAAAAAAAAGAAGAAGAAAAAAAATGATTTATCCAAAGCCTCTGAGATAGTTAGGAGCAGAACTGAGATTTGAACTCAAACCTTAAGACTCTTACTCCTGTGTTCTTTCTGGACCATGTGTGATCCATTTTGTCTAGTTGTAAAAAGGTTTGTATGCAAAGTGTATATGTAGTGAGCGTATGTGTGTGTGTGTGTGTGTGTGTGTGTGTGTGTACGTTTCTGTGTCCTCAGAGAGATACTGAGGTCCCCAAGGACTTGTGCCATTCACATCCTTGACATCTCCTGGACCCAAATCAATACAGTACCCCCCACCCTGCCACAAGTGATCCCTGTACATCAGGTATATATGGGGATGCCCAGAGATGGGCAATAATGTGATTCTGGGAATGATACACTATGTGTCCAGGGCGAGAGTTCAACCTTTCTGAGACTCAGGCTGATATGAAGTTGAACCTAACAAGAACAATGAGCAAAAGAGACAACTTTCGTGAGCATCTCTCGTGAAAAAGTCAGGCACTTGCTAAAAAGAAAGCTACTGTGTGTGTTCCACTTTAAGAAAATCCAATACACAAAACCTAAATTTATATTCTGAACTTAGAGGTTAAAGGACATTTCTTACAAGAGGATTTTAATTGTTACAGCAGTTCCATTGAGGAGCCAGGGTGGGTGTTTACAGGCCTCTCCAGCAGGGAAGCAGAATTGAAGAAAACAAAGAGGGACAAAGGGCTGAAGCATGGCCACAGAGGAGCCCTGAGAGAAAGGCCAGAATCAGAGCAGGCAGAAGAAGTCTGTCGACAACTGGCACAGAGACGCATGATTGTGTAGCATGGGCACACCTGTAAAGCACCAGCACCATTCCTAATTGCACTGGGTCAAATCCCGCCAGTCCATCCAAATAAGATGCTGGACCCCAAGTCCTGGCAAAGCCTGGACCCAAGACCAAACCAGGAGGGTGTGGTATCATATATTACCATATCCACAGCCTTCTCTCCCAACTTATCCCTATGGGGCCTCTCCCTGGTGCCCACCCTCCATTGGAAGAAGTGTACTTTCTGCTCCATTGACATTGGACTTGAGGATATGACTCCTTTCGGCAAATGGAGTAGGAGCAGAAGTGACATATGCCGCATCCAAGCAAAAAGTTCAACAATGTCACGTATTTCCACCATCTTTCTTGCTCTTTTCTCTCTGCCACTGGAATAACATGTCTTTTTTTCTTTTTATGTTCATCCATTTTTGAAAGACAGAGAGAGACAGAGCACAAGTAGGGGTGGGCAGAGAGAGAGGGGGGACACAGAATCGGAAGCAGGCTCCAGGCTCTGAGCTGTCAGCCCAGAGCCCAACGCGGGGCTCGAACCCACAAATCGCGAGACCGTGACCTGAGCCGAAGTTGGACGCTCAACTGACTGAGCCACCCAGGTGCCCCTGGAATTACATGTCTTTGATTGGGACTGCTTTTTCGGTCTAAAACCCGGAATGAAGATACATAGAGCTGAGCCACAAATGTCATGGGCCGTAAGCAAAAAATTAACTTTGTTCCTATAAGCCAGTGAGACTTGAGGATTATTTGTTACTGCATCATAAACTAGCAAAAGCTGCCTAACACAGAGGGTGACGTTCACAGTTTTAAGGCCACTTCTGATAACCCCAAGGGATAAGTGGGTCAGACACGTCACTGTACTCATTGTACACATCGAACATGCATGGGGATCACGTGGGGTATTTAGTAAAATGCAGATTCCCAGATCCCCTTCCCAAGATTCAGAGCCATTTCATCTAAGGAGGGGCCCAGAGATGACTATTTTTGACAAGCCCTGAAGATGACATGTGGACTGTCAACAGACCATACTTTGAGAAACCCAATCTAATGAGGCCAATCTTTTTGATATCCAGAGAGGTAACGTGGCATGCCCAAGGTCACACAGCAAGATGCTAACAGATCTTCAGCTCTTTTCCCCAAATCACACTGTCCTCCCCTAGAGAGACGAAGGAAAGGCAGAAGGGAAAAGGAAAAACTCAGAGACTGAAAATGCAGCTCCAGAGAAAAAGACCAGTGGAGGCCAGGAATTCAAGTTGAGCCAGGGTCCAGGTTCCAAGCTGAGGGGGAGGCTGCTCAGTGGGTGGGTGGCTAGGTGACCCCTTGGGGCCTTCTCTGGAAGAACAGAGGGAGGGAGAAAGGAGTCAGATTTCAGAGCAGGGTGGATAGAGGAAGGAGAAAGAAAAAAATAAATAAAAACAGGGAAAAAAGTCTTCTAGCCCCAGTGAGTCCAAACACCCCCAGCATCGCTGCAGGAGCTGCCCTAGCCCTCTTCGATTTTGATGTACAGTTTGAAACAAATCAATAGCGGTATAATAATACTCAGCACGCTGTGTAATTTTTATATCATTAGTTTTCATTTTCCGCTCCCCATGCATCAAAAAACTTACAACGGGCTCGTAAAGTTTATTTAGTATTCCATGAATTCCTAATCAGTTTCATTTCATAATGATTCAGGAGCCGCCCGCTGCCTAGGCCCCCGTGTCAAAAAATCGATAAAACCAACACAGTTTTCCTGATGGCGGCTGCAAAAGGATCTATTGTAGGGGAATTATGATTTATGCCCTGGCCTGAACCGTGAGCAGCAGCCTCCACCCGGCGGCTCAGGGCTGAGGTCTTCGCCAATAATGATTTATGCACCTTCTGCTGGCCCCACCCTAGCTCCCTCCCTGCCCCAGCTGGCCCCTGACACTGCCAGGAGGGGGCAGGTCTGCCAGGAGGGAGGCAGGAAGGAAGAAGTCACCAAGGGGAGGCCCAGCAGAGGTCTGAGCATCCCCCTGCGGGCCCAGAATCTGCCTCTAGGTCCACCCGCCCCAGGAAAGCCTGAGCAGAGAGGCGAGGTGTTGGGGGAGACCCACCTGGCCCCAAGGAGCAGCAGAGGGAACAGGACTGGGACGGATGTGCATGGGTGGAGAGGGGATAACTCTGGCTCTCCAGCAGGAACCCTCACTCCCATCCAGCCTTCCTTCCCGACCCCCAGAATGAGCTCTTAGCCCCCCCCACCCTTGAACCCATGCAGTCACCTCTGCTCTCACTAGTCCTGCCCCAGAGGCCCCAGGGAAGCTGAATGGTAAAGAGGTCCCGAGGGTCATGGCAGCCAAAAGGCCACAGTCGAACCTCACAGGATGTAGCAGCAGCAGGCTTTGGGAATTCTGAGGCTGGAGTGAAGCTTCCAAGACTCCCCAAAGGGAACAAGGGATGGGCTTGAGTCTCTCAGGCCCCTTTTCTTCCTGAGGCTGCCAGGCTCGATTTTCAGGATCCTCCCTCTGCCCCCACCCGCACCTCCCACCCCCTTCTTCCACTGGTGGGTGATTAATGGGTCTAGGAGACATGTTAATGGGATGGGCATTAAGTCCAACAATTGGTTTAATTAACAGCAACTAACCTAGCGCAGAAAGAGAGATCTCAGGGTGACTTCATAGGGAAGGAGATGCCATAGTGTGACAAACAGCCCCCAGAATTGGGGCCACCTGTATGTGCACCCCCACCCACTGCCTATCAGCTGGGTCTCTTGGTGTCCACGTGATGTGCAGGGAGGGCTGGGGGACCCCATTTAGGTGGGTTGAGAGGGACAGAGATTCAGGGTGGGGTCCCTGCAGGGATGCTGTCCCCAGTCAAAGGTGGCACTTCAGCCTTAGACCCAAGTTAGAATAAATGGGCTTCCTCCTCACACTTTGAGTTGCTTTTTCATTCATTTGCTTACCAAACATCCCGGAGACACCTCAGGGCCCCATCTTCCCTCGAGTGGCTCAGAGAAGAGAAGGGTCTCGTCCAGCCAAACACAGGTGAGGAGCGACAAAGCCAGGATTCTAGCTGAGGCTTTCCAGGTCTGAGTGCACAAGGGATCTGCCCACCCTGCTGTGTTGGACACCAGCAATCCCCCCACTCCTGGCCTGTGCCCCAGTTTGAAGGCAGCTGCTCTCCCTCCATGTCCACTCCTAATCCCATGCACACAGCAGCATGGGAAGCATCCAGGTTTGGGGCCAGACCTGGATTCAAATCCTGATTGCTATCACTCACTGGTTGAGCAACCATGAGCCATTTAATTAACCTTTCCAAGTCTGGCTTTCCTCCCATGTAAAATGGGAGTCATAATTTCTGCCCCACAGATGGTGATGAGTCAAAAGGGCAGGTATATAAAATGCCTGCCCCCCGGAGGCCCCTGATAAATGCATCCTGCCCTTCCTCCACTCCCCCATTGCCTCTTAGGCTCACTCACTCCCCCCACAAAGTCCCCTGTGTGGTGTTGGGATAAAAAGGGGCTTGGATATGTCCCCCCATCCTCTTAGAAGGATAATAAGGACCAAAACTCAGCCAGGACTTGGCATCACTGGACTCTGGATTGTGCCACTACTCAACCACAATTCAGATGAACCCAACCTCATCTAATCAAACCTGCCAGGGACTCGGTTTCCCCATCTGGATGTGAGGCTGAAGCCTGGTAGCCCATTATCCTGAGAATCATGTTCTAGGAACCTGAGGCTTCTCCTAGGTGCAAAGCCAGAAGGCGGGAGGTGCTGGGGTAGGGAATGAGAGCCTCTGGATCTGAACTAGGAGAAGGGGAGGGTCCCTGGCCTGGAGAAGCCCTGCCTGCTCCCCCACTCTGTCCCCAAAAGGGATTTGAGAGAAAGCTGGGCCTTCTCCCTCTACAATAGACTCCAATTTTTTCTCCACAGAGATGGAGACCCTGGAGCCTCACCAGCACTCCAGAGACACAAGCTCTTCTTGCAGTCACAATCTGCAGCCCCCTTTCAGGCTGCCACTGGGCCTCCATGGTCTCTTTCCTTCCATCCCTGGGTTTCTCCAAGTTTCCACTCCTTCTGCCTCTCCTCTTTCCCCAACCTCCACTGCCTGCTTTACCCACTGGGGAAAATAAACACTTCATTCTATAAGGGCTGGAGGGGCCCTAACACCCACCTCCCGCACCGCACCCGAACTGACAGAGATAGAAGCCCTGAGATTTCAAGAGAACAACCTCTCTGCCCTGCTCCCCTTCTGCTGCTGGGTCCCCCCTTGATCACCTCAGTTGTTCCATCACCCCTGGGCTCAGGGACAGCCCTACTGGGAAGGTAGCAGAGTGGGCCAAGAGGCTAATCAGCAATCAATCCCACTGGCACCGAGAGGGGGTGCCAGCCTGGCGCCAGCAGCTGAGGACACTGAAAGTGCCAACAGATCTCTCTGTCCCCTTCTTCAGACCCCCACAAGCACGAAGGGGCTCCTGAAACCCCCAGGGGCCAGCTCTGCTTTGAACTTCGCTTCCCCCACTCCCCCGCTCTTTCTCTGTCCCTGCACTCACCTCTTGTTCTGCCAGAGACTGGAGCCAGTCAGGTCCATTGGCCAAGTCAGCCAAGTCTCAGCTGCTCCAGCTCCTCGATGACAAGGTCTGACTCAGGCTCTCTGAGCAACAGCTGTTTCATCTGTGAAATGGGCTCAGTGAGAGTTTACTTGTCAAAGGTAAGGGCTAGCACCAGATAATGTGCCGTGGGGACTGTGACTCCTTCAACAATCCTTGGGTGTCACTGCATAGAGCTCAGTTCTGGGATTGTGGCCCAGGTAAGAACTCTTTCCTCAGCAACTCTATAAGTTACAAAGCTCCCCAGCTGGTAGAATCACTGGAAATCAAAGGCTTGCTCAGGGATACAGAGGGTAGCAAAGAAAATAGGAAAACAGATCCTAGGACCAAAGGCATCTGTGTCCCACAGGGGTGAGGTATCACTAGGGCAGGAGGGAGCAGGGTCGCAGGGTCAGAGATACCTGGATTGGGCCACCTGCCAGTGGAAGGGCATTGGACAAGACATTAAACTTCTGGGAATCTTGGCTGCTCATTTGTAGAAATGACAATAACCCTGAGTTCCCAGGAGTGCCCTGTGGATCCAGCAGGAAGTAACAGAATGGAGGGAGGGAGAAATGCAGCTTTGGAGGCATAAGGGGGTGTGTTTGAGTTATAGCTGGATGCCTGTATTCCTCTGTGATCTTGGGCAAGTTACCTAAGAGCCCAAAGCTTGCATCGTCCTCATCTATACAGGGGGAGCAATAATTGTCCTTGCTCCCAGGTTTGTGCAGGTTATGGATGGTCCTGCAGCATTAAGAACACAGAGCTAATGCCCAACAAGTACTACTGGTAACATGGGCACAGAGCCCAGCACCAGAGGAGGGTTCAATTAATGTTTTTTCAATTTATTATGGGGCTGAGGACAAAGATTATTATGGGGAGCCCCATAAGGGATGCCATGTGAATAGAATGAAGGATGGACTCTGTCTGCTCCAACGCAGAGCATCTATAACACATTTCTGGCCATTGATGTCTCTCTGCCCCCAGAAGAGCAGGACTGAGATCCTATCTGGTAGTTAAAGAAACTGATGCCTAGAGAGGTTTTGTGGATTTTTTCAAGATCTCACAGAAGGGGAGAGGCAGGACTAAGGCCACTCAAGGGGTGCCTGGGTGGCTCAGTCGGTTGAGCGTCCGACTTTGGCATTTGGCTCAGGTCATGCTCTCACAGTTCGTGGGTTCAAGCCCTGCATCGGGCTCTGTGCTGACCACAGAGACTGGAGCCTGCTTCGGATCCTGTGTCTCCCTCTCTCTCTGCCCCTTCCCCGCTCATGCTTTGTCTCTCTCTCTCTCTCAAAAATAAAAATAAAACATTAAAAAAAAAAAAGATAGGCCACTCAGCACTGCCAGGTGGGACTCCAGGTTGAAAAAGCGTGCTGTTTCCTCTTGCCTTCTCAGACAATTCGTAACAGTGATTACCATGTACTGGGTGATTTTTCTCGTGTTAAGCAGTTGACTAGACGCTATAAAGGATTTATCTCATTTAATGCTCACACCACCTATGAAACAGATTTTCTTCTCCCTATTTTAACAGATAAGAAAACTGAGGCACAGGGAGTTAGGTGGCTTGCCCAAAGTCACCCTGCTTACAAATGGTGTATGGAACCTGTGAACTTGACCAGCTAGTTGCACCAGCAAAATCAGAGGTGGCCTGTCCATCCAATATTGGCTGGCAGGTCCCTGCAGAGGCCAACCTAACGACACCTCTGCCTCCCCAAAGAACCAACCTTTGTTCTCCTCCCAAGCTCAGGCTGACTGTGTGTGAGGGGAGCCTAACTCCTCATAGTCTCTGAGTGCCCCTGGGAAGAAGTCCCCACAGGCTCCTTGCAGCCACCCTGAGCATTCAGTACCTGTATTCTTCCTGAAAGTCTAACCTAAATCCCTCAAGCTCCAGGGCACTCCTGGACACCTCTCACTGACTCTTCCACCATCACTTCCACCTACCCATCTCTACCCTGGTGACAGCCTCTGGAAAGAGCAAGAAACGAGGTCAAAGGCCCCATTGGGAGCAGGTAGGGCCACAGCCTTGACTTTTCCCAGCCCTCAAGTACCCATGAAAAAGCCCAGACTTTGCAGTCACTGGGCCTAGGCCCCAGCCCTGGTTCCATATTCCTTAACAGTATGACACTGAGCTAGGAAGTTCCTTAACCTTCCTGAACCTCAGTTTCCTCATTGGCAAAATGAGACCAATCATCCTCATGGTCATGAGGTTTAAATGCCACAATGGGCTGGAAGTCTGAGCACAGCCCTCCTGGGGCCTATGGTGGGCTCACCACAGATGCTGCTCTCCTCCTCCTTCTCCCCTTCCTCCCCCTGCCCCCATGGAAATGGGAAGCCATTTTCCATGGAAAAGAAAGCATGTTTTCCATTTCCTCCTGAAAAAGTTTGACTGAGGCTTGTAAAAAGCGAATCTGCCCTTTATTGGATGCTATAGTCCCCGTGCAAGGCACACTCCACACAGCATCTTATTCCATCTTCACACCCCCATGAGGCATGCATTATTACCTATCTATGATGACCAAGGCCCAGAGAGCGGCAGTGGCTTGCCTAAAGTCACAGAGCAAGTAACAGCCAGTATTGGGAATCAGTTCTGTATACAGATTGTTGGGAGCCCTGGGGGGCTTCCTCAAGGCAAAGTCTCCCCTCTCCCAACCTCACAGGCTCTTCACCCCAGGGAAGAGACACGGTATGTCACATGTACAAGGTGGGAGAATATTGCTCCTCCACACTTCAAAGATGAGAAAACAGAAGCCTAGCAAGGGTAAGAAGCTCAGCCAAGGACACAAAGCCAGGGGAGGTCTAGACTCAGCTGGAACTGCCAGCCTACCTCGGCTGAAAAGAAATAAACTATTCTGCTTCCTGCTTCAGAAGCAACATCTTCACTCTCTGGCACGTGAAGACCAGCTCCTCATCCTGCCGATTGGAGCCAGTTGGCATTTAGGAGGTCAAGACTGTTAGTCTCAGATCCCAAAGCCTAAAGCAGCCATGACTAAAATTGTCCCCCTCTTAGGAATGTTCCCCCTTCAGGTCCAGCCCTACAGAGAAGCCTCACATTGGATTGATTTCATGTCTGTGTGGCTGCAGGTCAGATTTCATTACACCAAGAACCATTACAGCAAAAGTCCTGGTGCTCCCAAAATATTGCCAATTCAGGGCCAAGAGGCATACAGCCAGCACAAATACTGCCTCCTCCAAGGACTGGGCAGAATGGTGATCTATATGTTCCCATTCCCCAAATGGGGAAGCTGAGGTTCAGCAAAGATTCAGAGAGGAAGCAGTGAATGACCCATATGGGTCCGGCCATAAGACCTCTAAGGCTCTTTCCATGCCCCAGACCTTCTTGAGCCAGGCTCTGACACAGGTACCTGGGGCACATGCACTGACTCACTTGGAGAGGGGGTCACCGTGGAGGGGTGCTGGCCCTTATACATCCTGACAAATGTGAGTAACACAATGCCTCCCCCATACACATACACATGGCATGTGCACACAGCCAGCACATACACTCTCAGAAGCACACACAGGTCTTAGGGCAGTGGTTCTCAGCTCTGGGTGCACACTGGGGTACCTGGGGAGATTTTAAACACACCAGGGTCCAGCCCCACTGCCAGGGAAGCTGAAGGAGTGAGCGTGTGTTAGTTGCCTATTGCTGCATAACAAATCCCCCCTCCCTCCACACCAAATGTAGCCCCTTGAAACAACGTTTCTTCTCTCACATGCATTTTGAGGGAGCAGCTGGTCAGGTGGTCCTGACTCAGGATCTCTCGAAAGGTTGTAGTTTAGATGGCCACCAGGGCTGCAGGCATCTGAAGGCTTGCCTGTGGCTGGATGATCCGCTTTCGAGATGGCTCACTCCCCTGGCTGGCAGCAGAAGGCTTCAGTTTCTTGCCGCATGGGCCTCTCCATAGGGCTGCTTACACATCCCTGTGACATGGCAGCTGGCTTCTCTCTGAGTGAGCGATTCAAAGGAGGGCAAAGAGAAAACCGCAGTGCTTTTTATGCCCTAACTCCTAAAGCACACTGTCACTTCTGCTTTTTTTGTTTCTTAGAAGGAGCCCACATTCTAGCTTGATTTCATCTTTAGATGGGAGAAGCAGCAAAGGAATTGTGAAAATATTTTAAAATTTTTTTTAAGTTTTTTTATTTTGAGAGAGAGAGAGAGAGAGAGAGAGAGAGAGCATGAGTTGGGTAGGGGCAGAGAGAGAATGAGAGAGAATGCCAAACAGGCTCCACGCTGTCAGCACAGAGCCTGATGTGGGGCTCATACTCACAAACCGTGAGATCATGACCTCAAGAATCAGACACTTAACCGACTGAGCCACTCAGCCGCCCTGTTGTGGAAATATTTTAAAACCGACACAGTGTGGGAGGTGGGGCTGGGACATTGGGATTTTAAACACTCCCTGGGTGACTCCAGCATGCAGTCAGGGCTGAGACCCACTGAGATGGAAAGTCACTAACTGGAGGGGCTTGGGGAGAGACACTCAGTAGGACATGACTTCATGGTTGAACCAGCCTCCAAGTCCCCTCCCCAGGGAAACCCACATCTGTGGCCTCAGCCTGGGCCCTGGGTACCCAGCTTCCAGCTCTCCCTGACCCCTCCCTCACCCTTTCTGGCCACCCTCTCCCAAAAGACCTTCTCAGAGACCCCCACCCACAGGCCCCAGGCCTGGCCCCCAGCCCAGCAGTGCCCCTCACTAGTGTCTTCTAGGTCTGTTTCAGGCCTGTTGCAAGTATGTGGGTTTGCAGGGCACGTGTGTGTGCACACTGTGTATGTGCATTTGCCCACCAGCTATGTCTGCTTGCAGTCCAGGGGTCCCTGACAGGAGCACCGCAGTCTACCTTCTCCACACCCCTGCTCTGTCTGTCTGTCCTCCTTTCTTTCCTTTTCTCTCCCCTCTTTCTCTTTTATCTCCTTTCTTTTCTTGCTCTAGACTCCCCTCCTCCCTGATTCTACTCCCACCCCATTGTGTGGTCTCCGTGCCCTTTCCCCCTTTCCCGCCTGCCCTCCTAGCAGCAGGCCTGGTGGCTTCTCTGCGAATATTTTCAAGGAGCAGCAATAGAAACAGCCCAGAGGGAATGGGGAGTGGCCCTAGACTTCCATGCCTGCCTTCAGGAATCCTGCAGCCCCAGCCACTCTGGGGTCTCAGGCAGAGCCACTTTCCTTCTTCCATCATGACTCCCAGACGGAAGGGGGCATGGCTGAGGGGAGGTGGGCAGGAGCCAGGAAAGAGTCAGTGCAGGGGGGCCGCGTCCATTTGCAAACTCCTTTGCTAGTCTCTCCTCCATCAACGGCCTGTCTGCTGTGGGCCTGACCTTCCGGCCTCCAGAACCCTCCTTCCTCTCCATATTGTCTCTCTGTGGTATTCCCAGACTTTCTGTCTCTGTCTCCCACTCTCCGGTTCTGCGTCTCTCTGGCTTTCTCTTGGAGAGAGGCAGCGGGGGCCACAGCTCCAAGAGCTACGGCAGTGAGAGAGCTGCACCTCTCGAGGAGAGCAGTTTGTGCCCTCGTAATGAGAAGGCAAGAGAACTCTTCTCGGGAATTAATGAGACCACCAAGAACAAAAGAGGCGGCCAGCAGAGGCCAGAGAGGCGGGGCCCGGCTAAGCCGTCCCCGCAGAACCGTGTGCGGCAATAATAGAGTGAGGAAAAATGGAGTAGAGATCCCTGTGGTAAAAACTATTAGAGGAGGCGAATTATAAAACTATTAACCAGAATGTAACTCCCAATTAAAAGATGATTTAACACTGGAACCTGATGGATGAATTTTGATTAAATGGAGAACTATTAGGAGCCCAGGGATAAGGCCGCTCCTGCCAGTTCTAAAAGTTAAAAGGCAGTTTGATATAAAAATTTATAAATTAAGGTTAATTACTTTAAATAACATGGCTGGAAGCAATGAAAGGAAATGTGTCAGAATCTCCAGAGTTTGGGGCAAGATGGATACAGATGTCCAGGCTGGCCCCGGGGAACCCAGAGGTCAGGGCAGGGACGGTCAGGGCCAGCAAGAGGGCGGGTGATGTCAGCACTCCCACCAGGCCCACCGAGAAGTTGGGGGCTGGCTGACACACCAGCTGGGGATGCTACACCAGGGGACATGAGTTCTAGGAGTTGGGTGGGAAGGAGGCCTCAGGGCCCCAGGACCAGCCTAGGGAACTCATCTGATGGAGAGGACACAGACCCTGACCGGCCAGCCCTCCCTCTGTTGGAAGGGACATAGCAGGAATCCCGCCTGTGACCCAGTGTTTACTGAGTGTTCAGCAGGGGTGGCGGACAAATCACAGCACCTTGGTCCCACCCCACCTAAAGGAGTCACCCGCACACCCTATACCCAGCCTTTCTGGCCCTCCTCCACACTCCCGACCTTGTGAGGCCCTACAAGGAGAGGCTGCTGGGTGTGGGCTGCTCTTCCCCAATGCCCCAGG
Source organism: Herpailurus yagouaroundi (assembly GCF_014898765.1). Lineage (NCBI taxonomy): Eukaryota > Metazoa > Chordata > Mammalia > Carnivora > Felidae > Herpailurus > Herpailurus yagouaroundi. The sequence continues at coordinate 209,025 of NW_024412446.1, read as the reverse complement.
CTAGTGAGATATGGCCACCCCACAGGGCCATCCCCTGCCCAGAACGCTGAGTCTTCCCTGAGCTGAAGGTCATGCTTCCAGGATGCCCCAGTACTACCTACATCCAGGGCAGTCTGAACCCTCCACTACCAAGCAGCCCCCTGAATACCCCGCTCTGGGCAACTCATCCTATCCCCGGAACCCCACCTCTGACCCCAGGAGGACTGCTCTGCCTGTCAAGAGGGGCAACCCCGTGGACAAAAGATTCCACAGCAAAAGATGGTACTCGGCTCACAGGTACAGACCAGCCCTGAGGAGGCTTTGGAAGGCCATGGCCCAGGAGACATGAATATAAGGCTGGCCCCGTTGTTAGGGTCACGGGCACTCAGCCAAACTCCTTGGGTTCAAGCTCCAGCTCCAACACTTACCAAATCTATGTCTTCAGGATTTACCTCTTCAGGCCTCATTTCCTCATCTGCAAAGTGGAGAAAATCTCTCCTTGCAGGATTGCCGTGCAGATGAGAGGCAAAGCCCTAACACACAGTAGGTGCTCAATAATGGCAGCAGACCTCATGTCCACAAAGTCTCATCTTAATAAGAAATGCAGTTATGTGGCAGAACCTTACTGACACTTCCTACATGCAGGCGCCCTGTGAACACTTCCTAGGCATAAGGTAAAAATATCTTATGTAATTTTCCCAACACCCTTTGAAATCAGTCATTATTCCCATTTCCCAGAGAAGGAAACTGAGGCCTGGAGAGGTTCAGTCACAGGCACCGGGCCTCATGGCTGTCAGTGGTCAATCTAGGGGTCAGGCCTCTCTCCTCCTGATCCCACCTCTCACTGCCTCCCTAGGCACCGTGTTGAAGGCTTTCACATTCTCTCTTACTGTGCATCTTATTCTAAACCTCAAATAAACTAGTTGGAAGTAGCTCCACTAAGAAAGGAAGAAGGAAGTGAAGGGGGAGAGGAAGGAGAGAAAGACAGGAAGGGAAGGAGGGAGGGAAGAAGGAAGGAAGAGGAAAAGGAAGGAAAGCAGGAAAGAAAAGGTTGGCGAGTTTTGAAAAATAAACCTCTGTGGGGTTAGAAGTCGGGAGCGTGTCTAACGGTCGGAAGTCCTGGACACTGGAAATGTTCTGCTTCTGAGGTGGTTGGTGATTGCACAGGTGTTTAGTGTGTTGATTTGTGCTCCTTATGTAAAAAATTTTTCTAATTAATAATTTGAAAATGAATATGAGGGGCGCCTGAGTGGCTTAGTCAGTTAAGCGGCAGACTCGATTTCTGTTTAGGTCATGATCTCAGTCATGAGGTCATGAGATCATGAGATCGAGCCCCGCATTGGGCTCCCTGATTGGGATTCTCACTCTCTCTCTGCCCGCCCCCCCCACTCACATACACACACGTGCTGTCTCTAAAAAATAAACATAGAGGGGCGCCTGGGTGGCTCAGTGGGTTAAGCGTCCGACTTCAGCTCAGGTCACGATCTCGCGGTCCGTGAGTTCGAGCCCCGCATCAGGCTCTGGGCTGATGGCTCAGAGCCTGGGGCCTGCTTCCGATTCTGTGTCGTCCTCTCTCTCTGCCCCTCCCCCGTTCATGCTCCGTCTCTCTCTGTCCCAAAAATAAATAAACGTTAAAAAAATTAAAAAAAATAAAAAATAAACATAGAAAAATTAATAAATAAAAATAAAAATGAATATAATAATGGGTGAATATCATGGTATATAAATTACACCTCAATAAAACCTAATTTTTTTAAAAGTAAGGGAGAAGGCTTGCTTTTTTTTTTAATTTAGTTTGAGAGAGAGAGAGAGAGAGAGAAAGAGAGACAAAGCAAGCGGGGGAGGGGCAGAAAGAGAGGGAGAGAGAATCCCAAGCAGGCTCCACACTGTCAGCACAGAGCTGATGTGGGACGGACCGAGAAATCATGACCTGAGCTGAAGTCAAGAGTCAGATGCTTAACCAACTGAGCCACCGAGGCACCCCTCAACACACCTATTTTTGAAAAAATAAATATGGTACGCCAAAAGAAAGCCCTTCCTTGGCTTTCCACGGTATACAACAGGAACCAGGTATCACAGGACAGAGAGAGACCCAGAGCAGCCTTGTGCTTGGTCCTCCACCTCCCATGGAGGTGAGCTGTGGAAGAGTGGCAGGAGATGCAGGATCCCTGTCTCACCACGTGCCCCTGGCCATATCACTTCCCTCTCCACGCCTTTCTCGTTTTCCGCATGAACAAGGCAGGGATGTAGAGGAAGGGAGGACAACAGACAGGCACAGCCCAGGCAAAGGCTTAGAGGTGAGAAGAGCTGCAGGCACAAAGATCAATGCGCCCCCCAGGCTTGAACTGCCTGAGCTCAAGAAAGGAAGTAGGGTGCTTAGATGCAAGGACAACGAGAAGGGCCATTTTCTGAAGAAGCTCCAAAATATTATGGACAGAAAAATATCATTGCAGTTGAGACAAAGCTAACACGATAGTGATGACCTCTTTCATAGTGTTACTGTTAATGCTGTTGTCGGCACTATTGTTATTGGGGAAGTAGCAGGGTGAGGCATAGCATTTCCTAAAGTGAACTCCAGGGAACATTTCTCCCACAAGATTCTTCTGAACAAAAATTTTCACAGCAAAGTAGTCGATACTAACAAGGCTCTCCTCTTGGAACTGCCCAATACATACCAGCATAATAAAGGCTCTGAGAAGTCTTGCAGCAAGGAATCTACTTAACTTTTGGAATCGTCTTTCCTACTGGCTCGGTCAGTAGAGCATGCCACTCTTGATCTCACGGGTGTGAGTTCAAGGCTCACATCCGACATGGAGCCTACTTAAAAAACAAAGAAAGAATGAAAGAAAGAAAATAGCCTTCCCTAAACACAGTTGATCACAGAACCCTTTTCTTTTCTTTTCTTTTCTTTTCTTTTCTTTTCTTTTCTTTTCTTTTCTCTTTTCTTTTCTTTTCTTTCCTTTCCTTTCCTTTCCTTTCCTTTCCTTTCCTTTCCTTTTCTCTTCCTTTTCTTTCTTTTTCTTTCTTTCTTCCTTTCTCTTTCTTTCCTTCTTTCTTTCTTTCTTTCTTTCTTTCTTTCTTTCTTTCTTTCTTTCTTGTAACACTTATAGACAACCCCCAGAATTGAGGCCTTGTGGATCACACTTTGAGGAATGAACAGAAGCAGAAAAAGCATAAGCTCCAGAGTCGGACAAAGTTCGATTTCAGTCTGTTTCATGTGGCCTTGGTAATTTGCTTAATCCCTCTGTGCCTCAACTTCCCCAGCTATAAATTGGAGGAAATAATGCCAATCTCAAAAGGTGGTGAGGCCTAAATTAAATGTAGCACATAATAGACACTCAACACATGTTTGTTCTCCCCATTTTACAGAAGGACTAACTTGCCCAAGAACACATAAGCAGCCAGAAGGAACTCAAATCTGGGTCTTCTGTTTGGGAGAGAGGAAAGGACCTCTTCTTCGTGTTAGCATGTAGGGGGGAAATGAGATCCCTTCAGCTGAAAAGCCAATGCTCTGAGGTATAAAGGATTCAGGATTACTTCCTGACAGCATAACTCATACATGCCCTGGACCATCCAAGACTGAGTCATGACTCCACCACTTACAAGCTCTGACTCTGCTCTGGTTCCTGCATCCATAAAGTGGGGTTACAAATAGTACCCTCTACATGAGATTGTTCTGAGGAAGAAATGGGCCAATCCAGGTAAAGTGCTTAGACTAGTGATTGACATACGATAAGCCCTCAATAAGGTACACTGCTGGTTTTTTGTTTCTTTTTTTACTATTACTGTTCACTATGGGCTTCCAAGTCAGTTGAAAGAGGGGGAGGGGGTGACAAGGAATTCTTTCTCCCACAGGGTCCTGAATAGCAGGGATGACAGCCTGTGTCAGCCAGGATCCCCTCTTCTAGCTCTGTCTTTCCCCAGATTCCAACCATGCCCGGTCCCCTTCCTGTCCCTTGGAGATCTCATTAATGACACCCACCCTGATGGGGCTGTAAATGCCTAGGGTGAGCTGTGATGGGCTGGTCCTCTAAAGAGTTACTGTGACCCCAAACTCCACCAAGCTCGCATGAGAACAGCGGACTTGACTTCTCAAATCACCATCGCTTCTGTGGCATCCTCTGAGGTGAGCAAAAGGGGTTCTTGCATCCACAACTTATCAGTGGAGAAACTGAGGCAGACGGCAAAATTTAGGAGATCTCCTACAGTCAAATTTGGGGGCCTAGAACCTAGATCTTCTGACCTCCAAGCCCTGGCCATTCTTCCCATACTGAGCTGAACCAAGCCCTCACTCTCACCCCCAAATAAAGTTATTCTTAGTTGTAAGGTTTCCCCTCACCAAAGGGGCCCCACACACTAACAGGTGAAGTTTGCTGATACACAGGCCATGCAGTCGAGATTGCCCATGGGCACAAGGCCTCATGATCAGTAATCCAGTTACCAGCCCCTCTCTCTGTATATCTTCCAGAACACCCCCACCATTCCTTCCCATTTCAGCCTTCACAGGAGGGCTTTCCCCTGCTAACAAATCACACACATCATCTGGGCTCTGATGGCCACAGAGACCTGGGCCTGGCCCACCTTTGACCCCATGGACAGAGTGGAGCCGATAGAATCATTTTCTAGCCTAATGAGCCTACTACATCTCCCACAAAACAGAGCTTAATGGCTATGGTGGCCCCAGCCTAAGCTAGAGCTCTGGGGCTAGAGGTCAAGGGTTAGAGGTCTAAGTCAGGGCCAGAGCCCTTGTCTCCCCACCCCAACTCAGTGTTTCAGTTTTCTCATTGGTAAACTGACTTTTCCTACCACTGAACTTGCTGTGTTGCTACGAGAACTGGAAACAATTCAGGTAAATGTAGCTCCTGGCCCCAGGGCAGGTGGTCCCCAAAAGACAGCGTAGTGCAGCTAACATTGGGCCACCCTGCAGCCAGCTCTGCATGGTGCTGCATTCAGGGGAAACATCAGTCCATCGCCACCACAACATGGAAATGCAGCTCCAGTTCTTACCAAGCATCTCAAAGGGCATTCAGAATCCCAAAACAAGGTAGTGCTCCCTGGAGTCTTCTTCCTCCATCGCCCACCACCTCCCACAGCTGGGCCATGGTGCCTCGGTCTCCCCTAGTGTTCACCAAACCCAGCCCCTGCAGGCGCCCTGCTTTTCTTGCTCTCCTCTCTGCCTTTTATCCTCTTCCACCCCTTCACCCAGGAGGGATGCTCTGCCTCTTCTGAAGGAAGTTAATCTGAGATTTTTGGGCTTCTTTCAAATTTCCCTTCCAACCCACTACCCCTGACAGAGCAGCTGGGGCCCAAAGAGGCCCACAGAAACTCTGTTGGTGGCAGAGGAAGGGTAAGGGCTGGGGATCCTTGGGGGTAAACTCTGTTTTGGTCCTGTAATAGGTCATTGTTACCATCAGGTATGTCAACACACGATTACTGCCGTCTACAGTTTGCTCCTCGAGGAGGTTACAGTCAAGTTGAAGAAATGCCTGGAACAACTAGACAACATGGAAATCTGAATTACATATAACAGACATACGTGCTGTGTGGGCTGAAAATCTGTGTCCACCCAAAATCCATATGTCGAAGTCCTAATCCCCAGTGTGATGGTATTTGGAGGTGGCGCTTTGGGGAGGTAATTGGCTTTAATGGCGTCACGAGGGTATGGCCCCATGAAGGGATTAATGCCATTTGAAGACAGCAAAGGCATACCAGAGCTCTCTCTCCACCATGTGAGACTGCAGCAAGAAGGCAGCCCTCTGCAAGCCGGGAAGTGGGCACTCACCAGGGAACCAAATCAGCTAGTGCCTGGACCTTGGACTTCCCAGAACTGTGAGAAATAAATTCCTGTTGTTCAAGCCACCCAGTTTATGATATTCTGTAAGGCAGTTCGAGCTAAGACATATACCTTCAGGTGAGGAAGGGTGTTGCAAAGTGGGGAAAACTTGAGCTAAGCGCCCCCCCCACGAAAAAAAAGGATGAGTAAATTTGTGGCTAGAGGATGAGCGAGAGCACTCCTGGAGGGCACTCTGAGTCTGCACAGCTGTGGAAAAGAAAGGGCACCAAGAATTGACTGGTCTGGAACGGGACAGGTTGAGAGACACCAAGGCCAGAAAGGTAGGCTAGGAGCAGGCCATATACATATACATATAAGGCAGGGTCCCGGCTTTCGCAGAGCCAACAGGCTATGCAAAGATATAAATGCCTTTTTCTGGGGGCACCTGGGTGGCTCAGTTGGTTAGGTGTCTGACTTCTGCTCAGGTCATGATCTCATGGGTCGGGCTCTCTGCTGATCAGCTCAGAGCCTACTTCAGATCCTCTGTCCCCCTCTCTCTCTGCCCCTCTCCCCTCTCAGAAATAAACTTTGAAAAAAAATTTTTAATAAAATATAAATGCCTTTTTCTTTGGAGCAATAAGCAAAAGAAATAGAAGATACCACCTTACCCTCAGGAGATCCTCCCTCCCAGTCTGGGAGAAGTGTACAGAGGCTCCTAGACTCTACCTTTCAAAAGCTTAGAGTCTTCTGGAAGAGACACAATCCCTCCAGGGAGCTTCTAGCCTGCTGGGGAAGAGTGAATCTCTGCACATCAAGGTCTCTCCTCCTGGGCTGCCCCTTCCTGTCTGACCACTTAGAGAACTCCTACTTTTCTTTCAAATATTACCTCTTCGGAGAAGCTTTCCTTGATCCCCAGCAGACACAGAGTCTCCCAGAGCATTTTGCTCCTTCCTCCATCAGAACACTTCATACTTCCCACTGAAGGAGATTCTGTGTGTGTGTGTGTGTGTGTGTGTGTGTGTGTGTGTGTGCATACACACACACACTCTTGTGTATGTTTGGGTGTCTGTCTCCACATACCTGCCCCTAGCCCCCAAAGCCCCACATTTGCGAGGGTGGAAACCAGGCCCAGTAAGAGTCCTGGCTGGTGATGAACAAGTATGTGATGGCTAAGTGACTGAATGGATGGACAGACTGGCTGATATGAGAGACAATCTGGACATATTAGTCTGCTAGGGAAAATGGACACTGGGTCAAGCCATGTCTCTTTGACACATAAATAGGAAGCTGATAACCTCCCCAGAGCCTCAGAGAAGGTCTGGGGTGCAAGATAATGGGGGTTCTGAGGAGCACCCCTGCTTGCCCTGTCCATACATGCCAGCCTGCTCTCTGTTACCTACTCTGGGTAATCAGCAGCAGTGCCCTCAAGCCTCAGGATTGGCTGTCTGCCCCTTGTGGGCAGCATGCCCTGGAAAAACCACTACAAATATAATACAAGTCTGTTGCCAAACAAAAAAGTGGGGCATATAGCCAGAAAATCACAAATTCCTCTAGAAGCAGGTCAGGGCCTCTCTGCTCATCCTGTCGATGGTTCACACAGGCAAGAACCAATACCAAAGGCATTGCACAAGTAAAAGTCTGATGGCCCAGAGGACAGAGAGCTGGCTGTGCTTCCTTCCTCCTAGACAGGCTTCTCCTAAGAGCCTAAAGGGCAGCCTACAGAAGCACTGGACTCACATCCCCAAAAAGACATTTGGCCTCTTCAAGCCTCAGCTTCCTCATCTAGAAAATGGGTATGACCATAACTAGGCAAAGGGCTGTGATGAGAATAAAATATGAGCTTGCATTTGGAAGAGCTTTGTGGAGCATAAAGGGCTGCACAGACAAGAGGCTCAGGCCATTTGAATTGTTTCAGTATCATTGTTATTAGAGCAGAAGAGCAGAGACTCAAACCCATGACCCTGAGACCAGTATTGTGACCGCCCCCAACCCCAGCAAGGGGTCCTTGGCTTCTGCTCTGAGCTGGATTTTCTGAAACAAGGTCCACCAAGGCATGGAACAACTGGGGAGAAGAGGGGAAGGAGAAGGGCATGCGCGTGCATGTGTGTACACATTGCATGTGTGTGCGTGTATGTGGGTGTGAGCCCATCTGAGTGTGTGTGTGTCTCTGTCTGCCCTGGGGTAGGGAGGGGGGGATGGAAGGAAGAAAGGGAGAACTGGGAAGAAAAGCAGAAAAAGCACAGAGAAGAGAAGGACTGAGGTATTCGGTTACATGATCTAAATTCTAATCAAACATCATTTAAAGCGTGTTTTATTTCAGCCTCGGGAGAGCCGGTCCCTCCTGGCTGCTCACCATGGCAACGGGCCGCTCATTTCAGAAGTGTCATGCCACATTATCGTCCTGCCGCCTCACACGCTCTCGCCGCCTGACAACTTCGCTCTGCCCCTCGCGACAACCATCCCCGCTCCGCCGGTTTATTTTTGGTGTCAGCCAGCCCCCCTCCCCTGCTCCCTCCCCAGCGTCAGTGGATTGAAAGACAACCCCAGCCCTCCAGCCGGTGAGCATCGCAGGCTATTTGGTGATAAGAGATAATTTCAGGCGATATTTGCTTACACGCATATGAACAATTTGCTACATTAAGACAATTCTGCCTGGTATGTGGGGATGGGGAGGGGGTGGCCAGTGCTCAAGCTGACAACACCCCAGGAAAGAGAAGGGAGGGGCACCCCTCAATACTTAAGGCCCCTCCAAAACTATTAGATTCTCATCTGGCTGCCATCCCTAGCATCATGGGGAGGCGTGCCGCTAACTCGCTGTGTGACCTTGTGCAAGTCACTTCTCTTTTCTTTGCCTCCCTCTCCTTATCTCTCAAAAGACGGGGTTGGACCAGCTGCAGTCTGGATCCCTACCAAGCGTGGCACTGGGCAAACCAAAGCACCAGGGTGGGCACAGCAGAGAACTGAGGACCCAGAAAGAGAACAGACTCCTGGTCTTGCCACCAATGTGAAGACCAGTGAAAGGAAAAGAGGTTAGCCCGACACAGCCCACCTCCATGCATGTGACTTTCCCAGATCAGAAATGGTGGTTGGTGGGGGTTAGGGGTCCTGAAGCTCCCCATTCTGGTGGAAGCTAGGAAAATCCTGGACCTAGGATCAGACCCTGTCCTGGGAAGGGCTTTTCTGGAATACCCATCCCTTCACTCTGCCTGAACTTCTTCACAGGACAAGCGACATCTCTGAAGCTACCCACTCCCTCTCTGACATATTTACACGCACACACATGCTCCCACACGCATCTCCCCAGATCCAGGGCCATTTTTGACGGACGCACAAAGGCTGATTAAGAAGTTGGGCCGGGGCGCCTGGGTGGCGCAGTCGGTTAAGCGTCCGACTTCAGCCAGGTCACAATCTCGCGGTCCCGGAGTTCGAGCCCCGCGTTGGGCTCTGGGCTGATGGCTCAGAGCCTGGAGCCTGTTTCCGATTCTGTGTCTCCCTCTCTCTCTGCCCCTCCCCCGTTCATGCTCTGTCTCTCTCTGTCCCAAAAAAAAAAAACCTTTAAAAAAAAATTAAAAAAAAAAAAAAAAAGAAGAAGAAGTTGGGAGGGAGAGGTGTACCTTGAAACCCCAGCTAGGAAGTTGGATCCCTGGTGCAAGTTGGATCCCTGGTGCTCAGAGCTGAGTACAGAAATAATAGGCTGAAAGGTGAGGTGGTGCCATCCTGATGCCTTCACCCACTTAAAGCCAAGAATAGTAAGAGCTGTGTCTGCTGAGGGCTTCCTGGAGCCAGGCCCTGGGCCTCTCAGTATTCTCATCTACAAAATGGGGATAACAATAGCCACTTCACACAGGGTTGCTGGGATGATGAAAGGTATATCTAACACACAGTAGGGGCCCGGTGAAAATCAGCTACTATGAATAATAATAAAAGCCACCCCATGTGGAGCCAGGAAGCTGTTTCCCTTCCACTGGCTTGAGACCTCTGCATAGGTGGGCAGTGCAAGAAGTCGCCCTTGGCCAAGACCTTGAGCCCTGGCTTTACTCTTCCCCCACCTCCTCCCTACTCTGCCTTTCACTCTATAGCCCTGCCCCAAGTCTGGAAAGTGATGGGCTGGGGGCTCTCTTGCCATGTCATGCCCCTACTCAAGCAATGCACACAGGCCCCAGCTTGGTCCTCTTTCTCAGCAAATGAACGAAAAGAATTAAATTACTCATCGCAGCATTGCACTCACATGTGCTTGACTCAGAATTGGTAGGTTCAAGGGGCAGTACCATGGGGGAGGGGCAGGGGACTCAGGCAAGGAAGTTGGGTCAAAAGGAGGAAGGGGTAGAGTGGTCAGAATGAAGGGTTACCTAATCACACCCACATTTCTGGATTTTTTTTTTTTTTTTTAGCTATCAAGAACATGTGTTATTTTTATAGCCACACCCAGAATCAGCAGGAGGTTTGCTGGATGCCTCATTTCCTGCACCCTCCTTCAGATCCCAGGGTTCTTGAAGGCAATAAATCAGGGGAGAGAGTGCTCAACACGGACTCAGAAGTCCCCCGGACCTGCGTCGCCAGCCTCCTCACCCCTTCCCAGCTGTGTGGCCTTCAACAAGTCCCTTAACCTTCTGAGCCTCAGTTTCCACATCTGCACTGTGGACAGAAGGCAGGCCCTGCCTCGGGACCCCCGTGGGGAGTTAAGATGGGGTATTTGAGCGCCCTGCACGTCAACCAGCACCAAGGAGGTGCCTCCCACTCACCCCTCCCCCGACAGAAGCAGACAGCCCCGAAGTGCCTCCGCTGTAAACCTTCTAAAACTCTCTCCCCGAGCAGCTCGGGCGAGGAGGCTGTACCGCGGGACCCTCCTCGGCGTTCCCAGCGCATTCAGCCTCCCACCGAGGCGGGCTAGGGCGGAGGGGCTGGGGCGGCAGAGAGTCCTCCTCCGCCAGTCCGGGGATTGGGGCCCGGGTCCAGGGAGGGAGGGGAGGAGTGCCCACCCGCAGCCCGCCGGGGCCTTGGGGGAAGGGCAGGGGCGGGCGCCGCCGGCTCACCTTCTGACGGTGAAATGTGGCCATTTACCTTCACGCTCCAATGCCAGCACCTAAATCACTGTCGCAGCGCCCGCGCTCAAGGTTGCTCCCGAGCGGCCGCCAACAAAGCCGCCGCCGGCCCCCCGCCGCCGCCGCCGGGAAGGCCCGAGAGGAGGGGACGCTCGCGGCCCCTCTGCTGCGCCCCTGCCTTCCTCCCCGCCCCCCCTTCCCCTGCCTCCTTTTCATTCTCTCTTTTTGTTGTCCCAGAGACCTATCTCCGGGACCAGGCGGCCACAGTGCCCGCTCCAAACTCACCAAGAGCCTCAAGTTTAGGTTCCAGCCCAGAGTGAGGTTGTAAGGACACCCGGGCTTGCGGGGAACGAGGTGCTCAATGTGGAACGGCAACTTTACATTTGGGTCCCTCTGCCCAGCCATGTGCCTGGAGTACACCCAACGTGAATAGGTTTTGTTCCGGTAACTACCTCGTGAATGTCACTTACAAGGCAGCGAGTATGCGTGTCCTTAAAGTGCTAATCTGCTAACGGTGAACATTTAACCCATCTCAGTGACTGTTTTGACATGGCTTCATTAGCCCTGCTCCCTTCCTTCACCCTTTTCTCCCCCTGATCTTTCTCTTTCCTCCTCCTCAGGGGTCTCCACTGTTCCCCCATCCAGAGAGGACAAGGGGGCGTGGATACAGGAGAGACACCTGAGGCCCCTGTGGAGAAGGGGAGGGGGGAGGGAGGGTTGTTGGCACCTAGAACCAGAACCTGGTCAGGAGGAGGTCTCCACCCCTGCGGTGGCCTGAGGTGCCCACACCCGCCAGTCAGCCCTGAGAGGGGGTCAGCTCAGAGGGAAGTGAAGAGAACACCTGTGCTGGAAGGGAGAGAAGGTACCGAGCTGAGACACATGCATCCCCCCGGCCCCCCTCCCTGGTCTGGATCTGAGGTGCTGGGTATACCAAGGGGCTGAGTTCTGCCCTCATCCTGAGCACACTATTTGCAGTGACCATTCACTCTGTCTCAGATCCAGATTCATTTGTACCTTATCTCTGCTTCCTCTGTGTGGATGAGTAGGACTGGTACCCGCCCCCCTCCCTGAGTGTGGGTTCCCCCTGGGGACAGAAATTACCTTCCTCATCATTCTGGAGAGTCCACCCCCCAGGGCAGAGATTGTATCCCTCCCATCAGATTGGGTGCTCCCAAGAACAGGGACTGTGTCCCCAGAATAGAGGCTTCTGTCTCCCCCATCAAATGGAGGACCCCCTCAAGTTAAGGGCTGTGTATCTCTCCTCCAGATCAGAAAGTCCTCCCCAGGACCCTACTGACCACAGCTGACCTAGTGTTCACAGCCCTACTAGGGTCCTATCCCACTCCCGAGCACTATAGTCCTAGAAGCCCTCAAGTCTGGGCACAAATCCACCTTCATCAGGTCTCAGCCCTGTGACCTTGAACAAGTCACACGACCTCTGGAGAGAATGATGCCACTGCTCAGGGGCTTATGAGGCTCCAAGGAGACTGCATGTGGTGAAAGGGCCTAGCACAGGGCCTGGCATATAGCAGGTGTTCAGTAAATGCTGTCTCATTCCTTTCCCCTCATTAGTCTGGGAAGTATGTTCCAAGCTGCTCTGCCAGCTGAGGCTGAGAAGACAGAGGTGGGCCAGGGTTGGACAGGAGCACCCAGAAAATACACACACACACCCTCCCATCAAGCAACTGGGTAGTAGCCTCCTTCGTTAGGGGACGGGGCGATGGCAAGGAGTTAAATGTATTAAGCAATTTACAATTAATATAGAAGTCATTCCAGAGATAGCTACTAGAAAGAGTACAACAGGGCAATTAACCCACTAATACACTAGGCTATTACATCGCTATGTCTCTTATTTTAGCCCGAGGTGATTTGAAACGCATTGGATTAGAGGATATTACAGCAGATAGCATGAAAAATAGCTTAATGTAATGAGCCATCCCGTGATGTCTGCTATTAAAGATGATTTGCAGTTGAAAACTACAACATACAGTAGTTCAGCTATTTGAGGACCAAGGGGGTGGGGGGCTGGGGCGGTGCTGTTAACCCTTCCCTCCGTCCAGCTGCCCCACCCCCACCGGGCCCTCTACTACCTGCACTCCGAGATCATCAAGTGCATCTTATTAGGCGACAATGGCTTCATTGGGAGATTGGAGATTGGGGCCCTGAGGTTGATAAAGAACCAATAATCTGCTAATAACCTTTAAAAAATAGATTCCCCCAGGGAGCTGTACTAATGGGCTGAGGCTGGGGAGGGAGGTTGATTGGCAACTGGGTGGCTAATGTGGAGAAGGGTGTGGGACGTGAAAGGGACTTCCCTAGGTAGGGGGGAAGGTCATCCTGCCCACTCCACCCCCACCCCCTGACCTGGGATGGAAGGTGTGTGGGTGCTGGACTGCCATTAGGAGCTGTACCTAGGGAGATGAGTGTGAATAATTACAACACACAAAACCGATTTTTTTCTATTTAGCCAACCTTTGTGTGGCAGGTCACGGCTTTTAATTTTCACTTGTATTAGTTCCCTGGGCTTTGTGGGCATCCGGAGAGGTAGGTAGTATTAATACCTTCAGTATACATTAGGCATCTGATTCAGAGCAAGCAAGTAACTAACTTACCCAGGTTGATGCGGCCTGTTGCGTAATAAAACAGGAATCAATGAGAGGTTTTCTGATTTCAAAGCTCATGCTTAAAACTATACATCTCCAGCTATCATTGTGTTCTACCTAGGAAAGCTGTGCATACCCTAAGCTTGCCAAGGCCTTCTTCCATGTTTTCTTCCGGCAGTTTTCCTATTTTTCCATCTTGCATTTAGGTCTATGTTCCATTTTGAGTTACCTTCGGTGCATGGTGTGAGGTGAGACTTGGTGTTCATTCTTTTTTTTTTTTTTGGACTATGAGTGCATGCACATGTCCACACGTGAGACTACATGTATGTCCACATGTCTGCTGGCTGCCGTGCAGAGAAAGTGGGGGTGCACATGCGGAGGCCGTCTAAGGCACACCCCCCCACACACAGAGACACATGGAAGGTTCAGAATACATCTGCACAGGGTGTGTGAGGAGTGGGTGAATACCCAGGATGGGCATGTGTACGAATGCTTATTTTGGTCAGTGTACATGTATGTGTCACATGAGCATGTGCTGGCGTGTGTCTGTCACCGCACGTGCATATTGGTATATGTGTGCCCAGATGTTCACAGCTCTGAGTGTCACTGGGTGTACATGTGTGTGTGTTCAGCTTTCATGGGCATGTCATTGTTGTGGCTGAATTTGTGTGCATACGTGTCACTGCACGTGGGCGCGCGTGTGTGTGCGCGCGCGCTGTTGGCATGTGTGGTACCGTGTGTCTGTGTCTGCATGTGTGTGTGTGTTGCTGTGCCCATCTGCACCTCCTCTGGTGCTGCCACCTCCGACAGCTGCAGGGCCAGCCGGGAACAGCCCCCCGCGCCCCCCTCACTGCTGTCTTTTATCATCATTTGCCACGAAAGGGAGCCCAGGAGGACGGTGATAAATAAGGGCCACTTAAAATACGAGACGACCACTCTGACTTTGGGGAATATTTCTTCTGTGGAGCAGCTGGTGCCGCCTCTGTCCTTGTGGAAAGGGGTCCCAGGGGCCGCCAGCCCCTGCCCCGGTTCCTTGGGCTCCCTCACCTCCTCCTCTCCGCCCCCTCCCCTGCCCCTGCCCTAGCATCTCTGGTCTGGGAGGCCTTGGGAGGCCCCGGGGAGGGAAGTAGAGGGAGACCCACCTGGAGGCCAAGGCAGGCAGCACAAAACTGGCCCTCAGTTTGCACTTCTTGGGGGCTCTGGGGAAGACTGAGTATCTTGGAGGAGGAGCTAACAGGCCAGGAAGGGACTGAGAGGGTGATGGCAGGTCACAGGGCCTCAACCTGGTGGGGCCCCCTTCAAATCTCCTCTCCCCTACAAGCTCAAGTGAGGGAATGGTTGGGGGTCCAGAGAGCTGAGACACGCATGGACACACACACCAGTCACACGATCTTGAGCACCCACTATATGCCAAGCCCTAAGAGAAAGACTTGAAGACACTCCTCCCAAGAGGAGATAACAATGTACACACACACTATATGCGCCGCACCAAGCCACACAGACATTCAAAAGACAAGTGTAAGACTTGTTCTGGGAAGAGATGAGCTCTGAGAAGAGAAGAAGGAGGTGAAAGAAGAGAAAGGAACCAAAGAGGGATGAAGAGGAGGGAGCAGATAGAAAACCATGGGTGTGAAGGATGTGCAACTGCATGAGGACAGAGGTGGCCCCTAGTGGGAGGGGGAGCGGGGCTGGGGTTGGATGGAGGCTGTTCACTGCCCAAGGGGGCAAGTATGGGCTAAAGTCCAGCCTTCCCTTCCCTGGCCAAGCCATCGCCTGGCATGAGGCTGTGTCCATCAGGTGGGAGGTTGCCTTGTTCACAGAAAGCACCCTCAACCAGCACGCACTGTACCCTCAGGGCTGGGTCCCCTCAGAGGATCGCCTCTTGTGGATTCTTACAGAGGCACATTCTGAGCTGGCCAGGCTGACAGAGGGGCTCTTCAGCTCTGTCTGTGAGACATTATTTCCTTACAAATAAAAAAAAAGAAGAAAGGAAAGAAAATAGAAACTGAGACAGAGGAAAAGGAGGAAGAGAAAGAGGGAGGGAAGAAAAGAAAAAATGAAAGGAGAGGAAGAGGGAGAGGAGGAGCCTGTGGGGGGGATCATCCTTGGAGGCTTTTCTAATCACAGAACTTGTCACTGTCACTCTGCTAGTTGAGATGCCACGACTGATCTGGGCCCACCAGCATCTGGGGCTGGGGGTGAGGGGTAAATCAGGATTAACAGGTGATACACACCCACTTCCCCTGCCATGACCACCCTGTGTCCCTTCTCAGCCCGTTCCAGGTGGCCAGAGACCTGTCATGTCTCATTTCCTTCCCCCCAGAACTAGTGATGGAAGCTGGGGGCGGGGGAAGTCTGCTCCAGCTGACCTTTTCTCCCTCGATTTCCCTCCCAAGTTCCTCATTTCCCATGACCCCCCTAAACACACAAAGCCATGTCACCACCCAACAGGGGCTGTCCCTGGGAGGAACATCTAGGGCTCATCTGGGGCTTTTGAGCCCCAAGCTCCAGAGACGGGCACCCTAGGGGGCACCCACAGCCTCTTGCCTTGAGGTTCAGATGTCTGAGGGCCTGCCCTGGCCCCAATCCTCCCAAACATTTCCCAAGGGCCTGGAACACCTTTCTATCTTGCCCACCCTGTGGAAGGGAAAGTGGAGGAGAGGTAACTGTTACTGGGAACCTACTGGGTGCCTAGGGCTCTGAGCCCTGGCAGTACCTATCTCCTGACATTCACAAGAACCCTTTCGGGTGAGTTTTAACTCAGAATCTCCAATTTACCGATGAGGAAATCTCAACCATAGCAGGGAAAGCTTCACAGTTTATAACTAGAGCTGCAGGAAAAGAAACCCTGGTCTCTCGACTTCAAATCCTGCTCTTTCTGTACAGCGTCAGACTTGTTCCTTGAAATCTCACTCTAGGGGCGCCTGGGTGGCACAGTCGGTTAAGCGTCCGACTTCAGCCAGGTCACGATCTCGCGGTCCGTGAGTTCGAGCCCCGCGTCAGGCTCTGGGCTGATGGCTCAGAGCCTGGAGCCTGTTTCCGATTCTGTGTCTCCCTCTCTCTCTGCCCCTCCCCCGCTCATGCTCTGTCTGTCTCTGTCCCAAAAATAAAAAATAAAAAAAATAAAAAAATAAAAAAACGTTGAAATCTCACTCCAGCCAAGGCCTTCAATCTGATCATCCGAGGCACGCTCTGTGCTAGGCACCGGGCTGAACCAGTTACCACATTAGCTCATCCAACCGCACATTCACCCCTAAGGATGCTTCTATTATTATCCCCATTCTAAAGATGAGGAAACTGAGGCTCAGAGAGGTTGAGTGACTTACACAAGGTTACACAGCATGGAAATGGCAGAGCCAGGACTCAAACCAGGTCTCCGGCCTCCTAATTAATGTACCTTGCCCATTATGATGGCAACATGGATTCTGCCACCACCACCTACAGCCCAGAACCAGTGGCAGGACCCCCAGTCCAGACCCCTCCACCCCCCAGGGCCAGTAGAGAAAGATTAAAGGATGGGGTGCTCAGGCCTCAGCAGACAAAGAGGAAGGGGTATCGGGGTCGAGCACTATGCATTCTCTATCTTCCCAAGAGCACCGGCCCCATTGTCCCCACAAGTGCCCTTAGATTGTCAGAGCCAGGGCCTCATCTGGCCCTCAGAATATATGGCCACACAATAATATGACAGTTCAGGGAGGAGGGGTGGGAGACTGGGGTGGAGGGGCAAATGAAGAAGGCTCCACACAGCCCCCAGAAGAAAACTTAATAGTCTGGGGGCTCCCTTGGGTCCTTCTCATTAAAAAAAAAAAAAAATCTCTATTTAAATGCAAATTTGTGCTGGAGCTGGGATGGGTTGGCGGGAGGCAGAGAAGCATCCAGACGCTGACAGACCAGCCATTGGACCCAGCTCCCCAGTCTCAGTCTCGCCTTGTAATCTGGGGCCTGTGCTCAGAAGTTAGCTCTATCCTCAAAGATCACCCCCTCCACACCACCCTGGAAAGCCCTGTTCAGTTTAACCCTTCACTACCTGTCTGTCTCTCTTTGTGTGTCTGTCTGTCTCACACAAATACACACACACACACCCTCTAAGCTCTAAACAGAAATGTGTCATGGGGGTGAGGGTGACAAGCTGTAAGCCTTGATTATAGTTTTCCTCCTAAATCCAGGAAGGGAATGAGTCTGACCCCACACTGCCCCCTCTCAACACTTTCTCCAAGGAAACAACTTCCGTTTGAACAAGAGAAGCAGAACCTGAAATGTTTGTAGCTGATTTTGGCCCAACCCTCTATTTTGTTCTCTCTCTCTCTCTCTCTCTCTCTCTCACACACACACACACACACACACACACACCAGGTTTCAAACTAGACAACAAAATAAACTTGGCCTTCAAATCTGATTCTTATGGGAAAAGCAGACATGGAGTAGGGGATGGAGAGGTTAGCAGCTGGGATCCACACCTGCCCAGCACCCATATCCTGTCCCTGTCCACCTCCCATGGAGGGGGAGATCGCTCTGCTCCCTCAGCCTCAACAAACCCCTCATCCCGAGCTCCCTCCCACCCTAGCCCGCCCCCACCACCCCCACCTCTCCAAGCCCATTACCTCCAGGGATAATTATGTGGGTGATTCGCTGGCCCTGGAGAGCTCTTCAGGGGCACTAGCTCAGGATGAGGGAGGGAGAGGAGGGTTGCCCCTGGTTACCACCCTGTTCTCCCCCTTCCTCCCCCACACCATTGAGGGTGTTATTTAGGGGGAGTAAAGAAGGAGATGCTGTATAAATCCATCTAGTACACAAATGCCAATACCTGCCCCTCAAAACTTCCATACTTCCATTCCTGGCATTGTCAAGAGAAACTGAGCAAGAACCTCCCCCTGGGGGAAGCACAAGTAACCCTTGGGCTGAGAATCCCAACAGTCCCGATTGGCCCTGCCTCCTCCAGAGCCTCAGGCCTCTGTCCTGTGTCTGTTTTTCTGCCACCTCTGGGGTTTTTGCTGATTCTGCTCCAAGTTGATGGGATGAGCCATATTTACCATTCTTCTGTATGGAGATCCACAGAGAAAGGAGGTTCAGGACTGGAGTGGGGACACCCAGGAGACCCCTTACAGTTACCCAGCCAAACTCAAATTTCAGGTCTGTCTGATCATGCCCTTGGCAGCTATTGAGAAGAAGGAAGAGTCATGGTCAGTTCACCTGCTGCCTACTTCCCCATGCTCATGGCTGCCCTGGGCTCTCCTCTGGACACCATAGGGTTCTTGGCATTGGGAGGAAAGGCCTTTGGGACACAGAGTGGTCAGAGGAAGTATAGAGACCTTGAGGGCCACAAGACAGAGCAGGGGCTTGAGGTCAGGAAGGGGAAGAGACACCTCCTGCCTCCTTCTGAGAAACCCTGAGCAAGAGATAAGCAAACAACCCAGAAGAGAGGAGGGTTCACAGGGAGTTGGGACTAGTAAATTCTCTACTGAGAGAGAACTGAGCCCAGAGAGGAAAAGGAATTGCATTAGGTCACAGAGAGTCACAGCCGATAGAAGAAAGCTAGACCCTGGTCTCTTGACTCCAAAGTCATGGGCTGACTTCAACTTGATGGAAAGATATGTATCTTATATGTGTATACACACACACACACACACATATACACCCACATGTGCAAGCAGTGCCCACTACGTGCAAGAGTCTGAATGCATTTGTTCACATAATTGAGTCAGTACCTAAAACTGGCATTCGTCTGCCTACATGTTTGTGATGTTTGTGGGTATGAGCATGTCTAGGCATATGGGGCTAGGTCACATGCATAGGCATATGTGCAGGAGGGCAGGGCATGTGCCACTGCCTACGGGTTGAGGAGCAGAGGCCTCCATAGCCTCACCTGCAGGGGTCCCTGTGTCAAGAGCATCTCTAAGGGCTGTCCCCGGAGCCAGACTCCTACCCTCAGACAAGCCCCAACCTCTGCCGTTCAGCAGCTTCCTTCCAAAGGACCCTCCTGGAGGTGAAGCTGTTCTTACAAGCTCCTGATATAATGGTGGAAACAATTAATTGGAAGAGACGGCTCATACCCAAAGGAAAACATTTCTAGATATGATATTACAACCTTGCCTCAAAAATGGGACTTTACCACGAGGAAATACAGTTTATTAGAAGACATATTTTCTTTTAATTTGATTGTATAATCTTTGTTTTTTTTTTTTAAGTGGTATGGGGTGGGGGGAGGGGCTGAGATTTTGAAATCAATCCTTTGCATTTCCTTTGTACTTACTGACCACCAAGATTAGAGGGTATAAATGAGAAGACATCTGTGAAAATTCTAGGAACAAGTCCGACCCAAATCTATCCATGAGCACCCCTAAAACACTGTCACAGAGGAGGTGGCTTCAGGAATGGAGTAGAGGAACCAAGAGGAGAGGCTACGGGTCAAGTCCACTACCATGCTGGGGAATAGCAGGGGGCCTAGGTCCACCTCAGTGACCCATCTCACCTACTGAATCAGACTATAGCATGCTCCTCCTGCCCTCTGCCTGACATGCACACACACACACACACACACACACACACTCACACTCAGACCATGGAGGGGCCAGGCAGGCCAGACAGACCCCCAAAAGTCAGACCCCAGACCTATAAACAGTCCCAGGAGAAGAAGGAAAATAAGGCTCCTCCATTTAATCACCAACAGACTGCTTGGGTTTGGGAAAGTTGGTGACCTCCCCAGGCCTCAGTTTCCCCATCTTTCAAGAAGGTAGCTTAGATGGTTTGTAAGACCCTTTCCAGCCTGAAGCATCCCTGCTTTAAATCACCATCCCAAGTACATGCCTCCTTCCTCCTGGCTTCCCCGAGGGGTAAGAAGCAGACCCTGGCGTCAAGCAGTCATGGGCTGCAATCTCCACGCACCATTCGCTAAGTGTGTGATCTAGGGCAAGTGACCATGTCTCTCCATGCTACTGTTTCCCCATCTGTAAAATAGGGAGAACAACTATTCCAAAAGATATCGGCCAAACCCCAGCCTATGTTAAGTGTGAAACTCATGGTCTCCATTTCGCTCATTAATCCCCAGGAAATACCATGTAAGGCCCATGAATGCTCTCCACAGATGAATCCAGCAAATGCTGGCAAAAAGCAGACAAATTAAGAGGGCCCTCCTCTTTGAGGACCTCATCCCCTCTTCATCCTACTGCCCAGTGTGGTTTCTACCACCCTAAATCCCATGACCACATAACCCTCTGGCCAATTCAATCACCTCCTCCATCGTCCAGCCCTCTCCCTAGGTCCAAGGGCCACAAGGGTGGCCACAGAAACCCAGGTGCCTAAGTCTCTGGCCCAAAGTGCCTGGTGCTGTCCAGATGAAGTGGGGAGGAGGCAGTGAGACAGCTATGGCAACAGCAAATCTCCCCACTTAGGTACTAATGTAGTAAGTCCTATCAAGACACAGTGAAACAGGGCGTAATTTTTGCAGAAAACAATGCAGGTGATGTATGCCCGAGACTGGCACACAATAAAACTGTAGTGGAACGCAGAAAAAATGCACCCAGTCAATACAATAAAATCAGCACAAATACACCCGTGTAAAGCAAATAAATCTCCCAATCCAAATATTTTACAGCATGTACACCACAAGGAGGAAAGTGGAGAAGTGTGTATGTCTGCACTGTTCAAGTTTTTTCCCAGTAATCTCTAGGGGAAATAAACAAAATGACCAGTAAGCCCTTCCAAGCCCCCCCAGTACATACATACATACACACACACACACACACACACACACACACAGACGGGCTGGTTTGCATTTCTGGCCTCAGACCGTTGTGGTCTGGCAAGGCGACTGGGGGCTGGAGGCCCCCAAATTACCATTCATCTGGCCTTGTTGTGGAAATTTTCAAGGGATTTGCAGTAATTATATGACAAAATGCTTGCAAATCTCACTCATTGCTGAACAGAAACAGGCGGGTCAGGGATTGAACACTTTCAGCTGGGTAATTTGTAAATGTCAATCAGGCACCGGGGCAGAGAGAGAGAGAGAGAGAGAGGGAGAGACCGAGACAGAAAAACCAGAAAAATACTGTAGCAACCTCAGTGTAGGAGGCCTCTTCATCCTCCAGAACCCAGGGCTGGAAAGGCCCAGGCCAGAGACAAGGCAGGAGAGAGAAGAGAAGGATGCAATGGGAGAAAGGCAGGGGAGGGGAGGGGAAGGAGAGGAGGAGGAGGAGGAGGAGGAGAAGGAGGAGGAGGAGGGGGAGGGGGAGGAGAAGAAGGGGAAGGGGAGGGGGGAGGAGGAGGAGGGGGAGGAGAAGGGGGAGGGGGAGGGGAGAAGGGGAGAGGGAGGGGGAGGAGGAGGAGGGGGAGGGGGAAGGGGAAGGGGGAAGAGGAGGGTGAAAGGGACAGAGCCCAGAAACAGCCACAGCAAAGAGGCTGGGATGGGAGGGGAGGAGGGGTTGTGGATGGAGAATGAAGAGAGTGAATCAGGAAAACAGTTTAAATAAGACTAGGGGAGATTAAATTAACTGATACATACATTCTAAGAGGTAGGTCGCAGGAGCAGCCATAAATACCAGCTCCCTATCTCCCCTGCTCAAGACAGCAGGGAGAGCAAAATAAAATTAAAAGATATAACAATAAAAATTACAAATGCATCTTGAGGGCCATGTACCCGAGGTCTGTAATGGAGGCACCGAGCAGGGTTGGGCTTGGGGCACAGCTCTCGCTCAAGCCACGGGAGCTTCAAGGTGGGAGCTGGGGTGGGTGGGGGGTAGGGAGGGACAGACTCCAGTTCATTTTCCATTTGGCTGGTTGTTCTGTGTCTCTTATTTCATCCAGCAGACTTGCGGAGTGCCCCTGGCATGCATGTAAAGAATTCAAAGGGTGATGGTTACCACATGATAGCTAATTTGGCACTTTATAAGATTTTTCCTGGTCATCACCACCCCTTGAGTGAGCTGGGTTTTCTTCCACTCATTTTACATGAGGAAACCAAAGCTTGGAGAGGCTGTGATTCGGCTCAAGATGACTCACTAGTTAACAGGTAGAGCAAGGATACAAACCCAGGCCCCCTGACTCCACACCCTTTCTACCACTGCCCTCCCCAGGGGCTTATTCCTGCCAGTTTCATCCAAGAAACTGAACACACTTTCTAAGTATATGCACATCACAACATGGCCATGCCCCATGAGGGGTGAACCAGACGGGTTGTGAACAGAACAAGATAGCATCCTCTGAAACAGGACTGTCCACTTCTCCAGATTCCTACGATCTTCTTAGCATCCAAAAGTTACTCACCACCCCACCAGCCATGCACTCACAAGCACACTAGTGGCTCTACCTCTAAATACCGTAAGTTGAAGAAGTGCCTAATGGCCCAAAGCTATAATAAATACAGGCACACTTTTTTTTAATGTTTATTTTTTTTATTTTGAGAGAGAGAGAGAGAGATAGAGTGTGAGTGGGGGAGGGGCAAAAAGAGAGAGAAAGAGAATCCCAAGCAGATTCCGTGCTGTCAGTGCAGAGCCCAATGAACTTGAATCTATGAACCGTGAGATCATGACCTGATCCAAAATCAACAGTCGGATGCTTAACCGACTGAGCCACCCTGGCGCCCCCATCCAGGCACACTTTTAAAGGAATTTTAATTATACTCATCACCACATTCTTGGGGAAAAAAGTTAAAACACAGACATAAACAAGAGAGAATCTCTGTTGGCAGCAATAGTAGGCACAAATGGAAATCAGCAGACCCCTTTGCAAGAACTCCAGGGCTCCTTCCCCCACCAAGGTCCATAGTTCAAGGGTCCAGAGCCTCTGACTGAGATGATCTGAGCAACCTGACCATGAGGAAATGGGTTGGCAAGGTCAGCCCAGGAAGACTCCCTGAGGGAGGCAGATCCTGAGAAGAGCAGGGAAGGAAAGCAGTGTGGCAGCACTAAAGCCGATGAGGGGCAAGAGGCAGGGAGGGAACAGAGAAGGATGGCCACTGTGCTCTGGTCCCATAGCCACCGAAGGTCTCAACTCACACCTTTGTCATGATCTCCAAATGGGGTTATGTTGACAGCCACAGGGACTCCCCAACAGAGCTGAAAGAAGACGGTGTTTCTCTTCCGGTGTTAACCTGGAGTCTCACCTGGCCTGCACTGCCAGGAGTGCACCATTCATGCATCAGAAGAGCAGCAAAGATGCTGGAGCTCTTACTGTGTGCCATATACTGCTCGACGTGCTGGAGCTAGGGCCGGGAACAAACCAGGGCACAGAAAGCCTGCTGTCATGGAGCTTATCTTATCTTCATAATTTTCTCAGTCATGAAATGACTTTGTGAGAGGCACACTTACATGCATCGTCTTTTTGTGAGTTAAAAGTGTTAACTTGTGGAATGTAAATCAGATGACACTTTTGCAACCATGTTTGGTATTTCTTCATTTTTAAATGCATTGGAGCCTCAGAAATAGAAGAGGCTTACAGGCCCCTGGGAGACTCTGAGTAGGACAGGGGACTAGAACTCAATTAAAGTCATCCATGTAAGAGGAGCTGCTACCCTCCTAGATGCCAGAGGTTTCCCAGGGTGACAGAGACAGAGTCTATGGCACTGCCACCCACCATCATTTCCACCCACAGTTGACCCACCTCTTCCTCAACCAAGATCACAGCTCAGGAATTAAGAGCTCTCACTCTGTCCTCCAGACTACTTGCTCTTCCTACCCACCTCCTCCTAACAAAAAGAGATTTCCTGGAGAGAAAAGTCATCCGGAAAATTTGCAAATAATCTGAGCTTTGACTGCATAGATGGGGTCACTGCCAAGTACAGAAGACTTGACGCTCTTTACCTCAGCATTGCCTTGAGCAAATGCTCTAATTTCATTGTGCCTCTGCTGCCTCATCTGTAAAATGGAAATAAATACTAGTAGCTACTCTAGCAGGACTGCTGTGAAAATTGAAGGACATAGGCATGTGCTCCATGTGGTTAACTATTATGAATGTACTCTCCCTCTGAAGCTCTTAACAGGACATGCAATTTGGGGGGAGGAGGGAAATTGGGGGCTAAGCTAAAGTATTTGAAGCCACTGCTGAATCAGCAGAGACCAGGAGAAAGAGGCCTGGGCTGGGAGTTAAGGAGACATGGGTCTGCTCTTCCTCCTTCTGTAACAGCCTCTCTCCAAGCCTCAATTTTCCCATTTGTAAAATGGGAAGTTTGGCCATCTGGGCTGGAAGTGTCTCTGGCTGTGGGAATTTCTGTTGGAGAGAATGAGAGGACCCAAGTCAGATGCAGTCCATGAGCAAAGGTGGGATAACTCTGGACAGGGTTCTGTCAGGCAGGCTCTCTTTGAACCCCCAGGCCCCACATGAGAAAACGAAGCCAAGATCACCTCAGAGACCCATCACCATCACCACCACCAGTCAGTCAAAGGAATGCCTGGGGAGGGCGGCACCCTACCTGCTAGCCTGCCATCTTGTAATCCGGCACCTGCTCCTGTCATTAGCTCCACCCTCAGCTGAATTTAATGAATCTGAGAAAAATTATGAAGTCCCATAAAGCCACAAGTATCATAAAAAGTATAATAAAATTGAGAAAAGCTATTAAGTTATAAATACAACCAATGCATGCAACATCACTCAGTCGGGGAGGAAGTCGCTATAAAGTAAAGTCATTCCACAAGTGACTAAATCTCTTAACTCACAAGGCACCCGCTCCCCTTTACCGAGCCCAGCCAAAATGAGAGAGCCCTCCAAGAAGACCAAGGCGGAGGCCAGGGAAGTAGGAAGCGCTAGAGTTCGCACTGTGCGGTGGGACCATCTCTAGATCCCAAATCACCCATGCCAAGCAGCCAAGGTGAAAGGAAATGAAAAATTAAAAGAAAAAAAAAAAAAAAAAAAAGAGCGCGGGAGGAAGTTGGCGCTTTGGTTTGAGGGCTCCGGGGAACGCCTGACCCAGGCCGGGGCGGTGATCCCACCCACCCTGCGCGGAACCCAGCGCGGCGCTCCGGGCCCCCAGAGACCAACGCCTCCCCCCACCCGACCCCACCCGCCTCTCCGGGCGCCCAGGCCGGGTGCGCTGCCCACCCCCGGCCCCCGCCCCGGCTTCCCCCTGCCCGGAGCACCCCCGCCCCCGCTATGAATATTCATAGTTGTAATTAGAGAGCGCGCCCGGCGCCCATTACGGCGATTGTGCGTCCAATAAAAACAAACACGCTAATGAGGAGCTTTACCGCCGGGCGGGAGGTGCGGCCGCGCGCGCTCCGCTCACCGCCCCGGAGTGCCTGGAAGGAAAAGGAGCGTTCCCCGAGAGGGGTCGAAGAAGGGGAGAGACCGAGACCGAGGGGCTCGGGGCGAGAGCGAAGGCCCCCAGGTAGCGGAGCGGGTTGATGGAGACGCCGTCCCCGGCGGGCGGCCCGCGGGCTGCTTTCACACCTGGCAGAGAGAACGGGACACCCTCACATTCGGGGCGGGCTTCGGGGCATCGAGCAGGGGCTCCCGAAACACCGGGGAGTGGAGGTACACAAGCCACCCCACCTCCACCCCCTCCCCCAGGCTGAGAAGCATTCCGCGCGGGCATGGTCTGGATTGGACCCGGTGGCTCCAAAAGACCTTGCGTTTTCAAAGGTTTCTGAAGGTAGCTCAAGGCCTCAGGCGCCCAGGCAGGGCTTCACTCCTGGTGAGAGGGGGAAGGAGAGCCTGGAGCCTTCTGGCGCAGTGGCGGGGAACAGGGCAGTACTGGAGGGGGCTGCGGTAGGGAGAGGGGAGGAGGTGGCAGTGTGCTCCGGGGAAGGAAGGCTGGGGGGAGGGGGGTGGCTCAAGGACTAGGAGTAGGTGACAAGGCAGGACGTAGGAACGGGAGGAGTTTGAAGTCGACCCAGTGACCTACTTTCAGTGGAAAAGTGGGGTTGAGGGTCCGGAACAGTAGTCAGAATCTGCACATGAATCCGTGATGACCCAGGCATTCCTGCCGGTCAGCACTAGCACACCCACTTTACCAGCTGAGAACACTGAGGCAGCAGAGGTTAAGGAAGTATACACAGTCACTTCTGCTAGTAGATGAGCCTGCGTGTGTGACACTCCACAGTCACGGGGCCTATAGGCCTGCTTGACCTATCTGAGGAGCTGTGAAAGGGATAGGGGTGGATGGACAGAGCTGGGGTGCTGGAGGGGCTTCTCACTAAGTGACTGCCCAGGAGTCCCAAGCCTGCTCTTCAGGAAGTTGGGAATGACCAATACTCTCTGCTCCTTTAGCCACCAGCCCACCCTAACCTAAACCGGGCACACAGTAAGTGCTATATGAATGTTTGTTCAGGGGATGAAAGAAGGAAACCACTGGAAGGAGGGCACTTGATGTTGGAAGATGGGAGAGTTAAGGAAAGATCTAGAAGAGAGATGGGGGATGAGGCCTAGAGCAGTGGTTCTCAAGTGCAGCAATATCAGATTAAAATACAGATTTCTTATGTTCACGCGTACCGGATTTTATGTACTGAATTTTCACAGCATTGTTATGAGAGCCAAAAACTGGAAACAACCCAAAAGTCCATGAAGTGGTGAATGGATAAACAAAATGTGGCCTATTCATGCACTGGAATGCTATTTGCAATAAAAAGGACAAAGGTACTGGCACCTGCTACAATGTGGATAAACCTTGAAAACATTATGCTAGGTAAAAGAAGCCAGTCACAAAGGGCCACGTTTTATATGATTCTATTTATATAAAATATCCAAAAATAGACAAATGTATTAGAAACAGAAAGTAGGGGCGCCTGGGTGGCGCAGTCGGTTAAGCGTCCGACTTCAGCCAGGTCACGATCTCGCGGTCCGTGAGTTCGAGCCCCGCGTCGGGCTCTGGGCTGATGGCTCAGAGCCTGGAGCCTGTTTCCGATTCTGTGTCTCCCTCTCTCTCTGCCCCTCCCCCGTTCATGCTCTGTGTCTCTCTGTCCCAAAAATAAATAAACGTTGAAAAAAAAAAAAAAAAGAAACAAAGATTACCGATTGCCTTGGGTGAAGGGATGGGGGGATTTGGAGGTGACAACTAAGGAGTATGGGGCTTCTTTTTGGGGTAACGAAAATGTTCTAAAATTGATAGCGGTGATGGTTGCACAACTGTGAATGTACTAAAAAGCCATTGAATTGTACACTTTAAATGGATGAGTTGTATGGTAATGTGGATTATATCTCAATAAAGCTGTTAACAATTAACAAAACATTATGCTAAGTAAAAGAAGCCAGATTCAAAAGATCCTCCAGAACAAATCTATGGAGACACAAAGTAGATTAGTGGTTGCCTAGGGCTGGGGTGGGTAAGGGATTAACTGTAAACAGACACTAGGGATTTTAGTGGGGTTATAGAAATGTTCTACAACTGGGTTCAGGGGATTGTTGCCTAACTCAATAAACTTATTAAAAAGTCATCGAACAGTATGCTTAAAACAGGTAAACTTTATGTATGTGAATTATACCTCAATAAGGTTAAAAAAAAAAAATAACAGATTGCTGGATCCTACCCCCAGAGTTTTCTGGGACATGATGGTTGGAGAATTTGAATTTCTACCAAGTTCCCTGGTGAAGGACGCTGATACTGCTGGCCAAGACCACACTGGGACAACCACGGGTCTCTAGAGGCTAAAGGCCAAGGCCAAGAAGGTGAAGGGGCCTGTTTTTAAAAAAAAAAAGAAAGAAGGAACACCTTGGGGCACCAGCTGACCGCACCCACCCACCCACCCACTCCATTGTAACCCAGGCGGATAACCGGGAGGGGCTGTAATAGGCGGCAGTGAGCCAGTGGCCCTCAGTGCGTGGCAGACATTCCTCCGCAGCAGACAGCCGCAGAGTTAATTTCAAGGCAGCCTCTCCACGATCAACAGAAATTGCCAGGGTAAATAGGAACCGCTGTTTATTTGCCACTTACCTCTGTCTTGTTCCGCTTAAATACTGAGGGGAAACCGGGGCCATTAAGGTCAGAAGAAAATACGCAGCGTCGCTGTGGGTGGGTGAAAAATGATATTAGTGACTGGGGGGGGCAACAAAAAAAAAATAGAGGAAGAAAAGAGGGAGGGTGGAGAAAGGAGAGGAAAAACTGCCTTGCAGCAACAGAGCATGAAATAAAATTAAATTAAATAAAGATCTGTTTGGTGGGTGGGGAATCTTCATCCTAGGAAATATGGGTGGAGTTTGAGGGAGGGGAGACTTCTGGAGTTGTTTGTAAAGCCAGCCCAGGGAGACTGTAAATTCTGATTTCTGTTTCCTGCACGGATTAGAACAGTTCGGACTGATTCTCTAGGTCACCAGGAAACGGGCCCAGGGAGGGGACAAAAGCCCAAAGCAACAACTGCCCCCACCTTAGGGGGGTGTTTCTCCCCTACCTCTGTGGTCTTGGATTTTCCTTGTCCCTGGGGGCTTCACACCCAGAGGCGGCCCCCTTCTTCTCCCCCAGGCCCCACCCCCTGGCAGCATTAATTGGAGGCTAGAGAAGTACACATTTATTACCTCCCCTCCTGCTCCACACTAAATCTTGTGGCAATGCTTCTAAAAGTCAATAAAACGAGAAGGAAGATGCGATAAAATTAAGGTGGAAAGTGCGATGGGGAGAGGAAATGGGAATCTTCTTTTTAATTTAGCTTTAATTTTAATTTTTTGTCACCTCTCCAAACAGCCTCCACGCTGCTGCCAGCAGAGGGGAACTGGGGGAGGGGCTGGCTTAGCTTTTTAAAGACTGGAGAAAACTGCACACTGGGTGGGGTCCTGGGGAGCCATAGCTGGGAGCAAGCACAGGGTGGGGATGGGGGCTGCCTGTCAAAATCCTACTCACCTGGAAGGAGGCACTCTTCTTTGTGTTCCCAGACCTGAGGGCTCTTCTGCAGCTGATTTTGTGCTCCCTGAGAGCAGGATTGGTGTTTTAGGCCTCTTAGTCATCTGTCTCTCTCTCTCTGAGATTCTTTCTTAAAGTAATCTTTTACACCCAGCGTAGGGCTTGAACTCACAACCCAGGGATCAAGAGTCACATGCTCTACCAACTGAGCCAGCATCTTAGTCACCTCTTTATCCACAGTGCCTGACACAGGACAGAAGTAGCAGTGATGATGATCTACATTTACTATTTCATTTTATTCCTGCCATCAATATTACAAGATAGGTACCATTATAGTAGCCTCATTTTACAGATGAGGACATTGAGGACTAAGAGGTGAAGCACCTTGTGGGTGGCCACAGAGCCAGCAGGTAGTGGGAATGCTATTCATGAAATAGATAGTGGATAAATCTCATTCATAAGGTGGATGAATAATGAATGACAATTGCATAGGAATAATAACAACGTGCCAAGTATGTATAGGAGTGGTCCTATGGTGTCCCTCTCATTCAGTCCACAAATGCTGGGGAGGTGGGTGCCAAGCAATGCAGAGGTAGAGGTGGATGCCTCAGAGCTCTGTGGAGCTGAGCAGAATGGTGTCAGTGGGAAAGCCCTTGAGGTCAGGCCACGATCATTGTCATGCGCTTTCCCATTTTTAGGAAGGGTGAAATAACAATCCCTCATTTCGGTCAAACCAGAAAATGCTCTTTCCACAGTGGTCCAACCATGGGACAGTCTGTGGCTCCACCTGTAAGCTTCTTCTCAAGAACAGGACCCCTGAAGCAGCAGCATTATTGATCCTCCCTCACCCTGGAACAAGCCAGGTGTCGGGAAGCTCCCTATAGCAAGGCCCAATGTGGCTTATTAGAGGAAGTTGGAGTTCAGAACTGGAAGGAACTGGAAGGATATCAGACCCTGCCAAGTGCAGCTCCACAGCCTACATGAGGAAAGTCAGCCCCCTAAAGAGGATGCACCTTCTCGCAGATGTCCCCTCCCTAGAACCCAGAGATTGGCTTTCTTTCCCTTTCATGGGAGCTCCAGGCTCAATGATCTTCAGATTCTTAAGGGGAGTCTTGTCTCAGTCCTTGATGAAAGACCTCCAGGAGGTGGGCCAGAGGTAGGCACTGTTTCTTCTACATTCAGATGGAAAAACTGAGGCTCAGGATTTCTGCAAGACCATGTACTAACATTGGCACTGGGCCCCAGTTCTGCCCAATGAAGGATCTGGCTTTGTCTATTTTCAACTGAGTATGAAAAAAAAAACTGTATGTTTTCAGAAGGTACTTTCCTCCTCCATGCTCAGGGTCTGTCACTGCACTGCCCCCTTCCTTGCCCATTTCCTGATCCACAGGGGTCCACTGAGCTAGCCTGCCCCATGGTACTTCCCTCCCATAGTCCTAAAGATGATCCCCCGCCTCTCCACCCAAAGGAGACAGGAAAGGATGCACTTCTTTTTGAATGGGCTCCTCCTTGCCCAAAATATTGTTCCCCTCATAAAACAAAGATCATATTCTCAAAGATAATCCCATGGAGAAGTACACATGAATGTTTGTAAGTTAAAAAAAAAAAAACCAAGTTACCAAATACCATGCAGAATATAATCCTAATTGTGTTTTGTTCTATTTTGAAAAATAGTTTATGTTTATATACACACAGAAGACGAAGAAGATATATCCATCAAGGTATTTATACTGGTTTTTGTTTTCTTCCTTGGTATTTCCATATTTTCTAAATTTTCTGCTGGGAACATATGCTTTCACATTATATAGGAGGAAATTACAAATGAATTTTAAAATTCTGCCTTATTAGGTTCCATTTTTAAAAAATACTGATACCCCTTTACATTGCCGGCTTTGTGGACTTCTAAGCAGCAGCCAAGAACAGTTCACATGTGACTATGTGTGTGTTGGGGGGTCCCAACTCCCCCACCGTCTCCCAGTGACTGCTGTTCATCATAACCAGGACAATTAACCATCCCCTTATTATTCACACGTCATGATTACTAATCACCCTTATTAATATCCATGCTTTGCAAAACCAGGAGGCAGCTTGGCTCAGATCCTTGGAACTCCACAGGAATCCAATCCTGACCCCAGGCATGTCCCTTCCTGCTCTGTGCCTTCACTTTCCCCTGGATTGGGAGGATCTGCCCCTTCCTCATCCCTCCACAGTGACCAGTGTCCTCTGCTTCCCTCCTTTGCCACCTCATAACAGCCTCACACCCCAGACGCGTTCCCATCCCCATCTGCCACCTGAACCACAAGACTCTCTTCAACTGGACTGAAATAAGGGTCTCTTCCTAAAGTTGATCCCTTTTCTCAAATTACCCACCCTGTTCATAAAATGTATGCTTTACACCAAACAGATGTGTTATGGCTAAAGACTGAACTTTATGGTTATCCCTTTTAACCATGTTCAGTCTCTAAATCTTGTTACCTGTTTTGGGAAATGCATTAGTAGTTCCGTGTTAAGCCAGCTATTGATACATTGGCCATTCAGCTAATGTTAAATTTCCTGGCCAATGTTTGAGGGAGATTTATACTCTGGGTCACTTCAGCCCTTGGGTTTTTAATGTGGTGGTGGCTCAGAGAAATGCCGAGCTGAGCTGAGCTGAGCTGTGCTGTTATCAGTGACGTGGGTCTAGGCTCTACCTGGTAGAACACACACAGAATATACACTGCACCAGCATGCCAGCTCCTAAAGTGTGGTTGTAACCTCTTCTGGGTGGAGGCACACCTCGTTTTTCCTTCCCTTCCAGAATGACAGGCTTAAAGAAATGACAGTGAAGGGAAATATCCCCCAAAAGACATCCCTTTCCCTTCTTCTCCCTCCTCTCCTTCAGCTTCCCATTGTGTCCTTGACACCATTCCCCTCCTAGAGTGCATTGATCACACCCCGGGTCAAGATACCAAGCACTGACCACCACCCCAACCCTGGTTGAGAGGCAGAGCCCACCTGCCAATCCTGAACCTACTCCTGGAACATACTGGGGATGAAAAAGACAATGGATGTAATTTGAAAATGAATAGTAGTTGCATTTATTATATAAGAAATTAGATGCCTCTCACTTACCCAACAATGAAAGAGGGACCAAAGTGGCAGTCCAGCAACATAATGGGACATCATGTGGCCATTAAGATCACAAGACAGTGGGCTTGAAGCCTGAAAATGTCCATGTGAGTGGATGTTAGGGGAAAGCAAGAAACCCAGAGGAAGGGCAGGCAGGGCATGCAGCCCCTGGGAAAGAGCCCCACACCAGAGAAGGGACGAACTGGGTACAAATCCAGACTTGGCTGTTAACACTGTTCGTGAGCCTTAGTGATTCCATTTGTAAAGGGAGATCAACGGCCCTCATCCCACTGTGGCAAAAAGGCTACATCAGGTCACAGGGCCCAGGAACTTTCAGCTACTCAGTAACAAAAATGCCCCTGAAGACAATGATACTCCAGAAAGAACTCATAGGAAGGTGAACATGTAGAAATTAAAGTTATTTGGATCCTTTTGGACATGGTTGGGAGGAGGGGCCCTGGCCCTTTGAAGATTCCCCACAGAGGACTGGCAGCCCATCGAACACTAGCTGGACTCTGGAAGAATGAGAGAGAAATGTGGGCTGTCTACTCACCCCGGGTGCCCCAAAGAGAACCAAAGCCACGCTCAGTAACTGGGCATGAGAGAGCCCAAGCTCAGGCTAAAATGAGAAGAAACAAAATCATACCCACCCCATGAAACTCACGGGAAGCACAGCAGGCCCTAAGAGTCCCCCGGGATTTGTCTCCTGAATCAGAGATAGAGAGACAGAAAGACAGAGAGTGAGCCAGAAGCAGGGAGGGAAAGGGCCCAAGTTGTCTTTTCATTTAGCCTGTGTTCTCGCCTGCTGCCTGCTGTCTGTTAGGGACAGGCTCTGCCAGCCTGCTCCAGGAATAAGAAAAATAAAGCAGGCAGCTCTGCCTCCTCTCCCTCCTCTCTCCCCCTCCTTCTTCCACCTCTGCTACCCAAACTCCATCCCCTTCTTTTGGTATAATGGAAAGAATGAAGAGTTGTGAGCCCACTTTAATGTTATTCACTCGACATGAGTATTTCTGGCAGAGAACAGGATTCTTCCCCCACGTGTATCTGCCTTCCGGGACACAAGCATGAAACGTGGCCCCGACATCTCCAACACAAGGCCATCCCTCCTGGTTATCCAAGGACACTTTGCAGACCACCTATCTCTGCCTTCGCCCCCCCACCCCCACCCCACCATCCCCTGCATGTTCCTCCTACACAACCTTCTTTCTTGGAGGGGTGGGAATGGTGTCAAGGACACAATGGGAAGCTGAGGGAGAGGAGGAAGAAGGGAAAGGGATGTCCTTTGGGGGATATTTCCCTTCACTGTTATTTCTTGAAGCCTGTCATTCTGGAGGGGAAGGAGAAACGAGGTGGGCCACCTTAAGGGAGCAGAACAGATCCAGGGATTTGAAAGAACATTTCAGTAATTATCCAAATAATTTAGCCTCCTATGCTCTTCCCTGACATAGCACATTTTTGTGATAATAATCCAGGAATTTGGGACAACTCCCTTTCAGTTTCATGTCACTTACCCTTTGCTCTAGGAAAGCAATCTATTTGCAGTTTTGTGGCTGTGTCCTCAGGTTTTCCACCTCCAGCCTTTGCCCATTCCATGCCTTCTACCAGGCACCCCTTTTCTTCTCCACCTGTCAGGCAGTTGGAGCCATCTGAGAAATACTCCTTGTTTTATGAGACCTTCTTGGTATCTCCCAGCCAGAAAAGCTCTTTTTCTTCTCTGCTGTCCTCCTGGAAAGGAAGTATACTCTGGGATTTTCTGCTCACGTCCTATCCCCCAACTGGATGGCACCTTACTCATTCCCTGTGATGCCTTTCACTTAATGGATCAATCAATGAACTGAGAAAAGCAGTGGGGGTAGGGGGTTGGGAAGCCACAAAACTGCCCAAATTCCAGTTAAGTGACCCTCTGGACAGCAAGGCTTGAATTCAGTTTAAGGTACATTGCACAGGTGATCTCATGCAAGTTGTGTATCCACCCTCCAGAGTGAGTCCTATTACCATCCCATCTTGTCCGAGACACCCCCAGCACTAGAGACTGGAACCCAGGCCAGCTGATCCCAATACCCATGCACTTCCTATTCTACCACACTGCCTCCTACAGCTCGTTTCCCAGGGGAAGAGGGTTGCCCCCAATCCTAACGCTCCCAGATGGGAGTCTCCTCTTGCGGTTTGAGTCCAAACTGAACCCTGGCCAGCACCACTCAGCCAGCTGGTTGAGCAGTTGGGGTCAGGGACTCCCAAGCACTAATAAACACTCATGGAGGTGACAGGCACCTTCTCCTCCTCTGTATGAGATACTGGGAGGCAGACATCAAAAACCTCTAGGGTAAAGCCCATTGTATTATTTTTCCTTGGGTTGTTCTGTAGCTGGGCAGCAGGAATTAGGCCTGGCAGGGAAGGGTTCACAGAAAAAAGGATACTCACAGAGAGGAGAGAGGACCCTTGACTTCAGCAGACAGCCCTGCCCAGCTTCTAGCCTGGAGTTGGGGTGGGGGGAAGGGTTGATCCCATCTCAATCTCTGAGATTTATGTACTGACTTCCCTAGGCCTTTGGGAAAATGCTGCAATCCTCAAGGCTGGCTCTCATCTCCACACTTCCACCAGCACCTCAGTTCCAGCCCCGGAGGTCTAGGAACAAAATCCTGACATGAACTGCCAGGGCACCACCCAACTGACACTCCCCAGCTCGGGCAGCCTGAAGGATAGATGGAGCACAAAATGCTAAGGTCTTTGATACACACACAATTTACGTGGATCTTTCCCATGCATTATCTCAATTGGTTTAAGCCCCACAACAGGGTCCTGTGAGGTGGGGAGGGTAGAAATTATAAATCCTTCTCTTAGATGAGGAACCCAACGTTCACGGAAGGTGAGCAGCTACTCAAGGTCACACTCTCGGGAGCTAGTGACCACCATAACACTGAAAAAACCCGCAGCAGTTCAGTCATTAAATGCCAACCCCGGTGCTAAGCACCTTCCATGCATCCAACATTCACAATAGTCCCGCGAGGTAGACATTTTACCTCCATTTTACAGATGATGAAATAGGGACTCAGGGATGTTAGGTGGTTGGGGGAAGCTACCTGGAGTCAAGCCTCAAGCAGCCTGATTCCATGGACGCTCCCCCAGGGTGGGGACTTTGTCCCTCTGGGTCCCCTGAATCCTAAGCACCTATAGGAGTGCCTGGCCCACATAAGGTGTCTCACTAAACATTTGCAGAACGTTTGTGCACTGAATAAGTCTGTCCCCTTACCCTCGACTTACTCATCCCAGACTGCTCCTGTCCTTCTTTTCTCCCAGCTCCTTCGGTCTCCAGCCAACCATCTGACACCTCTTTCCTGAGAGTTCCACCGCACCCTGCCACCAGAGTTCCCCAAAGGGGCTGGGAAGTCAGTTCACCACCTTGCTTCCACACCTACCAGAATTCGGGGATTTGTGGTTTGTCTCCATGGTTCCCTCTTGCCTCAGTTTCCCCACCTATACCAGATATGAGGGAAGTAGGCAAGCAGAT
This sequence comes from Herpailurus yagouaroundi, assembly GCF_014898765.1. Taxonomy (NCBI): domain Eukaryota; kingdom Metazoa; phylum Chordata; class Mammalia; order Carnivora; family Felidae; genus Herpailurus; species Herpailurus yagouaroundi. The sequence goes on along the minus strand of NW_024412446.1, from coordinate 173,258 downwards.
GACTGGAAAAGAGGCCCGGAGGCAAGTCTGCCCTTCTACTTCCTTCCCCCCAGGAGTTTCTGGGGATCCCCTTCTCTGCAGATCCCACAGAACCCCAGATATGCAGAGAGGGTCCTACAGGGGGAGACAGGGGAGTGGTCAGGCCCACCTCTAAGGTGCACATTTCTAAGCAGGGGAAAGGCTAAACTCTGAGGTCAGGGGTCTCTGGAGGATGGTCCCCTGCAGGGTGAAGTTTTGAAGGCCCGCTCTGGAACATTAGCAGCTCCAGCTGCCTTCACCCCAGGCATTAACCAGTCAACATCACTGAGGATTTTCCAGGCCTGCAGGCAACGAAGAGACCAAGATGCCACTTCTGTAAACTGATGGGACAAGAGAGAAGCCCCATGCTAGGTGCACTGAGCACCTCTGTGGGTGACCTCATTCAAGTGCCCCCAACTTGGAGAATTCTCCCCGTGTCACAAAGAATGAGGCAGGTATCTTAGACTTGCCCATGGTCACATAGCCAGGACACAGCTAAACAGGGACAGGAATCCAGGTCTTTGGGGCCTGTGCCTGTTGTGTCTTGCCAACATCTCCCAAGGCTTCCTTCAATAGTAGCTGGAGGCTTACACTTACCTCGCCTTCCCAGCCTCTTACCTGTCCTAGGTTTCCAAGGGCAGGTGAGGTAGGCCAGTCCCACCTCCAGGGGCAGCTGGGTTTAGAAGCCTGGGCTGTAGTGATCAATGAGAGGACAGCATTCCCGATGCCCTCCACCACTCAGGGTCACCCACACACCGCTGGGCATCTCCTCCCTCACCCCCTTACCTGTACCCCCAAGCCCTCCTCCACAGCCCCTCTTCCACTTTCAGCCCCACTGTTTGGGGCCCCATGAATGACTAGGAGCTATGACTGGAACAGTGCTCCTGACCGCCGCCCCCCCTCCATCCCCAGCTTCTGACACCTCCAGGGCCTCTTCACCCAGCCCTAGCTCCCGGTGTCAGGTCCAGGAAGAGGGACTTGTCCTGCCCAGTCCTCCAGCCACTGCACTGCCAGTCGCTCAGAGGATTGACCAATATCAGAGCGCCACCTAGTGTGCCCAGCGCATGCCCTATCCCCTGCCTGCCCCTGCCCAGTCACTTTGTTTGGGGCAGGGCCTCTGGGGGGTAGGGAGCTGAAGAAGAGGAAGGGTTTCTGGCCTGGGCCTCACACTTACAAAGGGCCTCAAGTCCAGACTGCTGATACTAATCCTGGCTACAATTTTGTTAACCCCTCTTTGGCAAGTATTCTTTTTCTTTAAAAAAAATTTAAAAATTTTTAATGTTTATTTTTGAGAGAGGGAGACTGAGCACGAGCAGGGGAGGGGCAGAGAGAGAGAGGGGACACACAGAATGCAAAGCAGGCTCCAGGCTCCAAGGCATCAGCACAGAACCCCATGCAGGGCGCAAACCCACAAACCTTGAGAGAAACCTGAGCAGAAGTCAGACACTTAACCGACTGAGCCATTCAGGCACCCCTTGGCAAGTATTTTTAACAAAAGCCTAAAATAATAAACAGTGGCCAAAGCATCATTAGATGTCCAAGAGACCCATCCATATATGGAGACTGTGCTCCATGCCTCACCAAGCCTGTTTTGTGTCCCCTCTCCTGCCCCACCTTGCCTTCTCCCTCTCGTTCCCAGACTTGGCAGGAAGGGTGATAAACAAGCACTGAGCATGGGCAGGGAGGTCAAGCAAATCTGGATTTGAATCCTTGCTTTTTACCAGCTGTGTGACCTTGAAAAATTCACCTAAGCCTTCTGAACCTTATTTTCTCATCTGTAAAATGGGATTGTAATGAACATCATGTGGGATAACAAACATGAGGCACTGAGCAAAGTGTCAGCCACTTACCAGAATCTCCACCACTGCCAGTCTTGTCCTCCCTGTCCCCCTCAGGGCATCTGTCATGATGTCGGCTTCCACAGCACTTTGAGCTGGGGCTCCATCATTTTCTTTCTCTCTGAGCACTGGCCACACTGCATCTTGCATGTTCTGTGGATAGGCCCATCTCTTCTCCCTGACCCTCTGGAAGCCCAGCCCAGTGACCAGTGTGTGTCTGCCAGTGACTGAACCGAACGTTCCCAGGCTAAATGGCCATATCCTGTTAGGAGAACTTGTTCTCCAATCCAGAGTTCTGACCAAGTTCCTGGCCCTGTCAAAACACACATTTTCTATAGGCTTCCAGTTATGGAATGAATAAGTCACAGGGATGAAAGGTACTGCACAGGGAATATAGTCAATGGTATTGTAATAGTGTTGTTCGGTGACAGATGGTAGACATACTTCTGGTGAGCACAGCATAACACACAGAGATGTCGAATCACCACGCTGTACGCCCGAAACTAATGTCCTATCGTGTGTCGATGATACTTCAATTTAAAAATAAATAAATAGGGGCATCTGGGTGGCTCAGTCAGTTAAGCGGCCAACCCTTGGTTTCAGCTCAGGTCATGATCTCACGGTTTGTGAGTTTGAGCCCCAAATTGGGCTCCACGTTGACAGCATGGAGCCTGCTTGGGATTCTCTCTCTCTCCCTCTCTCTGCCCCTCTCCCACTCACTCTCTCTCCCTCGCGAAATAAATAGACTTCAAAAAATAAAAATAAGTTAAAATTAAAAAACAAAACATATTCTCTCCCAGAGCCCCGGTCTTCTCCTCTATAAAGTGGTATTGAAGTTTGTGACTTGCACAGCCGTTGTAGGGATTGAGGAGAGGACATGTGTGAAAGCACTTGTAAAGGCTATAACACACAGCAGGCCCACAGTAAGTAGAATTTATTATTGTAATAGCTTGGGAGGCCCAGTGGAAGGAAGCCCCATGGAAGGAAGACAGAAGAGTCATATTAACTCAACTGTACAACTTCAAAAAAGACGTAGGGGCAAGAAGACAGAAAGCAAGATGGGGAGGATGGGAGGTGGTTAAAATCAGCAAAAATTAAAACCCAGCCAGGATCTCCATCAACAACTTATTTAAGAGTAAGGCATCCCACAGGCCAGGGTGGGGGAAGCCTCTCTTTCTCCCCGGGGTGGGGATGGGGAACAGGCCAAGCGGGGTGGGGGATGAGGGGGCGAACAGCCTCTTTATTAACACAATTATTTTATTTGCCGAAAGGTAATCATCCTAAGTGAGGTCAAGGCGGCTGGCACGGGAAGGCTCTGCAGGCGGCTGGCCCTCGTTGCCATAGCAACGGAGCCCGATCACTTCTAGCAGCTGCAAGGGCTGGAGGTTCCTGAGAAAGGAGCCCTCCCCACCCCATCTCTCTTCTTCCCCCAGAGAAAGGCTGAAGGCGACCTGCGGGTATTGCATTCCTCCTCTCAGCTCCAAGTGACAGACCAAGAGTCCCTGGGGGAACGTCCAGCCCAGGTTCACAGGGAGCCCATCCTAGGGGAGAGGGGTCTCTGTGTCCATCATCTCATTTCATCCCATAATACCCTGCAAAGAAGAGAATAAGCATCACCTGACCATTTTACAGAAAGCTGTGGCTCAGAGGAGCTAGTGATCTATCCACGGACACACAGCCCCTAGGATTTAGAGGCTGGAGTCTGAAGCCTAAGGCACCATTTCCAGTTGCCTCAGAAGCAGGGGCTGTGACAGGACAAGGAGGGATTATACCAGAGTCTTGATTGATCAGAAAAACTGGGTCAGAGGAAAAGTTGCTAACTTAGAAGTCAGGGAAGCCCAGGTTTGAGTCCCAACTCCCCTCTTACAAGCCACTTCACCCTCAGCAAATTTGCTCCGAGCCTTGGTTTATCCAATGATTCTGCACTTGTGACTTGCCAGTCTCTGCAAACGTAAGTAATGACCAATTCATATTTCCTCATCTGTAAAATGGGCCAACTAAGCCTTGCCCCAGAGACTCAGGACGTCAGTGGTGACTGGTAAACTTGCTGCAGTGTACAAACGTTAAGAAGCTTGTTCTCTAATTTTCGCCCAAATCTTAGAGTGTGTTAGCTGTGCATAGAAGGGAACAAAATACTCCCTGACCTCAAATCTTCCGGCCCTGAAGTTCAGGAGACAGCACAGGCGAGGCAGGCCCACTGTGGATGCAGCCTATACTGGGGTCCATTTTGCTTGTGCCCGCAGCACCTATCGCCCTCTGGTGGAGGAGTCTGACAGCCACAGGGACAACCATGCAAGCCTCAGGGAATTCAGATTTGGGGGAGGGGAGGGATAGAAGGAAGAAGAGAGGCAGCGGGGAGGGAGCCCCATTTACTGAGGGCCTGCTCAGCTCCTCGCCCTTTTCTGGAGATCCTGGTAACCCTGGGGACAAGTGCCCTGAAGTAATTATCCCTGTTCCACAAGAAGGAAATCAAGACTTGACATGGTTAGGAACAGCCCAGGACCCCTAAGGCGGGGACACATGCCCAGGGGTGTCTGACCTCAAAACTCTTCAGATCACAAGCAGGAAGAGAAACGGAGGTCTCAAGGAAGTAATGGCTCCTTCTCCCAGGAGTAGGACCACTCTGGCCCAGATACCAGAGGGAGGCATTCTGGAGGCCCCTGTCCTCCTCCTGCACCTTCTCCCAGCTATCTTCTCCACCAGCCATATCAGGGTCCCAGTCTCCTATGACACACACACTCACGCTCACGCTTGGAGAGTTCTGGCATACTGAAGACATCCACAAAGAAGCCGTTCATCCAACTTCCCATTTTAGATTCACTCACCTCCTCTGAGGCTGCCAGTTGGAGTTCCCATCCTGTGCCAGACAACATTGAGCAAAGGCAGGAGATGAAAGGGGGACTGTTCAGCATGCATATGGCCCTGGGGGACCCCAGGTGGGGGACCTGACAGGAGAACTTCTGAGGGAAAGGTGGGCAATGGAGAAAAGAGTTCTTGAGGGGTGACTCCCGACTAGTCACACAGAGACCAGGGAAGTTTCTGGGTCATGAGGCAGAGAGAATCAGAGACAAGATGAGAGACAGAGAGAGGAAGGGGATGGCTTTAGCTTCACAGCTGGACCTGGCAGCAATGCCCAGGGTACTGGCCACACTCCAGCAGATAACAGCTCCAGCACAGGCTTAAGCTTTAGTCAGTGGATCTAAGGCTTGGCCACAATCAGCAGTAAGGAAGATTAGCAGAGACCTGGCAGGGAAAGAGGAGGTGGGTGTTTGGCCAAGAAACGGTTGTATGGATCTCTCTTGAGTCGGAGTCAGGGGCTTTCATTGACCCTTCCCATGAGGTGTAGAGTAAAAGACAGAGGTGGGAGTCAGGCTGAGCCATGTCAACAGGGAGGGAAGAAATATGACCCAGTGAAGCCCAGCTAGACCCCAAAACTCAGCCCCAACCCTCTTTCCCCCAATCCCAACAAGTCTCAAGTAAGACCCCAGGATGCCTGGTCAGGGGCATGCCACTCAAGGTGTCCATGCCATCCTTAGTTGGAGAAGGGGGTCTCAGCATAGGAGCTCTGGTGACCTTATTCTCCCCCTTTAGGCCAGGCTGTACAGAGGGAAGGACCGAATGGGTCACATCCCCAATCCCCAAGAGCTCTGGAGAGAGGGTGGAAAGTAGGAGGCGACAAATAGTATCAGCTGCCCAGCATAACTTATTAGCATCCAGGCGAGATTAATCAAGCCCAGAAACCTCGAGCAGACCCCTAATTAGTTGCTGCTGATAACTATATTTGTCATGCTCTCCAATTATTCCACTGTAAATTTCAGAGTTTAATTGCACCTTGTTCTTCATTGAAGTGTCACTGTTTGCACACGCTCCCCTAATTCTTTAGCAAATTTGACAAAATTCAGCATTAAATATAGATTATCTTTAGATTTCCATAATTAACACAACCAAACTGTCTCAGGCCTAAATATTTCTCCCAGTGCCATAAATCTGGCCTGTCCCCAGAACCCAGAGTGCTGCTCCCAGCTCCCTGGCGGAGGCCTCTGGGAGAACATGCATTCACAGTCATGAACTTGACATGTCTTGCACAGGGTTGGGGTATGGGTAGTGGGTGAGGCTTCATTGAGGACGCATAACCAGGGACCATTCCACCCCCAAATTTATAGGAGGCCCCATTGAGGCTGCTCCTTGGGGTAGCTCAGCCGTGTCCTAGGGTTTAGAAGGCCAGTCCAGCACCATGGCTGACCTCTAGGCCCTGGCAGGTGGGCTAGAGGCAAGTGGCCCAGCCTATAGCCAAGCTGAAAGTCACTTCACCCTCCAAAAGCCAAAGGGCCCTGTTTATGACTTTTTTCCCCATTAAGGCTGGCCTTGATGTTTGACTTTATGCCAGGAACATGACCCAGGCAAACAGGAATGCCTTCCATGTCACAAAGCCTCCCTGGCACCCTCACTGCCCATCTTCTCTCCTAACCTACTCTCTCCAGACTCACCAGGTGAATATATGGCCATTTGACTTAAACATGCCCACCTGGGACTCTCAGTTCAGATTGGAGGAGGGGAAGAATTCGTGCCCGCCTCCAACATTAGGTTGGGAATCTTTCCCACCAGCCCCCAAACCCCAAACCTAATACTGCAACAAAGTCAGCAAGGTGCCCCATTTCCAAGATGACAAAGGGACAGCAGGGGTGAATGCGAGAGGGCAGAGAAGCCTGTGCCCCCTCCTCCTCCAGATACCTACCTAGTCCTTGACCCCTAGGAAGAGAACCATATGTTGGGTTTATCCCAAGTCAAGTCCCTTCTTCAGGCTGGCTGTTTCATGGGCAGCACAGCATTCAGAGTTCAACTGCAAGCCAAGACCTCCACTCCACACTGCATTCATGCAGATACACACACGCACTTATAGATACACACACAGATATAGAAATAGACACAGGTGCACAGAGACACAGTGCTGACACCCACAGACACACATGCAGACAGAAAATCACACACCAACACACAAGGACAGACATACACACGCAGAAACACATACCCCTCTGCCTAAGATGGGGGTAACCAGGCAGAGAAATAAATCAGTGCCATATTCAGGGTCTTGCCACGCTGAAGGGCCAGAGTGGGCTGGAGGCTCCAGCAGACAGTATCTACAACCTCTCACACTCCCTATTGCCTGCCAGCCCAATGCTCCTCAGTTTCCCTGAGGAAGCTATGTTGGTGGTTGAGGGGTTGAAGATGGGAACCGACAGTAATACTGAGAAGCCTCGAAGTGTACTCACAGTAAATTTGGAGGAAAATCAATGGCCTTTAATGAGATTTGATTTTTCTCCATGATGGGCTGGGCTGGGGGTAGTGTGGGGGAAATTTCTGGGTGCAACGTGGGAGATGAGTCAGGTCACAGAATGCAGGGCTGGCTGGGAAAGACTGCACAACCAGAGTGAGGAAGCTCCAGGCCTAGTAGCCACAGGGACAGGCAGAGACAGAGGACCAACAGACAGGATATCAGACTGCCATCCAGCACTTCCCACAAGGCCCAGAGAGGGCCCCTGGTCCAGCTCAGGTATCTGTCATGGCTGAGCTGGGTTCTGGATCCAGGAGTCTGGATTTCCCTGTCCTTAAAAGGAATGAGGGGCTGGCCAGGGCCAAGAACAGTGGGAAGTGGTCACCAGAGGGTAGGGAATATATAGCCCATTCAGGGTTATTGGCTTTGGAGGGTGCTGAGAGGCAATTATGAGTGCTTAAATGTGATCACTGGAGTTCACTGAGGATGTGTCAGGCTCCAGCCACCTGTTATTGTCATTCTGCAAAAAACCCTATAAGATAGGTGGCAGCCCCTTGCTCAGATGAGGATGAGGATCAGAGAAGTCAAAGAGACTGCCCAAATTCATCCAGCCAGTGAGTGCCTCAGGCAGTACCTGAATCAAGGTCTACCAGGCTCTTAAGTCCTTGTTTCATCCATTTGGCTCACAAGCAGCCCCTCATAGGTGATGAAGGAGCCACTTCTTCATCTCTCTTATCTTCCAGCCCAGGGGTCCAAGATCCTTGGGCCATCTGGGGTCAGAGCTTGGGTTTAGGCTCCAGCATGACAAGAACTCAGGGAATCTCCTCCACACCTAGATCCCAATACAAGACTTCCCCAGGCACAGAGGATGGTACACTTGTCAGCTGCCATCCTGCCCACCCCACCCCACTTCACTGCCAAGCTTTGAGCTCCCCCTCCTTCCTTGCTGAATTCTACAAGAGATCAGAGGCCATCAACCCAACCTTAACGTCCTCTACCTGAAGTTTCTGTGCAACATCCTACCTGAATGGTCATCTGAGTGCTTATATTCCTCCAGTGACAGGGACCTCACTACCTCCAAAGTACCCCATTCAGCCTCTGGAATTCTGTTAGCTTGAGCTGCTGTCTCCCTGAGCTTCCCACTGGTTCCAGCCCTGCCCTCTGGGTCACTGCCTGCCCAATTTGACCTAAAGGTGTTGGCAGAATTCCTGACAGTGGAGAGAAGTAGTTAAAAACAATAATTTTGGATGGAGTCAGTGATGGTTTCTTGGGTATGATAGCAAAAGCACAGGCAACAAAAGAAAAAATAGATAAATAGGACTAAATCAAAATTTAAAACTTCTGTACATCAGAGGACACAATCAACAGAGTGATAAGGTAATCTACAGAATAGGAGAAAATATTTGCAAATCATCATCTGATGAGGGGTTAATATCCAAAAAATATAAAGAATTCCTACAACTCAACAACAAACAACAGCAACAACAAATAACCTAATTAAAACTTGGGCAAAGGACATGAATAAACATTTCACCAAGGATGATATACACTTGGCCAATAAGCATAGGAAAATATGCTCAGCATCATCAGTCATTAAGGAAATGAAACCAGTAATGAGATATCACCTCACACCCATTAGGATGACTACTATCAAAAAACAAAACAAAACAAAACAAAACAAAACAAAACAAAATAACAAGTGTTGGTGAGGATGTGAAGAAGTTGGAACCCTTGGGCACTGTTGCTGGGAGGGTAAAATGGTTACAGATGCTATGGAAAACAGTATGTAGGTTCCTCAAAAAAATAAAGATAGAACTACCATATGATCCAGCAACCCCACTTTTAGGTATATATTCAAAAGAACTGAAAACAGGATCTCAAAGAGATATGTGTACATCCATGTTCATTGCAGCATTTTTCACCATAGGCAAGACATGGAAGCAACCCAAGTGTCAGTCAACCAATAAATGGATAAACAAAATGTGGAGCCTGCTTCAGATTCTGTGTGTCCCCCGACTCTGCCCTTTCTTTTCTTGCACTCTCTGTTTCTCAAAAATAAACAATTAAAAAAAAAAGGTCACATACATAGATACATAGAAAATACAGTGATGGTTGTCAGGGGCTGGGGCAAGAGGAGCGGGGAGTTCTTATTTAATGGGTACAGAGTTTTGGTTCAGTTTCAGATGGAAAAGATCTGCAGGTCTATTGTACTACAATGTGAGTAAACTTAACTACTGAATTATCCACTTAAAAATGGTTAAGATGGTAACCAGGAAAGAAGGAAAAAGCAATGGTTTTGGAGTCAGACAGAATTGGATTTGAGTCCCAGCTCTGCTATTTCCTTCATGACCTGGGGCAAGTTGCCAAATGTCTCTGAGTTCTCAACTCAACCACAGAATCCAACCTGTGAGCATTTATCTCATTGACCAAGCAGTGAAGGGCCTGGGATATCGGTGTGAAACTCCACACATGGAGTTTCAGAAGCAGCAGAACCATGTTCTGGAAGCTACCATTGGTGGAAGCTGCTCAGGCCTCTCAGACTGGAGTTGGGACAACTGTCATCCCCGGACTGACTGTCCACTCCAAGCCCTATAGGGCCCCTGCCCTCATTCCCTCTCCTACCCATTTCCTCCTGCTCTCCTTATCCCTCACCCCACTCCAGGCACACCATACCCCCAGCCTAGAGCATATGAAGCATGGCCCCCGACAGGGGGTCTTTGCACTTATTTGGTGTTTCTACTCCTCAGAATGCTCTCAAATGGCTTGCTCCTTCACTCTCCTCAGGTCTTTACTTAAAAGGTCACCTTTTGGGGCACCTGGGTGGCGCAGTCGGTTAAGCGTCCGACTTCAGCCAGGTCACGATCTCGCGGTCCGTGAGTTCAAGCCCCGCGTCGGGCTCTGGGCTGATGGCTCAGAGCCTGGAGCCTGTTCCGATTCTGTGTCTCCCTCTCTCTCTGCCCCTCCCCCGTTCATGCTCTGTCTCTCTCTGTCCCAAAAATAAATAAACGTTGAAAAAAAAAAAAAAGTCACCTTTTCAAGGAGGCCCCTCCCTCACTACACCATTTAAAACAGCACCTTCTCCCAACCACTGCACTTCCATACCCTTTTCCTTCTGCTCTATTTCTTGCATAACACATTACATAATTTTACTTATTGATTTTTGACTTGCTTACTGCTAATATCCCCAGCTGGCACATAGTAGGTGCTCAGTAAATCTTGTTAAGTGACAGCATGAGCCAAGCCTTGGCCTTCTGTCCTCAGAGACCTTCTGTCCCATCCTCTACCCCCATGCTAGTGGTAGGGTCTGCAGCTTTAAGGACTCCCATCCCAGGTCCTGGCAGGGGAGGGGGAGCTCCACTTCCCCTGCAGCCCCAGGCTCCCCAACTGCCACTCCGCCCAGCCTGGGCACCAATCCTGTCCATCAATACCGGCCTCCAGCAGCCACACTTGGACGCCCACTCCAATCGATAACCAGCGGCTGCCATCGATCAGCCCCCAGGGTATCAGGAGCCAAGGGAGAGGAGAGGAGAGGGGCAGAAAGGGTATAGAGACAGAGCCCTAGAAAGGGAGCAGCAACAGGGAGCCCCCAGTGACAGGCAGACATGACAGAGATCATCAAAAAACAGGCAGAGCTGAGAGAGGGGAGGCACCAGACCCCAAGCTAGGAAGGCAAGGAGACAGACACAGACGGAAGCCCCGAGAAAGAAGGAAGAGGCAGGCTGGGAAGAGTTCTTGAAGGCCTACCATGTGCCGTGAGCACCTTTTTTCAGGCCCCAGCACAACCCTGGGAGAAAGATTACTGGTGCCATTTTACAGAAAGGAAATGAAGCTCAGAGGTTAAGAAACTGGACCAAGGCCTGAGCCTTGGTTTGGGAGCAGGGCCAGGACTTAAACCTAAATCTGGGTGTCTCTGGGAGTCCAGGCTCTTTACTGCACCCCACAGTAGCTCGAGCTGTGTATTCTGACCTCCAGCCTGGGCATACCACCCACAGCCACGTGGCAAGCTGAAGGACATGGTCCCCACCCCCCTCTGCAGGATGCCCCACTTAGAGATTGTCAGGATGGTTCAGGAGAAGTGGAGTGGAGAGAGGGGCTAGGGGTATTACCTGGGGGAGGGTTTAGTGCTGTGGGGGTGGGGGGAGGGTGGCTGTGTGCAGATTTGGCCTCCTCAACTGAAGGCCTCCTAGCTGATGCTTGAGCTGGAAGTTCTCTCCTTCTAAGCTCAGCTCCCCACCTTCCATCCCCCACCCCCTACAAACCCTTCTGATTGTCACAGCATGACCTTAGGTAAGTTACTTAACCTTTCTGGGCCCCAGTTTCCTATCTATAAACGAAAGGTAATAACAGTGCCTACCCCAAAACATCATGAGGACTAAATGAGACAAGGCACATAAAACCGTTAGCACATGGTAAGTACATAATAAATGTTAGTATCATCACCATCATCATCATCACCCATCACCCTGCTGTGCACATGGCTTCAGGGTCCCATACCCACTGCAGTGAGACTGTTCTAAGTATGTGTGTTGGTATCAGGGCTCTGATTCAAACAAGATCCTGCCCCTTGCTGTGCCTGACCCCCAGCTAGTCCCCCCATCTATGGGAAGGGCATCTGTGCAGGGCCTGGATACAGATGGGTCTCAGCAGGGTCGAGTGCTGAAGGGTTCTACAGAGCATCCCCTCACTCTCGATTAGCTCCTTTGTTGCAGAGAATCAAGAGCAGCTGTGGCTAGGAATCATTTGTGTCTTGTCTTCTCCAAAAGTGGAAGGGGAGGGCCAGCTGGAATTGAGCTATTTGCCTCCAACCCACAATAGGGAAAAGGAGGGAGAGGCAGTTAGTCTCCAACCTCAGGACCCATTTATGTGCTTATCTGTGATTTTTAAATACCCAGTATGTGCCTGGCCCTGGGCTGAGACCTGGGAATATAAAAGGAGTGAAGCCAACTCCTGCCTTGATTATGTAAAAGACAGGAGTGGGGATTCCTAGAGGTGGGAGGGGCTTTCATGTCTGCTCCACAGAGGCCTGTGGGGGCTTGGGGGTTACTTGCAAGAAGGGACAAAGCCCACTGTCTTGCTGCCTCCCTTATATGCAGACTTGTGCCTTGGTTTCTTCTTTCTAGAGGAAACTGCTCAGCCAACTGACATTTTTTTTGAGACTACAGATCAACCGCAAAAGGTGACACTTCTCATGGAGTCTCTCTTCTGACACCCACAAACCTCAGCAAAAGAGCTGGGAGCCTGAAGGGAAGAGGAAGTACAGAGGTGGCAGGAGAAAGCAGGGCCAGCCAAGTTCAGCCAGCTGCAGGGTTGGGGCAGGGGGCAGCTGGGCCCAGCCCCTCCATCCTGGCCCACAGCTGGTGAAGGGTCTCCTCTGAAATGGAATATTGTGACAGAGAGGGCATAGTATTTCCATCAGAATCCTTCTTGGAGTGTCTGGAGAGGAACATTGTTTAGAAGCAGCCTTCCCAGAGCCCAAGATAGTAATCTCCTGGTCCTAATTCATTGCCCAGCCCCACTCCTTTTTCCCAGTCTGGGGAAGAAACTGGGACAATTAACTGGAGCTTCTCTAAACATGGCTCTGCTCCCCCACCCACCCCGGTTGGCTAAACAGGGCTCTGCGATTTAAAAATATAATTCAGAGATTAGTTGTTGTGCCTGCAAAATAACAATGGCTGCCTTATTGAGAATTTACAATTTTCTGAGCCCTGTGCTACCCTGCTATAGGTATGGTGTCCCTGTTTTTACAGAAGCAACTGAATGTCCTGGAAAATAAGCGATTTTCCTTAGGTCATCCAGCTGGGAAAAGGTGAACCAGGATTAGAACCCAAGCTGGTGCTGCTCACATCAAGTCACAGATTTGAAAGGAAGAAGTGTCCAGATTGGGATGCAGTGGGGCTGGGTGACTAGAATTTACTGATGAGAGGTTGATGGGGAGGAAAAAGAAAGAGGCAGCCCCAGGTACTATGTCTCCTGACCAGGCCTCCAGGACCCTGAGGGGAGGGGATAGTGACAGCCTCCTGGCCAGTGGCCACCTCTCTGCCACATAAAACCTTCTCTATGTGCATCTGATTCCAGACCTAGGAATGGGGCACATTGAGCTCTGGCTGAGTAGGGGGTAGTGAGAACTTTCTGGAGCACCTCCCCCAGGAGGATGAGCTGAAGACCACCAGGGAGGTGTTAATGAAACAGGGAAGCTGTGAACAGACCCAGGAGTGATTCCAATCTGACACTTCCACCCTAGCCCCCACCAGTAATGAGCTGGGACCTGCCCTTCTCCCCAGAGAGGAGGGTGAGGGGAGAAGAGGAAGTCCCTGGGCATCTTTGTAGCTTCAGATGCTTCTGTTCGTTTTCATCATCATCATCATCATCATCTTCCCTACAATAAAAAGCTTGTACTATTAAGCACCTACTATGTCCTGTGCACTATGCCAAGTCAATTTCCTAAATCCAGTAATGAATCATCACAAACTATGTTTGTAGTAGTAGTACCTACTATCCTTATCTCCATTTTATAGGTGACAAAACTGAGGCTCAATTGGATTAAGTGACTGGCCTGAGGTAGAGCCAACATTTGGAGGCAGGACCTTCTTGACTCAGAAGTGTGCATTCTTAATATTTTTGCTACTGTGCTTTTTGGCGTGGGCCCGCAAGAGTCCTCAGCGGGAAGGTGGGCGGAGTGGGAATATTCCTCTGTCTGGGAACAGGTAGAGGATCCCAACCCTTGGGACCCTCCATGCAGAGAGACATGTACGTGTAGCCCCAGAGCTGGAGCCGGTGTGGTGAATAAAGGCAGCGGGCCCACCCATGTACCCAGAGGTTCCAGAATGGGTAAGAAAGAGGGAAGAACAGGAGCCTAGCCCTACCACCAAACCTCATGGTCTCCCTGTGTGCTCTCTCTGGGTCTTCTTTCCATGGGTGCAATGAGAGTTGGGCCAGGTGACTCCAAGGAGGGACTCCAGCTCTGCCCCCTGCCTGGGAAAGGGGAGGGAGAGGAGCACAGCCCTGAAAGAGTATGTGTGTTTACGGAGGGGTGTGTGTTAGGAAGAGCCCTGCCTCCAGGTCCTAGAGGGAGGGGCTGAGCAACTCTGTGAGTGGAGTCCCATGTTTGTAAACATCATTAATCAGGGATTAGCAGATGGGCATGCTAATTGCACCTGTGGAAGCCGGAGACCTCAAGGTTGATTACATTTACAAACTGTGGGGATCCCTGGCGCCTGGCCCTGCAAGAGTAATGGGGGAGGGTCTAGTTTAGGACCTCAGCCTGGGGGGGGGGGCGGGGAGGAGCTGGCAATTTCCCCTCCTGCCAAAACCCAACTAAACAAACAAATTTCCAGCCCTGCAAGGGACTGGGGTGCTGGCCACAATTCAGCTGTTCTGGAATACCAACCTTCTGAGACCCTTTCCCTCTTGGCTGGGGAGGCCTGACAAAGGAGGATCTTGCCAATGTCATTCCAACCCCCTCCCCTCTCCAACCCCCTCCAGCTGCTCTCAGGAGTACATCTCCTTGTGTATTGCAGCTGAAATATGTCTTAGAGTCTATGGGGAAATTGAGGCCAGGGTGGCAGGACAGCGGAGCCCATGCAGCTCAGGTGCTGCAAAAACAGCTGCCATGCTCCTCCAGGATTGGGCTGAGGGCTTTACATGAGTGAGCTCATTTAATCTGCACTCTGATCCTCTGAAGTGGAGGCTGTTGGAAAAGTTAAGGGATATGTCCATATTTACACTACCAGCAAGTCAGAATTGGAACTCAAAGCAAGAGCTACTTAACAGTCTCACGTTCTTAAATGTGGCTCTTCAGGGTCATCCTTACCCTGCCCTGCAGAGGATGGACCTCCACCTTGCCTCTGCCTTCATACCCACAACCACAGCTGCCCCAGCTCCTGTGTATTTAACCATACTTGCTGAGCAGCCTGTATGCATCAGGCCACCACAAAGAAATTCAGACCTCATCCTTTGCCTTAGGGTCTCAGGTGCTTCGTTTTGGAAATGCCTGGTTTGCATGACCTAACTACATACCTGTGTGCATGGCAGGTAATTACGGCCTCTTTTAGTTCAAGTGAGCCTGCCTTTCCAGAGGTCAGCTGGCTTGCTGCCCACAGGATGAAGCAGAGAGGAGCCCCTGTGCCTGGCTTTTAGCACCAAGAGTGGCCCTCTAGATGGCTCGGACTACTGGGACCCAGAAAACTGAACAACATGCCCAAAACAAGTTAGATAAGGTTCCAGACATGACATAGGAGTCCATGGGCAGGAAAGCAGGCTCTGAACCCCGAGTACCCCAAACCCCAACTTCTAGGTTCCATGATGGGTTTGTTCCCAGAGAGCAGAGCTCGATTCTCTACTGCCACATGGAGGGAACACCAGGACATCTCAGTTCATTTCCATCAAGTCTATTAGTTGGGATTCTCCAGAGAAACAGAACCAACAGGTGATATATATATATATATATATATATATATATATATATATATATATCTGTATACTTATCTATATACACACATATAATGCTTATTTATTATGAGAACTTGGCTCATGTGGTTATGAGGCTGGCAAGTCCAGGTTCTGCAGAGAACAGCAAGCTGGAGACCTTGGAGAGCTGATGACGCAGTTCCCATCTAAAGGCCAGCAGGCTTGGGGTGCCTGGGTGGCGCAGTCGGTTAAGCGTCCGACTTCAGCCAGGTCATGATCTCGCGGTCCGTGAGTTCGAGCCCCGCGTCGGGCTCTGGGCTGATGGCTCGGAGCCTGGAGCCTGTTTCCGATTCTGTGTCTCCCTCTCTCTCTGCCCCTCCCCCATTCATGCTCTGTCTCTCTCTGTCCCAAAAATAAATAAAAAACGTTGAAAAAAAAAATTTTTAAAGGCCAGCAGGCTTGAGACCAGAAAAAGCCCATGTTTCAGTTCCAAAAGGCAGGAAGAATTCTTAGGGGAGAAGCTTTTTTTTTTTTTTTTTTTTCCTCCCTCTAGTCAGGTCTTCAACTGATTGGATGAGGTCCACCCACACTGGAAAGGACACTTTGGCTTACTCAGTCTACAAATTTAGATGTCAATCTCATACAAAAACACCCTCACAGAAACACTGAGTATAAGGTTTGACCAACTATCTGGGCATTCTGTGGCCCAGGCAACTTGATACATAAACTGAACCATTATATCCATGTCTGTACTATCATGTGCTAGTCCTGGGGTGCACAGTGCCTAGGTTTACAGAATGCTTTTTACTGATACTCTCTCATTTTGTTTTTACAAATCTTTGTTGGGGAGGGGTTGGCTGGAGCAGGTACTGAAGGCACTATCCCCATTTTATAGATGAAGAGGCTGAGAAGGCATCCAGGTAAGAAGCCAATAGAGTCAGGGCTGGACCCACCATCTTCTGAACCTAGGGACAGATGAAAGGCCGACTGGCCCAAACTTTTAGGCATGCACTCAAAAGTGCAGGTATGAATGATTTGGAAGCAGTTTCTTGGACATGAGAAGGTGGCTTGAAGACCAGTGATTCTCAGATCTGGCAGCATACTAGCATCAACCGGGGAGCTCTAAAAAAATATGGGACCTGGCTCCTGCCGCAGAGATTCTGATCTAATCATTCTGATGCCTCTGGGCAGCTGGAATATTAAAGCTGTCCCCCTCCGCACCACCACACATACCCCCAACCCCACCTAAGGTGTAGCCAAGGTTCAAAACCACATTAGGATCTTGGCTAAGAGTGCAGCATAGATAGGGGAGGCAGTGTGATATGCCCAAGGCTGACACATGCCAGGGTCAGAATCTGTGTGGCAGTTGGGGACAGACAGCTCAAGGGTACCAATGTGGTAGAGATCTCTATGGAGTTTTATGAAAAGGTTCTTCTTCTTTCTTGAGAGGAAAAACTTTGACTTTAAAGCAATCTTAGGCCCTTTTATTTTATTATTTATTTATTTTGAGAGGGAGCGAGCAAGTGGGGGGACAGGCAGAAAGACAGGGAGAGAGAATCCCAAGCAAGCACCGCATTGTCAGCACAGAGCCTGACGTGGGGCTCAATCTCACGAACGATGCGATCATGACCTGAGCAGAAGTAAAGAGTCAGATGCTTAACCAACCGAGCCACCAAGGCGCCCGTGCAATCTTGGGCCCTTTTAAAACAAATTCAAATGTCTTTTTAAACGGGAATCCCAAGATAATTTCATTCCAAAGAGAAAAGAGTGGTACCTCATACTGAGCACTATCGTGTGGAAGGCACTGAGCTCATGTTGCCCTCTCTATCCTCCCACAACTTGGGAAAGTAGGGTGATCCCCCTTCACCAATGAGGAGACTGAGGCTCGGGTGGGAAGGGAACTTGTTCAAGGTGACAGAGCAATTAGGACTTTAACTTAGGTTGCTGTCCTCCAGGATCCATACTCCAGAGCAGTGGTTCTCAACGAGGGCAATTGTGTCCTCCAGGGGACATGTGGCAACGTCTGGAGACATTTTTGGTTGTCACACGGCGGGGGCAGGAGGTGCTCCTGGCATCCAGTGGGTAGAAGCCAGGGATGGTGTTGAACATCTTATGAGGCACAGGACAAGCCATCCAACAAAGAGTTATCTGGCCCAGAATGTCAATACTGCTGAGGTCCTGGAGCCCCTACTCCAGTGGTTCTCAGCCTGGGCTACACATTAGACTCATTTGGGGGCAGGAGGGGGAGCTTTCAAACTCCTGATACCCAGGTTGCCCCCTGACCAATTACATCAGATTCTCTGGGGGTGGGTCCCCAGTGTGAGTTGTTTTTGAAAGATTGCCAGGTGGTTCCAATGGGTAGCCAAGACTGCTCTAAACTACTTATACCGGGGGCTTCTGCTCCATTTGTGGGACCCTGTGGGAGGAGCACCAAATCCATGTGGGTCGTACAATAAACAGCAACACTGTCCCCACCACTCCACAGAACCAAAGGCCAGGGCTCTGGTTCATTGGTTCCTTTCTCAGAGGTGCACTGACTGATGAGTCACTGGGGAGGAGGTCTGGAAGGCCAGTAAGGTGAGAGGTGTTTGCTAATCTTTCCCTTGCCTCTCTGGGGGCCACAGCCAGGAATCTCCAGAGGTGGCTGCAAAAACTTCCAGAAGAGACTACGGATCAAAGAGCAAGGCTGCCATCTAGTGGAAGAATGGGACAGAATGGCCCAGGTGACATTTTACTGGATCCTCACAAAGAGCCCTGTGAGGGACAGCAGGATGAAGCCTCGTGCTCAAGGCCCCCACTGGGGCAGGCAGGGTTGGAGGCTGGATTTGTACCCGTCTAGTCCACAAGAGGAACGAGGCCTTCCTCTACATTCTCACACTGGTTCAAGAGGAATAGGACACCTGGACTAGGCTGCCCAATTCCCTTTGTATGTCTTGACTTCCAGGCAGGGCCCAGGAGGAAAGAGACCCTCTATCCCAGCACAATCTTGGAGACTAACAAGCTGCCACTTCCAACCGCAGGTCCAAAATCAAAACAGGAAACTGAACTTTCCTTTGGTCTCCATCGCAGAGCTTCCTGCCCTACAAGACAGTGCCTAGTAAACAGGGGCCTGGGTGCACTCAGGCAAGAGACTCCAGTATATTCGATCATGTGGATGTGTGTGCCCTCTAGCACACACACCTCAGACAGTCCAAGTCAGCCCCCATTATGCCTCTCTTGTTCTGGTTCTGAGGACAGTCCTGGGTGCTGAGCCACTCTGGGCCCTGCTGATGTGGCTGAGTTTCCTTGCGGGTCTTAGAGAAGTTGCTCTCTCTTCTCTGCAGAGAAACCCTTCCTCTGGCTGCAAATGGAGTGAAGAAGAATTCCTGCACCGACAGACAAAAGGACAAAAGGGGAAGAGAGAGGATGGAGAAGAGGAAGGACCACGTGTCAGCACTCCCTCTTCTCATCCTCAAAGGATGCATTTGGGGCACCTGGGTGGCTCAGTCGGTTGAGCATCTGACTTCAACTCAGGTCATGATCTCATGTCTCATGAGTTCAAGCCCCACATCAGGCTCTAAGCTGACAGCCTGGAGCCTGCTTCAGATTCTGTGTCTCCCTCTCTCTCTGCCCCTCCCCTGCTGACATTCTGTCTCTGTCTCAAAGACAAACATAAAAAAAATTTTTTAAAAAGATGCATTTTCCCCATCTGGCACATAAAGGGACTGAGGCACAGAAAGACAGGGAAAATTGTTGAGGGTAAAAACATGTGTGGTCAGAGGGCAAGAAGTCAGGCAACAGTAGACTCACCTGCAGCCACGGAGACATTCAAGGAGTCAAGTCCAGAGGGCAGCTGCCGGCCAGGCAGGATTGTAAGGAGAAGCTGGCAGGAGGCCTGTACCTCCTTGGACAGACCAGAGCCCTCATTACCTGCAGGGCATAGAGGCAGAGGGTTAAGGATGCCCCAGTTGGACACATGGGCACTCTGGACATGCACATCTGAACAAGGAAAAGTGGGGACATCTACCTACCCAGCACTAGGACAGTAGGCCGGTCCCAGAGGAACTCCAAGCAGCTAGTGACAGGGATCTCAGAGAACGAGGAAATCTCAGGCCCCAGGCAGCCCACTGTGCCAGCTACGAGCCAGCCCTCCCGGGCTCTGGCCTGAAAGGAGGAAGAAGAAATCAAGTTCTAGGTCACGAAACCTTCATTCAAGCCCCAGCTGAGGAGCTGGTCTTGCGCATATAGTCATTCCCTTGCTGATCCATTCAATTCATCAACGGTTATTAAGCCTCTAGAATGGGCAGGCTCTGTTGTAAGTGATGGGGACAGGGCAGAGAACAAAATGGGCCCAAATCCCAGCTACCCAGTGGAAGGGTGCTCAGGGAAGGCCTCACTGAGGCAATACTGGAGTGGAGACCTGAACGAGATGAAGGAGTACCAAGCATACATCTGGGGGCAGATTAATCTAGGCAGAAATGAGTTAAGTGCAAAGGCTGAGGCTGGCACTTATGTGACACATGGGAGGAACAGTGGAGTGGCAAGGTGGTGGCGGGTGGGGAGGGAGGACGAGAGGGAGGGAGACAGGAGAGGGAACAAAGAGCCACATAAGGTAGGACCTCAAAGGCCACTAGAAGGACTTTGGCTTTTGCTCTCTGAGAGAGATGTGAAGGCTTTGAAAGGTTCTGAGCAGAGAAGTAACATGTTTCAACAGAATCACTCTGCCTGCTGGGTTGAGAGCCAATAGCAAGAGATGGGACATTCCCACAATAATGCAGGCAAGAGATGATGGAGGGCTGTGCCAGAGTGGGAGCTGCAGAGATGCGGAGGATTGGTGAGAATACAAAAATACCTTCATGGTAAAACCAAAAGAATTTGTGGATAGGGTGGGCCATGGCAAGCAGGAAGAATCAAGGCCACCACAGCACTGGGCCTAAATAAAGGGATGCGGTTGCCATCGATCGAGTTGGGCAAAGTCTACAGAAGGAAGTGCTTGGCTTCGAAAATGTGAAGTTTGAAATGCCCCTCAGACCACAAAAGAAGCTGTTGAGTAAGCAACTTGATAATATACATTTGGGAGGCAGCCAAGCATAGGTGGTATTTAATGCCCTGAGACTGGATGAAACCAAGAAATGAACACATATAGAACAGAGATCCAAGGACTGGGCCTGGGAGACCTAGGGGGGGGCAGATGGTCATGGGAGCAGTCAAATGCAAGGCAAGACTGCCCCCTTGTGTCCATCAGTAGAAGCACAACTGAAGACAGAAACCTGGACCAGGAAAGGGGTTTCTTTACTTAGGTTTACCCCTTCCTGGATATCAAAGTTGTTGTTGTTGGTGGTGGTGGTTTGTTTGGGTTTTGGTTTTCTGTAGGGTTGGGGGGGTGGGCGGGAGAAAGGCATAAGTGAATCTGTCTTTGTTCAAAGAGCCTTTCAGGCTGTGCCCCCACTCAGAATGCATGACTCCTGCCAACCAGCTTCTCACAGTCCATCACACCATTTACTGAAAACCTACTTAGTAGGCAGCGAGGATCTGAGGTATACTAGCCTCCAAGGCAAAGAGGTATGCCTGGAGAAGGAGTACAGTAAAGGGAATGAAGCTAGGAAGTCTTTGACTTCAGATTCTGCCCTACTTATGGTTTTGAAAATTCCAGAATCCTTCCCTTCCAAAAGGGATTTAGAAGGGCGTAGGAAACGATGCCAACATTCCCCTTTCTCTCCCCTTCTTTCATCAACTGCTGGATGAGTGCCCTCGGAGAGACTGAGTTTGTCTCGTTTCTTCTCTACCCACCGTCCGCCTCCCCGCCATTACCTGTAAAAAACCGGCCAGGTCATCAGTGGAGAACAGGTCCATCACCTCCATAGCCCCCGCGCTGGCTTTGCTGACTACTGGAGTGAGTGGGCAGCTGCAAATTTCCCCATGCCCTGCATTAAACTGGGTAATCTCAAACCGGGTGCTTTGCCCTAGCCAACCCCCACCTCCCCGCCCCTCCTCCCTGGCCCTGGCCCCCAAGGGTTAAGGGTGAGAATTCTGACGATGGGGCGAGGGATCAAGGGTCAAGGTGCTTAGAAACTCGGTTGTGCCCCAAAGCGGGGCACATGGGGATTAAGGGATGTCCATGCCTGTTTCTCCCGCTGGTGATGACTTTATCCACTCCGAGAAAATGAGCAGAACGCAGCACGCCTCCAAGGTTCCGGGGATCCTGGAGCCCTTCGAGGACAAGCCACAGCTGCCGGGGGTCGTCGCCTGGCCTCGCCTCCCCGACCTCAGTCCAAGGCCGAGGCTGAAGCGGGCTCACCTCCATGCAGACGCCCTGGTGGACCTGGTAGCGGCACAGGGCGTCCAGCTTCTGCCGTCTGGGCCGCAGAACTGGTATGTCACGCGCCTCTGCCACCCGGAGCAGCTCGGCCCGCTCCCCTTGCAACCCTGACCTGCCGGCCTGGAGCAGAAGCCTGGCCACGCGGCGACGAGCAGCTCGCAGAGCCAGGAGACAAGGGGACAGGCCAAACAGACGCTCCAGTCCCTCCGCAGATCGCGGGGTCGGCGCCAGGTCATCAAGTAGCAGGCGGCTCAGCTCCTCCCCGCCGGGCCGCTCCCCACGCCTCGCCGCTTGAGAGGAATGACGCGCGAGCAGGCGACCCGAAAACCGCGAGGTCGCGCCCCTGAAGGCCCAGAGCAGCGCCATGGTCGATGCCCCCTGCTACGTCATCAGGATTGGTCACTCCCGCCGCGGCCCGCTCCGGGTCCCCAACATTGGCGAAGGACACCCGATGGCCGTCTCCACCTCGCCCCCTCAGAGTACGAATAGCCTGGATTCTCGACTTAGACTACCCACAACCAGGTAGCCTAACCAAGGCCGCCCCTCCCCGGCTCCCACGTGGGCTACTCTGCTTCCGGGTTCGGGCGGCCCGCCCCCTGCCCGCTGACGCACTGCGCATGCCCGACCGCCAGGCGGTGCCCACAGCGCCTCCTGCAGGACTAGCTGAGCCGCAGCCTTCTCTGTACCGCGACCCGCTGGGCTGCCCCCTACTACCGGCATCATTCTGTGCCTTTCGAGGTCCCAGAAGGCTGGAGGGCCACATTCACCCAGACACCGGCAAAAGCCACTTGAAAAGGGATGTGTTCCAACCAGGTCAGTCGTGGTGATTCCCCCCCGCCCCCCCCCGACATCCAGTCCACCACCAGGTGCTGGGGATTTTCCTCAGAAGCTTCTGCATCCAGCCCCTCCTCTGCACCTCCACTGCCTTGTAAAACCCTCAGCATCAGTCAACAGGACGCCAGCAGTAACTTCCTATCCCGTGGCGGCTGATTCTCCAAGTGACAGCTCTGTGCCTCTCCTGCACCTGCTGACAAGCCAACTGATGTCCTTGGCCCATAGGTAATCACCAGACTCTTTGCTCAGCACACAGACCTCCGGTGATCCAGGCAGCAGCTTCCTTTTCGGCCCCATCTCACTCCTGCACTACATTCTGTGCTGTTCCCATGACATTGCCTGCTTTTTTGGCCTCCCGGCCTTGTATCCACTGTTGTCCTCTTTCCTGGCTGGCAAACTCCTACCCATTTCCAAGACTCAACCCAAACCCACATCTGCTACCTAAGGTAATCCACACTCCAGGAGTGATGCCCCAAAGCGCCCACCTTCCCACTCACCTGGAAGAAATTCTGAGGCACAACCACCCCTGATCACAGAAAAGGAGAAAGAACAGAAAGATACTCCTGAAGCCAAGGTAGGTTGTTGCAATTTTTCTTTTTTAATTATCACAGTGAAACCCAGTTGGGAGGCAGGGCCTGATATTCAGCTGCCATAGTCAGTGTGGAGTGATGACCCCACTGGGAGCAGAGAAGCCAAGCCTGGGCTGGAGAACAGGGGTGGGTGAAGAGAAGAGCCAATAGGGGCAGTAGGGCAGGGAGAGGAGGAAGCCTAGGGCCTTGGAGAGCTATTCAGATAGAAGGTGAGGGCTTCTCTCTGCCACCTCCTCCTTGAGGGACAGGGGTTGGGGTACAAGAAGATAGGGGGAAGCCCCCCTTTTGGCCACAGTTCCTTCCCTAGGTCAAAAGGAAGAGACCAAAGAGAGCACACAAAGGCCAAGGAGACTAAGAAGCAGACCAATAATGAGTTAACAGGTAAAACAATCGGGGACACCTAACCTCTCCCCAGCCCACTGTTCATATTTGTGGTGGAAGTAATTTGATAAGACATAAAAACTTCCAAAAATTTGTAGCCCCTGGTGGGTTGGAGAGAGGAAGCAGAATCCAGGAGTCTGGAAATCAACACCTAAAATCCAGAGGCAGGAGCTAAGCCGTGAGGCGTGGGGACGGAAGACAGAACTCCCCACAGGAAACTAGATCACCTACTCTGTGGGCCTCATCTGGATGTCTCCAATCTGCTGGAAGGCACAAGGCTTGAAGCAGACAGGATGCTCTCCCCACCCGCTAGGCCTCCCTGTTGTCCTCCTCTGGGATGGCTGGGCTCTTCCAGGGGGTGGACAGTCAAGGCCAGACTCACCTGGACACGTGGAAGGGTGCTTGAGGACATAGATGACAGCCTCAGCCACATCTTCAGGTTTGAGACACTGGAGAGTATGGGAGGAAAGAGGGATGGTGAGGGCAGAGTGAACCTCCCACCTCTGACGTCCTCTCCAACATCTTCATCCCCACCCCAACCCTCCAGGAGGGGTGACAGGCTGGCTAGAAGAGTGTGGTCTAAAGGCCAGGGTTCCCTCTGCATTCACTTAGGGAGTGAGTGGCTCACTGGCCTCAGAGTGAGGCCTCACCTTTATGCGTTCATAGATGGAAGCTGCCTTCTCAGGGTCCTTATTGTGGAGTTTGAAGGAGAATTGTGTCTCCGCCACTTCTGGAGAGATGCACTGGACCAACAGAGAGGGCCTGCTCAGGAGCTGAGCTGAGCCCTGCCTCCATCCCAGTCAGAAGCTAGGCTTAGGGGAGAGACAGGGTGGAAAACACGGGGGCCCCCCTGCTTCACAGTGATGGCTGCCCAATGTCCAGCAGCCACCTCCTCCTCCCAAAGCTGCCACTAGCAATGATCACAATGACACCTACCACCTATGGAGCCCTTCTCAGGTAAGTGTTTTACAAAATGGTGTCCCTTAAGACTTCATCACTGGGTCGGTATCACCATCTCCATTTTACAAATGAGTAAGGCTGAGGCTTGGAGGGGTTAAGTGAGTTGCCCAAGGTCATGTGGCCTTTCAGGGAAGAGCCCAGAGTCTGGGTTTACAGCCACAGTTTCCCACAGCCCCTGCTCTCCTTCAGTCTCACCTACTGTGTTCCCTTCTGGTCAGCCCCCTCCCATCTCAAAGTCAGTGACATGAAGCTCAAAGGGCTACTCAGGGTCATGCCAGCAGCAGCAGAGCCCAGGAGCTCTGTGCCCCTCACACTCCCAGCAGGGCATCCTGGACAGTATGAGTGTGGGGTGCAGAAGGCCTGTGCCTACCCAGTCCCCACCAGGGCCAGGCCTCACCCTCACTGTGGCTCAAATGTGGGTCTGGGCCTCCCGAAGCTCTTGCCTCAGTCCCTCTGTCAGTGTGGTGATGGCATACTTGGTAGCACTATAGAAATGGATCACGGAGTGGGGTGACACTTGGTGACCAGACATGCTGGGTGGAGGAAAGGAGGAGAAAGAGAGTAAAGCTGCTGATGGACCAGCAGTGCCCCCTGCTGGACCAGTCAGCCCCACCACCTAGATGCTGCAGGAAAGCCTTCTCAAGGGGACCTCTTTACAGGCCATCCTGGTGGCCCACTGATGTAGCTCCAGCTATTCAAGCAGCTCCTGTAAGTCCTGCTCTTCCTAGAAGTCCAACTAGGGGCTGGCACTTGATATACACTATTCTTTCTCTCGCCATAATTGTGCCATTTGGCTGTTAACTGGGTATTAAGTCCCTATTTCACCACCAATGAAACTGATGTCCAAAGAGGTCAAATGAACTGCAACAGATCACTCAGCTTGGAGGGTGAGTGATGATCTGAGCTTTAGCCCTTGTCCACCTGCCTCACCTGTTGATATTAATGATGTGCCCGTCATCCACCTTCCATTCCTTCATGGACTGGTAGGCTTCCCGTGTGCAGATGCTGAGGGCCAGCATGTTCACCTGCAGGCCAGGGAGGGCAGTGGGGTATCTCTAGCTTGGGCCCATCTGAGCAGGTAATAGAGCCACAGAGCCCATCCAGGGGAGTGGCATTCCAAAACAGTGTCCAGGTCCTACCTGAGACCAACAATGGTTCCAGGGTACCTTGCCTTAGGTGCCTCTCCCCCTAAAGCCACCAGCCCCAGCTGAGAGCAGTGCTAATTCCTCTCTGCAAGTAACCCCCGCCTCCAAGATTCTGCAAACAGCAGTGGGAAACTCCCAAACTCATCCATGACCCAGAAACCCTCCCTGTCTTGGATGTCTCCTCTACAAACAACAGAACCTCTGCCTTAGAGAACGATCTCCTTTTCTTCCTCAAATACCCTCTCCTCTCTTATCTGGGTCAGCTTCCCTGGCCTTGCTCTCTAAAAAGCCTAAAATCCAGGGCGCCTGGGTGGCTCAGTCAGTTAAGCGTCTGACTTCAGCTCAGGTCATGATCTAGTGGTTTGTAGATTCGAGCCCTGCATGGGGGACTGCACTGACAGCTCAGAGCCTGGAGCCTGCTTCAGATTCTGGGTCTCCCTCTCTCTTTGCCCCTCCCCCACTCACGCTCTGTGTCTCTCTCTCTCTCTCTCTCAAAAATAATAAAAAAATTAAAATAAAGATAAAAAGCCTAAAATCCTTCCAAAATGGCTTTAAAAATCTCTCTCCTTGGTGTGCCTGCATGGCTCAGTAGGTTAAACATCTGACTCTTGATTTCAGCTCAGGTCATGATCTCACAGTTTGTGTGTTCAAGCCCCATGTGGGGCTCTGCGCTGACAGTGCAGGGCCTGCTTGGGATTCTCTGTCTCCCTCTCTCTCTGCCCCTCCTCCCTCCCCTGCTTGCCTGTGTTCTCTCTCTCTCAAAATAAACATTTTAAAAAAATAAATAAATAGTGGCTCAGTCAGTTAAGGGTCTGATTCTTGGTTTTGACTCAGGTCATGGTCTCATGGTTCATGAGTTCCAGCCTCACACTGGGGTGGGTGCTGACAGCTCGGGGCCTGCTTGGGATTGTCTCTCTGTCTCTCTCTCTCTGCCCCTCCCTCACTCATGCGAGCACGCTTTCTCTCGCTCTCTCCCCTAATAAATAAGCTTAAAAAAAAAAAGAAAGAAACCTTTAAATAAATTAATTAATTAATTAAAAAAAAATCTCTCTCCTCAAGTATAGACCCTAGCCTCTCTCTGCCTTACCCAGCTACTCTCTGCTCCTTTCCTATCTCCTCCCTTAAGACTATAAGTAGAGAAGGCCTGACCTTCCTTCCTTCCATGCCTTCCTCTAGACTCTGTTCCATCTACAAGATTAGGCACAGAGACTCTTTATGGGGGCGGGGTAGCTGGTCAGAAGATGGCAGGGGACCTCCTAAGCACATGGGGGCTTTCTGCCTTCCTTGGCCTCTGCCAGAGGTGACCCAAAATCCCCACCCTTCATCGAACAAAGGCCTGAAGAAGTATCTCAGCTCCAAAGCTCCTGCCAAGCCACACCCCTGCCCCATGAGGACAAGCACAGATAAAGCTTTCAGCAGGTCCTCAAGTCTCTCCTCCTGAGAAGAGACAAGACCAGCCAGGATATTAGATGTTTCTCTTTATCAGGTGTCAGAGCCAGGCATCAGGACAGAACACCCTCACCATGAACCTGCCTCAGCATTCATAGCAGAAGGACACGAGGACCTTTTTCTGGCCCGCTTAGCAATGTGTATTTATGAGGCAGAAAACTCAACTCTGAGGACAGATGGAATAAGAGAAACAGGTCCCTGAGACCAGGGGAGTGATTCTCCTAAGGCTGGTGGGGTGGAGGGTGGAGATGTCTCAGAAGACGATCCTAATAGAATTACATAGTGTTGAAGCTGGAAAGGGCCTTAGGGACTCAAATATATGTCCCTCATTTTACAGATGTGCAAGATCTCAGATCTCCCAGAAGGCTGTCTGAGGGCAGGGATAGTGCTTCATTTTCACTGTTCACTGTTTCAATGTTCATTGTTCATTTCTAGGCCCAAGCAACTTTTAGGTGCTAAATCGATTGTGGGAAAAAGATCCATCCCATGTACACACTGTTTTCAACTTCTCAGGATACTTTTATACCCTAATATTGCCCCATAATATAGTCTAGAAGTTGAAAACCCATGTCCTGAAGGCTGTGTTTGGTCTGTACAAAGTTTTAAAACATTTGTAATTCACTCCCAATGTGCATTGGAAGCTTTCATTCCCTCAAAAAATATCTATTGAGTGTTTATGGGCTGAGGCCGTAACAGAGAATAAACCAGACAAAAATCCTTGCCCTTGTGGAGCTGAGGTTTTGGTAAATGGGAGGGGTAGGATGTCACATAAAAACCCAGGCTCTCCACTCCTCTCAAAGAAATGATAAGATCTGGCCACACTGGACCCACAGTGCTCCACAGCAGGGATGCTGGATTTCAGCAGCCACCCTTGTACTTGGCCATGTGCTCTCCCACTTACTGCAGACTCCCCTGACTCACCTCACTCATTTAGCTATTTACCTGGCCCCAGGGGATACTGGGGTTTGTGGCCCCAGATATTGATGTGTGTTCACCCCAATTAAATGTGACAAGGCTGATAGAGAATAACCACCTGCCTGAAGCCACACCATGACTGGCAGGGCTGGGTGAGAACCTCATCTCCTGTCTCTTGGTTCCTTTTCTTGTAAGACCATGTTCTCAAGCACTCAGCACGGTGCCAGCACATGGGAACATTCAATAAATAGCAGTTCTCTTCCCTACCAGTCTTTCTTCCAGTAGAAGGAAATCAGCCTGGACTTTAAGAACTGCCCCTTTAAGGGACTCAGAGGAAAGAAGAATGGAAAAGATATGGCCATTCATCCACTCACTATGCCTCTGGTAGGGAAAGAAGCAAGGGGAGAGTCAAGGTGCCCCAGTTATGAAGCCAAAGTTCCCTCCTGTTACATGTCCTATCCTGAGCAGCCCTCTGGTTCACAAAGCCCTGGCTCCCCATTCTCCTCCCAACCCCCCACTCCAGGTCTGCAGCCCTTACATTGAACATGTCCTTCCAGCTGCTGTTGTTGCCTGAGAGCAGAGTGTCAGGCCAGGCCAAGCCAGCATTGTTGATGCAGATGTTCACACCACTGTGCTGAGAGCAGACAGCCAAAAACGTGGAGAGGATGTCCTCCTCACTGGACAGATCACATCTGTGGGGGATCAAAGTCCTGGGGTAGCCTATACTCTTACATTTGGCAGCCAGCTCCTATGAAACCCAACAAGGGGCTAACTGGGGTGAGCGGCTCCCACACCTTCCCACCCAGAAACAGTCTTCTTCTGCTGTCACCACTCAGAGAACTCTCTCCTTTGACAGTCACCTTCCAGCCATATAGTTGTTGGGACTACTTGTCCTCTTTGATCAAAGTCCAGGGGATAAGAGCACTCCCTGAGTGAGGGGAGTATAGGAATGGAGTTGAAATCGTCAATGGAAGACTCTCACAATAAACTTGAATCTTCATTTCTGAGAAGAGAGTAGGGAGCCAGTGGTCCAAGGCATAGCATGATCTCCATCTCTTCTGCCTCTCCTCCAACAGGAACCCCTTCTCTGCTTATAGGTAAGCTACACCTCTCACCCCACCCCCTGCTTCTTCCACCAGCACCAGGAATCACTGAGCTGATTATGCCAGGATTCTCTCCCCTCCCCTTGCCTCATCTAGCTCCTTCCAGAGGGCTTATGTCTGAACAGTCACCCTCCCTCCACAGAATGCAGCCAGTTGGCTCTCAGATTGGGCCCAACTGCCAGTCTCCCCTTGCCCTACCTATAGGAAAGGTCAGGAAGTCAGGACAGATTCTTTCTCTCTGTCCCACAGTGTACCATACTCTACCCCAAAATTTCTTGAGATATGATGAAGCAAGTTAGGTGGCAGGTGACACTGGGAAGCCCTAGTGTATCGACAGGGACCTCAGCACACGGAGGAGCCCTGAGATGGAAAGACCTGAGAATACAGAGCCACTGGGAGGTGGTTGTGAGGGATGCAGACATTCAGAAGCAGAAAGAAACCAAGCTCCGTGGCCTTAGAGGCCAGTGAGTGGGCATCTGAGCCTCATAAAGGTGACTGTACATGTACAGGAGGGAGAGAGTTGGGTGGTAGGGGGTGCCCTAGAGAAAGGCCAGCTTGGGCCAGTTGCCTTGGCCTGGAACCCTTCCCTCCCCGCCAAGTCAAGATGGGAATAAAGGGCTGGCTCAGGTGACCTAGGAAACTCTTTTCTGCTTTAACTTTCCAAGAGTTCAAAAGGTATGGTCCTCTGGGACTTAGAAGGCCCCCTTTACCCAATTTCACCTATTCACAACCACCTCAGGAAATAGGGCTTCTCTCTGTCGGAGGCCAGAACTCAAACTCTGTTTTAGTATCAATTAATAAAAGCAAACTAGGCACAAGGAAGCCTGGGATTCTCCCCTTCCCTGGCATGCAACTTGTCCCTTCCACCTCCAGACTCAAATCCCTGCAAGAAAGCCAGAATGAAGGGCCTGGGGACATCTTTCTCCCTGTCGCTGCCTTCTCTTTGTCCCACCTGTCCTCATCTATCTTCAGAAATGACTTGAAACCATGTCAGTCCCCTCACAGAACAGGCATTTCCCCCTCATTAAAAGAGTCATCTTGGGGCTGAGTGAACAGCCTGAGGATCCCCCTTGAAGCTCAGGGACCCCCTTTCCTGGCTGGTTTGGGGTAGTAGGAAGAGAAGGCAAGAGTGACTTTAGACTTAAGGAATCCAGTGGTCTAAGCCCTGGTCTGATCCTCTAGGCTCCAAGGCTAGGGTTGGGCCCTGAACTCCTCAGAATAGGAGAAAGGGAGGAGGAGAGTAGGGCAGTGGTGCAGCTGGGTGACCTTGGGACTATCTAGGTGGCTATAAAGTGTACCTTTGGTCAGCAGAAGGGGAGGGGAAAGCCCTCCTTCTGGTACACCTTCTCCCTCTGTCCCCACCCAAAGCCTCCTGGTGCAGGGATTTTGAAAAATGGTGGAGATAAAGCCCTGCAGCTAATCGCTAGCCCAAACCCTGAGAGTGATCTTGTCAGGTGCAAATCCAAAGATGACCTATGATGAAAATTTCCCATCTTCTTCCTTCCTGTTACAACATGGCCAACTTCATTTTTCTATGAGCTCTTGTTGCTCACAACTTGGGGCTTCCAACCCTAGTTTAAGAGAAAAAACAGTAGTTCCAGTTCCGTATTGCTTTGTCCCCTCAGGGCTTACATAGTCAATGCCCTATTTCACCCCTCAGTCCCACCCAAGACAGTGCAATTGGAGAAAGGTCGATCTGTAAATATCCCATTGGTCTGTTAGGCCCATTTGGTAAGGGTTAACCCTCAAATTGAGAGTTGGGGAAGGAGAGGGTGAGTTTCTTCTGAAAAGCTCTATTCCCACCCCACCCTCAGTGCTGGGTGAAAAATTATCATGATCAAAACCTCTAGTTCCTGTTCATCTGGCTGGCCAGCCATTTTGGTTGGCTTTGTGGACTTAGTCTGGGGACTAGAGGAAACAATCTAGTAGCCAATTTAGCAACTGAGGCCAGAAAGCTTTCTTTCCTTCTCCCTGGCTGCCTAGCTAGCCCTGATCTCTGGCTTCCCTTTTCCTCAGCCGACCTGGGCAGGCAGATCGGCACGGAGAAATATGCCAAGGAGTTGGTACACTGGAGTAGAGGCTGTTAGGAGTAGGGTCTCCTTAAAAGAAGGGACTTCATGAAAGGGAAAGTAGAGGCTTGCCCTACTGGGCATCTCATCCCTCATAGTCTGATCCGGTTGCAAATGGCCTTGGGGGAGCAGCAAGTGAGGGCAGCGTCGCAGCCTAGGTCAGACCACTCCGCCTCCCGGACCGTACACCAGCGGAAACAACGCCTCCCAGAAGGTCCCTCTCCCCGGCGGGGACTTACCTCGATGTTGCTCACGGGGCGGGCACAACCCACTACCTTCAGTCCCTGCTGGACGAGGGCCCGGGCCACAGCCGCGCCGATGCCCCCGAAGCTCCTGTCACCAGTGCAAGCCGTTCACGCCACTGCTCCATGCCGGTCCTGGCCATGGTCCCCAGCCGCCCGCCCACCTCGCTCCGCGATACGGACATTTGGATCGCGGAGCTCCTCCCCGGGTCGCAAGGGCTCGGACGCATTTTGGTCACCACCGAGGCCGCCGTTGCCGATCTGGCCCCCCCCCCCCCCCCCCCGCTCGGAGCCGCGCCTGAACCTGCCTCCATTCTGCCCGGCCCGGGCTGGGGCTCCACCCTCCGCTTCTCCGCGACCGACCACAGCTAGCAGGAATCAGTCGCGACCTTCCCGCCTCTTCCGGCCCCGCCCCATGCTTGACGGGAGGTGGGAAACTGTGCTTTCCTCTGTGCCGGCGGGTGCAGAGGGTTCCCGGGTGGCCTGTGGTCCTGCTTTGGTGAGCTCTTCCCTTAGGGGCAGGGAAACCGAGGTTTAGGGTGGGGCTTGCTCCAGGCCCGAGGCCGTTCGTATTCTTGCCCCCTTGTTCAGTCTCCCCTCCCAGTTCCTGACCCCTATGGCAAGAAGGAGAAATTACGGGCTCTTAAGGTGACTCCAACGCCCGCCCTCTGGCTGATGCGAAGGATTCAGCCTAGAAAAGGCTCAGTGCCTCAGCTATCATCCCTGAGTTACCCTCTCAACCCTACCTGATCCCTTGGCTTTACTAGAATGACAACTCAAGGTTAAAAATGGAAACACCCTCCAGTACACGTGTGTTAGGGGATTGTATCCCTCCCTACTGGCCTACTGTCTCCAACTGTCCTAGACCCTCCCACTCCCAGTGAAAAAATATATCACTGTGTACCAAAGATTAAAAGCAAAAGCTAACATTTACTGAATGCTGTGTAATTGGCACTTCTAAGCATTTTAAATATATTAGCATATGCACATAAACTCTTTAAGATACTACGTATTAGGCTTCATTTTGTAAGTGACTGAGACAGAAAGGGGTAAAGCATGGTTTGGACTTTAAGCCATGCAGTCTTAGGTCCAGGGGATGTGCTCCTAAACTGCCTTCATTCCATTCTGCCTTTTGTCTCTTCTTGGGTTGTTGGTTTTGCTCTCTGACCACTCAGGACGTTCCATCAAAACTCTGAAAACTGCCTTACATCTGCATCCTTAATATAGCTATCTTCCAAAGAAAAACACATCTCTGCATAACTACTGGAATCCCTCCACTGCAAGCAATGGCATAAGCAGTATGTGAGGCTGGTTTATTCATTCACCAAGTACTCATGTGTTTGGCCCAAGGATAAAGATTAAAACGGAATAAAACCAGTCCTTGCTTTTAGGGATCTCAGGAGAAAACTTGACAAGTGGTTAAGAAAGGTTTGAGCTCAGAGCCAAGGGCTCTGGGGGGCCCTTAGTAATTTTTTATGGATTCCAGGATGAAAGTAAACAAAGGCCAGAGAGGAGTCATGACTCATTTTTACCTCTGCCCCATCCCTATGCAACACTTAGATTTGAAAAGACAACTGAAGAGGTGTATCAAAGAAATGCCACCAACTATAAAAATTAAATCTAAGCTTTTGCTGTTGCCCACCTGAAATCTGATTAAGTGGTACACAGCCCATAAAATTCACTGCATCCCCACTGCACAGAGGTATTGACTGTCCCACTACTTGCCTGCTGCCCACCAATATTATCAACATTGAGACACAAAGCTCTGAGCACATGTGTTTATCGAACTATTGACTCAACCTTTTAAATGGCAGCCAAGTGCTATTCCTGGGGGAATCTCTTCTCTCCTTCAGTACTCACAGTTCATGAAAGCAGTAAACTGTAATGCCACAGTGACTTTATTGTTGGAAACCAGATAAGGAGTATGCACTTATGGACCGCAACGTGGTTAGCTCTAGGCGCAGTCTTTTGGTCCCTGGTCTACATGCTAAAGTAATTACTTTTCAGACAACCCTTGGTTGAAATTCTGCCAAGTTCTGTTTTCATTCTTCCAGTTCAGTATGAATCTCTGAATTTAAGGCACTTTATGTTAAGTGATACCAGGGAATTTTAAATAATAGCAATTAATCTCATGAGAAAGATGCTAGCCAGTATTTAAGGGTATTGCAGCAAATTTATTCTTTCAAAACAAAAGACTGAAAACTGCTTTTCTCAGCTCTAGTCAAGGGAAGAGTTTTGTCCTCAACAATTTGTATCTCTATCCTCATTTGCTCTTCATCCTAACATCAACACTGGTCAAATACCAAGTTCAGAAGTGGCAAATATGAAAATACTGCCACACATTAAGTAGAAACATGTACACCAATTTTTACTATGCATATTAATAAATATTCTTTATTTTAAATTTTGCACATTGCGCTTTAACATTACATCCAAACATTTTGCAAGTGGATGTCTACTTTGTAAAACCATATATTCAGCTCATTGTCATTTCTGTACAGAAGTATAAGTACAACATTACTTTTTGCCACTAAGTTGCTTTAGTAAGTCTCACAGGAAGAGAAACATTTAATGAAAAGAGATGGCTTAAATCATATGGCAGGCCTGCGCAGCCACGCAACTAAAGACACAAGCCTGAAGAAAGAACTAATGAGGTTACCTCCACCGTCTCCCAAAACAAGAAAGAATCACATTGATTTAAAATTTTGCCATAAGTCACTAAATTAAGAGTTTTTTTTTTTGAAAGAGAAGGCGCAGTAGTCATCTTGAGTGTTTCATTGAAAGACAGAGCTATTTTATTTATTTAATTTGCTCCAGCCGTTGTCAACCAGCCACTACAGATGGGCCTCTTGTGATCATTTAAGCGGCAGTATTTATTAAATTTCTCCTTCAGATGCTGTCGGTATTGTTCTCTATTGCTGTAGAAAGACTGGTTATTAGCCATAAATGACTGTATTTCATCTTGTGAGATAAAGATTTCCTCATCTGAAGTACATTCAGACTCATCCTGCAAATTAAAGCAGTAGTTAAGATTATGACTTAAATTAAGAATGCAAAATGCTATGCTGATGGAGGACAGCTAAAAATTCAGGCAAACTAGCCTTTTAATTTCAATTCAGTCACATGAAGTCTTTCATTGAACTGTTTACAGAACAAGCATAATGTCACTCCATCTTAGAAAGTACAAAGTAAGAATAAAATCCAACTTAACTCAGTTTGAAACTCTGGATTTATAATTTGTCTTAGAAGACCTATAAGCCTAAGAGACTCCCAACCTTTGCCTTAGAAAATGACTAATTAGATAACTAGACTTTAAATAAAAACTTGAGGGGCACCTGGGTGGCTCAGTCTTAAGGCTAAGCATCCGATTTCAGCTCAGGTGATGATCTTGTGGTTTGTGAGTTTGAGCCCCACGTTGGGCTCTATGCTGACAGCTCAGAGCCTGGAGCCTGCTTTGGATTCTGTGTTTCCCTCTCTCCCTGACCCTCCCTCTGCTCGCGCTCTCTCAAAAAAATAAACTTTAGGGGCGCCTGGGTGG
>NW_024412446.1:22207-137800 GCF_014898765.1 Herpailurus yagouaroundi | reverse complement strand
AGAGAGAGGGAGACACAGAATCGGAAACAGGCTCCAGGCTCTGAGCCATCAGCCCAGAGCCTGACGCGGGGCTCGAACTCCCAGACCGCGAGATCGTGACCTGGCTGAAGTCGGACGCCCAACCGACTGTGCCACCCAGGCGCCCCAAACCTTTTTAAAATTTAAGAAACTTAACCACCACATAAAAAACAAACAAAAAAAAAACTATTCTAAAGGATTTGTTTCCACTGGGGGCCTAACTATTAAAGAGAATATACCACCCTTCTCTTTCCTTCCCCCTCCTCTAAGCCCCACACAAACTATGTACTGGGTTGCTTGGAATCAGGCATAATTCGTGTAAAGTACCAAGACTTACAGTCAATCTTAAAAGATTTTGCAAGTTTAGTTATGCTTTTATCCTACATGAACCTAAAGGAAGTAAAAAGTGGGCTCTAGTTCAGATTCTACATTTTTTCCTGGTATGGAAGGCTGGACACCATAAGCTGCCACTCAGAAAGGCAGTTTGCTTACAATAACCCTCTTCAAGGAGGCAGACTCCTGGACACAATGCTAACTCTATCCCTTTCTCCCAACTATTCTCTTCTCTTCTACAAAGGAGGACAAGGAAATGTGCTGTAGAGCAGTTGCATAAACCACGTGTGGAAGAGCAGAAATGAAAAGACCAAAAATAATGAAAGACTGACCTTAATTTCTTAAAAGGTTTCCCAACTCCTAGCTTTAAATTCTCAAATATTGTCCCCTCCCACATCTACCAATCAATAAGATATCCTTACTTACAAGGAGTTCAACTAAGCTCTTGGCACCTTTTCCACAATCAGGACCAAATGATGGCTCTATAGGTTCTGCAAACTGTGGTACATTTTTCCTATGCTCAAACCAAGGCAGTGGCTGCCCACCCTTTTCAGGACTGCAACAGCTTTCAGGATGTGCATCTTTGGTCTTGTCGCGGTGAAACACTGTGTGCACGGTATTTCCTGAGGTCTCTCGATTACCTGGATCTGTAATACAGCTTCCAAGCTTTTGGATCTGAAACCAAGCAAAGGATTACCCAGGTAAAAAGGCAGGGAATAAGAGCAATTATTCTTTAGAGAAAGAAAAAAAGGCCCTGATAGTGTGTTAAGTTTTTAGAAGGAATACTGAACAGCAGCAGCAACTGGCACTTAGTAGGCACTTACTACATACCAGATGCTGTGTTAACCCATCGATATAATCTCTTTCATCTTCACAGAACTTAATCTGATAGGGACTATTAATTTCCTTCCAGATGGGAAAACTAAGATCAAGCAAACTGCTCAAGATTACACAGCTAATTCATTTAAAAGTATTATTAAAAGAATGAACTGGATTTATGACTCACATAGATTACTGGACAAGTGACCACATCAGACAGACAGACACACACACACACAAATCACAAGATGAGCAGCCAACAGAACTGCATTCTAAAGGTACTCATTCTAAAATAATAAATACCAGAAACTAAGCTGCAGACTTGCCACTCCAAAGAAAATAGGTTGTTCTCCCCTCAACTGCAAAGGTTTAAGAACTCTGATACTTACATGTTCATCACATTTCAACATCTTACTTTTCTTTTTCTTCTTTTTATTTTTTCCTTTGGT
The DNA here is from genome assembly GCF_014898765.1 of Herpailurus yagouaroundi. Taxonomy (NCBI): domain Eukaryota; kingdom Metazoa; phylum Chordata; class Mammalia; order Carnivora; family Felidae; genus Herpailurus; species Herpailurus yagouaroundi. Next base: position 136,181 of record NW_024412446.1, on the reverse strand, counting down.
GTTGTTCTCTTCAGAATTTGCCCAACATTCAACACAACTATCACCATCATCTTCTTTGTCTTCACAGTGATGAACACAGGAGTCGTCACCTGAAGAAATCAATAATCTCTTACTTATGTGCTTTAATCAGCCATGTAGTAGAAATAATTGGGAAGCTTAATCTGAACCTACCGTGTTCATCGTGATTACAAATGCCTTCAGTGCAAGCAACATCCGAACCCTCCCGAGAACCTGTTTCACTCCCTTCCATACTAGATGAATATCCACAATCACTACCATTACAGTGTGGTGATAAGCCTGAAAATAAATCGGTTGAAACTTATAGTTAACATACCAACAAAGAATGAACCAACTGGAGACAACATAAAAATTTCAAAATTGACAGCTTACTAAAAGTAGAAAGTAAACTAAATAATGAAAATATGATGAGGGGTTTATAGTTTTTTGTTTTTGTCAAATAATAACAAATACCATAAAGAAAAAAGAAGTATTAAGTGTCAAAGTTACAGGATCTCTAAAACCTCTTCCATTTAAGAGGAAAAAAGAATAAACTTAAGACTTAATTTTAAGAAGAAACTGTATTTAGTTACCTTTCTTTATTTTAGGGGACCCCAAAAGATTGCCGCTGCTAGGACAGGTACATGATGTGTTTTCGTTGGTAACAATTACTTCTACACAACTATTACCATCTTCGGTGCTGCCACAGGCTTTGCAGCTGTTTTCTATGAAGTCTGTTTCCTTTAAGGGTCAACATTGAGAGACGGTAAAAAGTCTTACCTTCATATGGTTACATTTACTTTCCTTAACATCAACCAATTAAATAGGAGTTAGGAGGTTACCAACTGAAAAAATTATTCTCATGAAAAATCACTAACCCACATTAAGACTATGAAACAACTAAAAGCAAATTAAGAGTTAATCGTATCAGGAAAATTTAGGAGGGAAGTTCCCAAAGTGTAGTTTGCTGACCCCAGGGATTCCCTAGATCAAAACTATTTTCATCAGAATACTAATATGTCACTTGCCTTTTTCATATATTGACACTTACACTGATGATACGAAAGCAATGGTGGGAAAAGTTGCTGGTACTTTCGCACAAATCACAGCAGTGGCAATCACACTGTACTAACAGTGTATTTTTTACTTGTCAAGCACTTTCAGGAAACAGATACTTCACTTATGAAAGTCTTCGATGAAGCAGTAAAAATATTTTTTAAGTATCAGCTCATCAGTAGATGTCTGACAAATAGGAAGGATGCTTAAAGCACTTTTGCTGCATACCAAAATACAATGGCTGTCTCAAGGAAAAGCACTTGAAGCTTGTTTGAGTTACAAGCTGAACTAGCTGTTTTTTATCCTGGAACATAAATTTTGCTTGAAAGAAGAGACAAACTTTGGTTATTCAGACTTGGGATATTTAAAAGCCATTCTCTCAGAAAAGAAGTCAGCCCATCACCTCAAAGAAAACAATGGACGGTATTTGTTGTGATAAAACTCAAACTTTCAAACTACAATCAGAATTTGGAAAACTTGTATAAACAAGCAGAATGTGCCTGAAGCTTCCCAATACTTAAAGACCCTTCTGATGAGATCAGTAGTGGTTTTAACACGATTATGTGATAATATATATAATGAAATGTCAGTATCTGGCAAGGTCTGCATAACTCAGTAAACCAGTAACTTTCAAATGACCAATTCATGATGTTACAAAATCATGCATGAGTTAAAGATCCATTCAAAGTGCAAAACTGACTAGTGGATTTTAATTTAACTGAGTTACAAAAAGGTCATTCACAGGTGCCAGGTTCCACATTGTAACTAATCTTTAAGAAACTACCACTTGTTGAACTGTAATGCCAAAGAATATCCACAACTATCTGAAAAAGTTTATATTAAAATACTCCTTCCTTTTTTGTGTGAGGCCAGACTTTCTTCAAATGTTTCAACCAAGCAACATATGGAAATAGACTGAATGCAGAAGCAGATATGAGAATCCATCTGATTCCTTTTAAACCAAATATTTAGAAGATCTGCAAAAATATAAAATAATGCCACCTTTCTCACTTCTTTTTGTTTTGGAACAGTTTTCAAAAAATGTTACTCATATTAACATATAATGGGCTTATTTATTATTTTTTAAAAAGAATTAACGATTTAAAATTTCTCCATTTTAATTTCTAATACAATAAATGTTGTATGTATAATCTACATGAACAAAAAGCACACCGAGCACTGTAATTTTTAAAAATTCCAAGGGGTCCTGAGACCAAGAAGAACTGCTCTAGGTCATACATGGACTTAACTTTCCATATTTGGACTTTGATCTAACAACATACTAAGATCAGGTAAAAAGATAATCATTGAATATTATAAAACAAACACAAGACATTAAAATTTTTGGCTGTACCAATTATAGTAGGAAAAAAGCCAATATACAAGCTGCAGCTCCTCATATTCTGGAAAAGCATAGTAAAAATGCCAAAAATCTAGCAAAAAGCAATACTACATATTTATGAATCAAAATTAAGGAATACTACCTTCTCTTGGCTTACTTCCTTTTCATCTGCTGCTTGTAAAGGAGTAGGAATATCACATACACATTTATTTTTTCGTCTGTTCTTCCGTTTCTGGCGTTTCTTTTCTTGCTTGAGTTCTCTTACTCGTTCCTCCTCTGAAAACTCTTCACAAAGTTGTTCCAATCGGCTAATACCCTGTACTTTTTCCACAGTCATCTATTATAAAAACAAAGTTGAGAATGAATACTGGTCAAAACTACCTTTACTTTCCTTGGAAATTCTCAATTGCTAATTTTACATGATACCACACACACAAATAATTCATGCTGCAATTTACCAGAGCATTCCTACAAAGAATCTTAAATTTTAATGCTTTATTTATTTAATGTTTATTTATTTGAGAGAGCACGAGTGAGCCCAAGCAGGGGAGGGGCAGAGAGAGAAGACAGAGAAAATCCCACGCAGTCTCTGTGCCATTTGCACAAAGCCCAACATGGGGCTTGATCCCATGACCCCACGAAATCATGACCTGAGACAAAATCAAGAGTTGGATGCTTAACCGAATGAACCACCCAGGTGCCCCTAAATTTTAATACTTTATTTTTTTAAGTTTATTTATTTTGAGAAAGAGAGAGAGCATGAACAGGGGGAGGGCAGAGAGAGGGAGAGAGAGAGAACCCCAAGCAGGTTCTACGCCATCAGCACGGAGCCCGATGCAGGGCTCGAACCCACAAACTGTGAGATCACGACCTGAGCAGAAATCAAGAGTCTGACGCTTAACTGATCGAGCCACCTAGATGCCCCTAAATTTTAACACTTTAAATGATGACAACTTAAAATCTACAGGAAGTGAATATACCACCAATCCCTACAGGGAAGGCAGACTTCTTACACACTCCTGTTCCAAACCAGCAAGTTCAAATTTCAATTCCAACACAGCAAACGTTCATTTCTTAACACAACAGAAGACTATTTAACCTGATTAGATGATCTAGTTTCTGAAGTCACAAACATATAAAAAGAAAAGAAAAAAAAAAGCGTTCAGCAAGAACTAGTACAAATCTCCTCAGACTCCCCAGAACAATGTTTAAAGTTCACAGATGGGCTTCTGAAAAAAAAGGTTTATAGCTTTCATATAATTCACAAAAGGGATCTGTGACCCAGTTAAAGGGTTACAACCATGCCTCAGAATATAACAAAATGTTCACTAGCCAAAATTTTATGTGCTACAGAGAACTGGGGGGGAAGAAGGTTACCAAATCACAAGCACTAAACCCAAAACCAGCACTATAAAGAGGCTACTGGATATCAGCAGACAAACTGAGACTCACGAATTAAGTCTCAAATTTACTCTGGGTTGCTTTTACCTTTTCATTAGCTATACTTCATAGCAACATGCTGCTAAATAATCAACTTCAGTTTTCCACTCTGAGAAAGTCTAAATATCAAAGCTGGCAGAATAACAGGATTAAAATCAAAGAAAATCCACAAAAAAAATTTTTTTTATGTTTTTTAACGTTTATTCATTTTTGAGAGAGAGAAGCACAGCATAAGCAGGGGAGGGGCAGAGAGAGAGGGAGGGAGACACAGAATCCGAAGCAGGCTCCAGACTCTGAGCTGTCAGCATAGGGCCCGACGCAGGGCTCAAACTCATGGACCGCGAGATGATGACCTGAGGCAAAGTCGGAATCTTAACTGACTGAGCCACCCAGGCACCCCCAAAATCCACAAACTTAAATTCTAATTCCCTTCCCCTAAATCCACCCCCAAATCCATGCCAGTATCAGTGAATCACAGCCCTCTGAGGCAAAATCAGACTGCTAGCTTATATTAACATTCAGTCCAATAACCTAACCAAGCAATCTCAGACAATGAAGCAGGTCACTATTCTTACCTCAAAACTCTTGCGCAAAGCATCAACACCAAGATAGAAAAGCATCTGCCATGTTTGCTCTTCTGCTCGTAGTTTTTGCCAGATTCGATGCAGTCTTTCATAAAGATGAATTCCCAAGCAGGTCAGAACTTCTTCTTGAGCTATATCTATTGTCTTAGCATGCCTTTCTCTTCGTCTGTAAAGGAGAATAAATCACACATAATTCCTAGTACCCTTTGCTGAAAGAGTAAAAGACAGATAAGAGGGTTCAGGGTTTAAACACAATCTGCATACCTGGTAAGAAGCCAGTTATACATTCAAATTAAATGTACATAAAAACACACAAGCATACATGTACATAACCAATGAGAAATACACATGCAGGCAGAACTCAGTCCTAATATTGCTAAAAATAAGATAATTCAGGAACTGGGGCTCTAAAGAGATGGTTTTTGGGCACAAGAAGTCTAATATAATGTGTCCAGCTCATAGGAGGCATGATAGCTCCTTCACCTTCCAATTATAACAAATGCCTATTTGGGTTTTGTAGGTTTCTTTTTTTTTGAGGAGTAATGGATAAAGGCAGTGCGAAAGTGATTCAATCATGGACAAAAGCCCTCTAGGCTAGTTTTCAGTAGTAGGGTTCACAGAACTTCACTGGTAAGTCTTTGTGTTCTATGTGCCTAGCACAAAATAGGCACTCAAATGAGAGCTGATACACAAAACACAAAACAAAATGGGTTCATTTTATTCTATGAACCTTTTCTGATTTTATTTTCACAAAAAAGCCAGAGATAAAATTTTAGGTTCCTATATAATTCAGTGATAATATACACAATTCATTAATTACATTCAGTAAAATATTTAACACTTTGCTGCAAAGACCTCTTCCTATGCAAAAACCATCATAATGAACAAAATTTAGATATGGAAATGCATGGATGGAGGGGGAAAAAAATCCCTCGAATCATTTTCAAGTGAAAATGATAATCTATAATAATGAAAGCCAAAAAAAAAAAAAAAAAAAAAAAAGCCTGTCTACTCCAAGCAACAAGGAGCAGAGGACTGAAATGAACACCACAGAACACTTTCTATTTTTATTCAGTCAATGCATATTTTAAAGAAAGCAAACTCTTTACAAGCACACCTGAATTTATACAAAATATGTACTGATGCAAAAGGTGATGGAAATAAAACTTTCAGTAATAAAATGAAGCAAAGCGCTAGATAGCCCATTCTAGCAAATTACATACTCATACCCTCCTGCGAACTCTGGCTCAGCACGACCCAAAAGATGTGCAATGAAGTCTGTTTCACAGCAAACATGTATGTGCCGTTCATGTGGACAGCACCGCAAACCTTCATAAAGTGCAGCACAGTAGCCCTTCTCTTTGCTGCAATCAAGTTCACCAATAAGGATATTGTATGCTCGGAGAACTTTATTTTTGCAATCAGTGCAAAACCTGTTGAAAAGAAATACTTCAAAATTAAGAAAAGGCTGCATAATTATTCCGTAAAGCATGTAACAGTGTACTAGACAATAACACTCCCCTCCCATATGGCGCATTAAAAAAAATCCTCCAAACACACATTTAAAACATACACGTGTAAGATATACACAATTTTAGGGATTACAGAGTACAGCTAGATTTCCATTTGCAAATGATTTTTATTTTTTTAAATGTCTATTTTGAAGGGGGGGAGGGAGGAAAAGACAGACATGAGCGGGGGAGGGGCAGAGAGAGGGGGGGAAAAAGAATCCCAAACAGGCTTCAAACTGTCAGCACAGAGTCCAATGCGGGGCTCAATCTCACATCACAAACCTCAAGATCATGACCTGAGCCAAAATCAAGAGTCGGATGCTTAACCGACTGAGTCACCCAGGGACACTTGCAAATGATTTTTTTAAATACTTATTTATTTTTGAGAGGGAGAAAGAAAGAGAGAGAGGGGGAGGGAGGGGCAGAGAGGGAGAGAGAATCTCGAGCATGCTCCACACTGTCAGTGCAGAGCCCAACATGGGGCTTTAACTCACAAACCCTTAGATCATGAGCTGAGCTGAAATAAAGAGTCTGATGCTTAACCGACTGAGCCACCCAGGCACCCGTTTGCAAATGATTTTTAAAAAAATTTTTTAACGTTTATTTATTTTAGAGAGCGATACAGCGCAAGCAGGGGAGGGACAGAGAGAGAGGGAGACACAGAATGGAAGCAGGCTCCAGGCTCTGAGCTGTCAAACCCACAGATTGTAAGATCATGACCTGAGCTGAAGTCCGGTGCTCAACCGACTGAGCCACCCAGGTGCCCTGCAAATGATTTTTAAACAAGAGAGACACACGGACCTAAAAGAATGAGGCAGATATACACTGTTTGTTCATAACATACATTTCCAGAAAATAGTTGCCAAGGACTAGCGTATCACTTCCTCAAGAGTAATTCATACAGGTCAGAAATAAAACAAGAAGCTACAAACCAATGACTCAAAGAATCACTCTCCCTTCAGCCTCTGAAAACAGTTGCTATCTTCAGTCAGTAAAACTTGATTTGAAATTCTGCTACAACATTTTAACACCTCACTAGCTAATAAGCATTGGGAAGAGGGTGGGGGCAAAAAGAATAGGAAAGTGGCACATGGAGTTTTAGTTACTAATAATTTCCAAAAGGTCAAATTCCTTCTTCTTTTTTTTTTTTTTAATTTTTTAATGTTTATTTATTTTTGAAAGAGACAGAGTGTGAGCAGGGGAGGGGCAGAGACAGAGGGAGACACAGAATTGAAGCAGGGTCCAGGCTCTGAGCTGTCAGTACAGAGCCCAATGCGGGGCTCGAACTCACAAACTGTGAGATCAAGACCTTAGCCAAAGTCAGACACTTAACTGACTGAGCCACCCAGGCACCCCATTTCCTTCTTTTTTTTTTAAAACTTATTTATTCTGATAGAGACAGAAAGAGCACGAGAAGGAGAGGGGCAGAGAGAGAGGGAGGATACAAAGCAAGCTGCATGCTGTCAGCACAGAGCTGACCTGAGTCAAAATCAAGAGTCAGACACTCAACAGACTGAGCCACCCATATTTCTGAAGAAAAAAGTATGTTCTTAATACACAATCATAATATTGACAACATATACATAAAAATGTGGTTTAGGGGCACGCACCTAGGTGGCTCAGTTGGTTGAGTGTCTGACTCCTGATACTGGCACAAGTCGTGATCCTGTGCATTTGAGATTGAACTCTATGTTGAACATGGAGCCTGCTTGGAATTCCCCCACCCCAATAAACAAATAAACAAACATTTATTTAAAATGTGGTCTAAGGGGCGCCTGGGGGGCTCAGTCGGTTAAGCGGCCGACTTCAGCTCAGGTCACGATCTCGCGGTCTGTGAGTTCGAGCCCCGCGTCGGGCTCTGGGCTGATGGCTCAGAGCCTGGAGCCTGCTTCCGATTCTGTGTGTCCCTCTCTCTCTGCCCCTCCCCCGTTCATGCTCTGTCTCTCTCTATCTCAAAAATAAATAAAATGTTAAAATAAAATAAAATAAATAAAAAAAATAAAATGTGGTCTAAACTTAAGTGTTTATAATGTGGCAAAAGTGTAGAAGAGAAAAAAAAAAGGTGTACAAGAGAGTGTGAATGTAGAAGATGATGACATATTTCTGGTTTCTTTATCTTTGATTTCCTGAATAAGAAAGAACTTGGTCCGGTTAAAAAAAAAAAAAAAAAAAAAAGCCAGGCTCATAATATTAAATAGTTGCCTCTCTGGGAAGATCAGCTGTAGTGGAATGAAGAAATTTTGATCTCTTTAATTTAAATTCATCTCCCTAGGTGACTTCTATTCCCATGGCTTCAGCCAACATGTGTGCCTCTCACCTCTACAGCTCTTGTTCAAGTCTCTGCCCTTGCCTCAGGGCCAAACTCATACTGAAAAAGGGGGGACGTCACAGATATGTAATAGGCAACAAGTTAAACTCCCTGTCCGATACTAAGGGCAACACTGTTCCCTTCTAAACCTGTTGAGAACACCACCATTCAGTCACCCAGGAAGAAAACCTTAGTTAACTACCAACTTCTCCTCAGGTCCTCTTTTAGGCGTGGAGCCAAAATGGCATCAAGTATTATTATTATTTTTAGTATTTTTAAAAATGTTTATTTATTTTGAGAGAGATTGCAGGTAGGGGAGGGGCAGAGAGAGGGAGAGAAAGGGAATCCCAAGAGCAGAGCCTGACCTGGGGCTCAAACTCACAAACCATGAGATCATGACCCAAGCGGAAGTCAAGAGTGGCACTTAACTGAGCCACCCAGGCACACCAGTATTATTTCTTACATCTCTCATCAGCCCCTTCTTTCTGATCCCCCCTGCCCTGTTTTAAACTGCCTAGATAATTTTTTAAAAAGCTTCCTGACTTCCCTGCTTGCATTTTTTCTAGCTCCAATGCATCTCTCGTAACAAAATTTTTAAAACAAATCTGATTATCTCACTCTCAGCTTCAAGACCCCTCCCGTCTATAAATAAAGTTCCAACTCGTTATTAAGCCCTTCAGTGACTTCCTCTCTTACCCCACCTATTTCCAGACTTATTTCCCAAGACTCCCATCTCCCTCATGCTTCTCCCAGTCTACCCTGCCTTTCTGTACATACTGTACAGACAATGGACTACTTTTGAACATAGCTTATGTGTCCTTACTTTAGTCTTTTTTTCTTCTGCTTCCTCCCCACTCCTCTCCACATCCTTCTCCATTTGCCTAAATCATGTCCATCCTTAAAGAAGCCCTCTGTAATTCCCATAACTAGAATTAGCCTTCCTCTGTGTTCCCATATTTGTGATTTATTCTTCTTACTGTATTTACCCTCACACTGCCATGCAGTTGTTTGATACACACATCTTTCTAAGTATGCTTCTTGAAATGAATAGATGTTAAAATAGAAGCTCTAAGTCCACTTATTTTTTTTTTCAACGTTTATTTATTTTTGGGACAGAGAGAGACAGAGCATGAACGGGGGAGGGGCAGAGAGAGAGGGAGACACAGAATCGGAAACAGGCTCCAGGCTCTGAGCCATCAGCCCAGAGCCTGACGCGGGGCTCGAACTCATGGACCGCGAGATCGTGACCTGGCTGAAGTCGGACGCTTAACCGACTGCGCCACCCAGGCGCCCCTCTAAGTCCACTTAGTAAACACAGGCAATAATGTTGACAAGTCAAATCGCACTTTCATTAATGCTCCAAAAACACTGAAATATACAAAAATTAACACAAAATAGACTATAACCTAAATACTAAGATCTGAAATTACAAAACTCCTAGAAGAAAACACAGGAAGAAAAAAAAATTTTTTTTTAATTTTTTTAAATGTTTATTTTTGAGAGAGAGACAGAGTGTGAGCAGGGGAGGTGCAGAGAGAGGAGACACAGAATCTGAAGCAGGCTCCAGGCTTTGAGCTGTCAGCACAGAGCCCGATGTGGGGCTTGAACTCATGGACTGTGAGATCATGACCTGAGCTGAAGCCAGATGCTCAACCGATTGAGCCACCCAGACGCCCTGGAAAAAAAATTTTTTTAATGTTCATTTATTTTGAGAGAGAGAGAGAGAGAGAGAGAGAGAGAGAGAATGTGTGAGAAAGAGCGAGAGAGAGATCAAGAGAGAGCATGTGCGAGTGGGGGAGGAGGAGAGAGGGAGAGAATCCAAGCAGGCTCTGTCCACACTGTCAGCGCAGAGTTGGACATGAAGCTTGTTTCATGAACTGTGAGATCATGAACTGAGCCAAAATCAAGAGTCGGGCACTTAACGGACTAAACCACACAGGTGCCCCACCCCCAAATTTCATATTGAATAGGTGATGATTTTTTGGATATGACATCAAAAGCACAGCAAACAGACAAATGAGACTATATCCAACTTAAAAGCTTCTGTGTAGCAAAGGAAACAAGAGAGTCAAAGACAACCACAGAGAAAGTATTTGCAAACAGGGCGCCTGGGTGGCTCAGTCGGTTAAATGTCTGACTTCGCTCAGGTCATGATCTCACGGTTTGTGAGTTCGAGCTCATGTCAGGCTCTGTGCTGACAGCTCAGAGCCTGGAGCCTGCTTCAGATTCTGTGTCTCCCTCTCTCTGCCCCTCCCCCGCTCATGCTCTGTCTCTCTCTGTCTCAAAAATAAACATTAAAAGAATTTTTTTTAGAAAATATTTCCAAACCACATACTGGATAAGGGGTGAATATCTAGAATGTATAAGGAACTCCTACAACTCAATAATAACAACAAAAAAATTAAATACTGGGCAAAAGACACGAACAGACATTTCTCCTGATATACAAATGGCTAACAAGCACATGAAAAGTTGTTCAACATCACTAATCATTAGGGAAATGCAAATCACAACCACACAATACTACCTTACACCCATTAGTATGGCCACTCCAAAAAAATAAGAAACATGTGTTAGCAAAGATGTGGAGACACTGGAACCCTTGTACACTACACTGCTGCTGAAATTGTAAAACAGTGCTGTCAATAATAGCAAACAGTATAGCATTTCCTCAAAAACTTAAAAACAGAACTATCATATGACCTGGTAATCCCATTTTTGAGTATATATCCAAAAGAACTGAAAACAGGATCTCAAAGAGATATTTCTACACTCATGTTCATTGTATCATTATTAGAAATAGCTAAGATACAGGGGCAACAACCTAAATGCCACTTAATGTTCACTTAAAAACTGTTTAAGAAGTCAATTTGTGGTGGTTTTTTTTTAACCACAATTAAAAAGTCTTCCCCTTGAGGGAGAGAATAGACTTAAATGCAGAAATAACAAACACTTCCATGTTTTCAGGTTATAAAAGATTTTCAGGTAAATGAATGGTTTTTCAGGTAAATAAATGATTAAATGTCATTCAGCAGCAATAATAAAACTTGAAATATTTCTCCCATATTTTACTGCTTTAAATTCTCATAGTTGATTAATGTATGTATGCATATAACCATAGTTAATACAAGCAAAGAGCAATTTAAAAATACTATATGGTAGCTGTAAGAATGAAAGTGACTTTTCCCGTTTTCAAAAGTAACCTTGCACATAAATGTAAAAAACATTTTAAGGCAGAGGTTTCACAGTTTCTTAACACCTCATTTCTAATAACATGCTACCCTAATACCTAAATGGCTAGTGTTATCAAATCTTATCAAATCTTCTGTGTTACCAAATCTTCTGAGCACGTTATAGTGTTCAGAAAAGTCCACTAAATAGAACTGCCAAAAAAAGTACATTATTTAGACATTTAGAAATCATTCTCAACTGATTCTACACATCTCAAAAACTCAAACTGTACCTCAAACAAGAACTAGATACAGAGGAATAAGAACTTGCAAATCTTGCATGCAAACATTCACTAATGTGCTTACACTATGTACCAGATACTGTTCTAAGTAAGCCTGACTTGTATCATCTGTCCCCATGACAAATTTAATCCTACAATTAATTACTATCATTATTTTTGTCTTAAGAAAAAAACTGAGGTACAGAAAAGTCAAGTAACTTGTACAAAGTTATAATCAGTATAACCCAGGATTCAAAGCAATCTCTCTTAATTGTACTTTTTCCCCACCCTTCAGATATTTATAAAACAGACTCCACCTTCTTCTAGACAAAACACTGCCATCCAGATACAGGAAACATATACAACCATTACAGGAAACTCCAAAAGATTAGTTCTAATAACTAGTAATAACTACCCCAAAAAGCTATCTTTTGGATGGACCAATTAAATGATCAATTCATATTGAAAGAAAGACTCTAATATGGACCTATATATTTAAGTATGTTTTGGGTCTCTATAATCCCTCTCCTACAAAACTCCAAATATTTGACATATTCTCTACTCTCTTGGGTATAATCAAGCAAAAAGGCAAATTCACAAGAAATATTGTAAGTGAAAAAACACCTTAGTATGTAGGTTAAGTCATTACCTCATTGCCATATAAACACCAGTCTTGATAAATGCCAGTTTTTTACCATTTACATTTAATTCTCTCTCTCTCTCTCTCTCTCTCTCAGGTCAAAAAACACACAACCATACACCATACATGTGACAAATTTATCTAAAAAGAGTACAACTCCCCCCAAGAACACCATCTCTAGATGGTTCCCTTACCAGTTTCCTTTCCTACTGCACTCTCCCTCCCTACGAATTTCCAAATGTTAATGACACTTAGAAAATTCCTTTGTAAAGTAGTATTCTAAAAAGAAAAATCTGAAGTTACTTTTTTAGTACATGAAGCACACAAATTCCAGCTCTACTTTTAGGTCTTGACAAATAATTATAGAAGAAATAATTCAAAATATTACTAAATGAAAGCTGCTAAATTAAACTTTGATTTTTAAAATGACAACATGAAATGCTTCTATCATAAAAACAAGGAATACTAGAGTTTCCAAAGTGATTAAGTACACTTTACTCAATTAGGCACACTTTACTGGCTTGGAACTAACAGGCCAATAAAATTTAAAAGTAAAAATTACAGAAAGAGGAGATGCTGGTTCAACATAAGAAGGGTAACATAACACTAAGAGGCATCCCATAAAGGAACTGCTTACCCTAACATTAAGCTCTGCTTAGTACCACGTATTAATGGGAAGACTGAAGTGATATTATATGAAGAGGCGACAGGTCAATTTGGATGACCAAGAGGGCATTAAAGCACCTTCCAACTATACTGTGATGACCTAAAGGTCAAGACTTACCTGTGTTTTCGCAGGTATGTTTCTAGTGTTTCTAAGAGACAACTAGAGTCAATTAAAACTACTTCATCCCTGCATTCTTGGGACATTAGTTCCCAGACGTCCATCCAACAACCTCTGCAGAAAGAAACAAGTATTAGTGAAAAGGAGGAATATATAAGGGTAAAACATTTAAAAAAAAGGCAAAGTAAAGGATTGCTTGATTTTACCTGGCTGTTCCCTGGAAAGGTCCATAATGGAAAATGATCCTACACTTGCTGTCCTTCCTGTGGTCTTCACTACTTCTCTTATCTGTACTTAACTTCTCTGAACTGACACTGCTACTGCTCCCTTCACTGTAGTACAGTATAGTACAAAGCTTAGTGACACTGAGATAATCTGAAGGAATAATTTCTATAGTCTAAATTAAAATCAAGAACTCTTTAATACTTATATTATTAGTAGATTAAGTTTGCAAATTTGTATATAATTACATATTAATTTTAACCAAATTAAAATGTTATTTAAACATATGCTCATATCTTTATATATAAATTTTTGCTCAACTATTAAATTTATCTGACACAACTTAACATTTACATTTATCAAGATACATCTCATTACGATACTAAGCATTTTATGAGCAAATCTACTTGGAATGCTTTAAAGTCAACAGGGCTAAAAAATATTACATTTTCACCTATAAAATGGATCAATCTTCCAAAAATTATAAATTCTAACAAGTTTTGATCTACTTAATGTGATTTTATAGCTAACCCATGGCAACAAAACTCTTATCTACCTTCACATTTATAAGTAGCTGGGGGTAAAAAAAAAATCACAGATTAATCTAATTACAGTAAACAAATTTTTACATATACTAAAATAAAGATAGCACACGAAGATGACCACTTTATACAACTTGTATCAGTAAATACTATACATATAATTTAAAAATTACTAAAAATTTCCCAGACTCTCCTTCCCCCACAGGTTTCAGCATAGCGCTGGTCATGCATTTTGCTTTGTTGCAGACGCGCATTCCAGGAGAAATGTGTGTCTATATTCCATTCAATGACAGTCTTCTTGGTATTTCATGATTCTGAACAACTGGCTCCTGCCTGTTCTGCAGGTCTCACTACAGTCCTAGGAATTCATTACCTTGGATGCCTGAGATGGAAAAACCTCTGAATCTTTACTTAACCTACTCTATATAGCTAAATAGGTATTTCTCAACTCCCTGCCCACCATCTAAGGTCGTATGTACAATGCAGCTCCCTATTCCCTGTCACAAGGGCTCAGGCAAGGTTCAGCAATGTAACTTGAAACAAAAACTTCAACCACTGCTCTGCCTTCCATGTTCCATCCTTCCACTCTTGACTTCCATATTTCCTCTTTTTCTAATTGTGCTTGAGTGACCCATAATCTCCTAAAACTGATTAACCCTCAAACTCAAGTTCTCACAGTTGAGAAAAAGGCTCATGAAATCAGAGGCTGGGGAATGACTATTATATTAAAACATGAAAGCATTAATCTAAAAAATACTTTTAAAAAATGTCACAGCTCAAATCAAAATTTTATCCACAGTCTCTCTCAGCTTAATGTCTTTATATCACTCCTTCCTTTCAAGATCAAGCTTTCTGAGAAAGAAATCTTTGCACTCCTACACTTTCCACTCACAGATTAATCCATTACACCTTAGACTGCATTCACTGTTCTGCCCATTCTGATCTGGATTGTTTTCATTCAACTGCAGATCTGCTCATCAAGATCACCAATTATTACAGTGTTGCTATATCCAATGGACACTTCTGGGTCCTTGATGACTCAGCAGCACTCAATACAACTGACCAGAGTCCCCCTGAAACACTCTTTTCCTCTGGCTTCCTCCTACCTCTCTGGCTACTCTTTCTCAAGTTTCTTTACTGGCTTCTTTTCTACCAATAAACTAAATTCCTTAGCATTTTTCTCTCTTACTCTACTCTCTCTATAGGTAGATTTTATAAATACCGCTAAGATAATCTTCAGTCATCAGCTACAGGCCTACAAGTGTAGCCTAAACTTTTCCTTTGGATCTCAAACTTACTCCCAGCCAGACAATAACTTGGGGTTACTTGCATGGATACAAGAACATTCTCCGGAAGGCTGAGCTGGATTGTTGCCACGATTAGGTTATAACCTAATCAACTGTTAACACTTCCCTGGAGAAAGTCTAACAGAAAGGGGGGGTGGGTAACAATGCAAACATGTAAAATGGAGTCACGGTAGCATACAATGGCGGAACCATCCAAAGTGGAGGAGAAGGAGTCTTGGCTAAGTACATTGTACTCCCTGGCCTGCTATCCATACTTCTGGGATTAACTGAAGCTACCTTAGGAGACAGTGCTCAAGATCAACTCATACTGATTCCATAACTCAGCAAACCACCTTCTAAAACATTTGGCTTCTGATGTAGCAGGGTGATAGCTGAAGGAGAATGTGAGGAAGTTTGTGGAGGTGTGGTTTTTGTTTTAAACCAAACGACAGGAAAACATAGTTGTATGCCAATTTAACAAAAGTGGGTAACTTAATAATAAACTTAATGATAAAGCAAAGTCATTGAGAACAAGAGGAGATGGAATCCAGAGCAAAAGTAGAAGAACTGATCTTTGAAGGAAGGTGGCAATGAGCAGATATGTAAGATATTGAGATGTCTATTGATCTTTGGTTCCTCAATGAAAAATATTCATAACAAAAAAACCCAGAAGACAGTCTTTTTATAATACAATACAACTCTGTGGCTTTGGCTAACAAGACATTCAGGTAAAGGTTACTGTCTCATGAGAAAATTAGACTGAATTTTACTTTCAAAAAGTCAGGAAATCTCTATAAAGATATTGGTAAACAAGGTACATAAAATAACAATTTTCTTTAGATAACCACTTTAGGTTGTACAGAGCTTTCCTGAGTTCGGAGAACTCTCACAGAGATATCATGCAGTTGGTGATTCTTGTCAGGATCCTGATTCTAACATATCCACGTAAGAAGACATTTTTAGAGATAGCTGGGAAAATCTAAACTGGGTATTAAGATTATTATAGTTAATTTTGTTAAGTGTTATAATGGCACTGTCATTACCAAAAAAATGTCCACGTGTTTAGAGATGGATGTAGAAATATGTAGGAGTAAAATAGCATGATGCCTGGGACTTATTTTAAAATACTTCTGAAAGAAAAAGATGGATAAATAAAACAAATGTGACAAATCTTGATAACACTACTGAATCTGGGTGAAGATATCTGGGAAGTGGGGGCAGCGGTTCTTAAATAGTCTCTCTACTTTCCTATATGTTTGGCAGTTTTCATAATAAAATTTTTAAAAAATTTGTTTCTGAGTATAGGGGAAAAAAATTCTTAATAGATTATTAACATACCACTACCTGGTCCTTCAGGTCTTTTTATCAGGAAGAAAAATATCTACACAACAATGATATCAACAATACCAACAAGATATTAAAAAACTAATTTTTTTTAAGTAATTCAGAAATATAGTTTTCATACCATCCCATTCACTTCAAAACAAAAGTTACTTCTTAGAAACCTCCTTCAAATTTCATGGCTTTCACTACTCTCAACCTCAAGCAATTTTGTAAGCAGTAAATGTGACAACGTGCTGGGAGATGGGGGCAAAAGCAGCCCTGGGCATTGTAGAAAAGAAGAAAACTGCAAATTGCATAAATACATATGGTTACAACTAATCCAAGGCTTTTTTTTAATCCTTGATAAATTATTAGGGAGACCTAGAGATAAGAAAGACAAGAAAAATAATTTACACATTATGACTATCATATAGATCAAAAAATGATATATCACTACTTTGAAAAAAGTATTAACTAAATAAATTTCCATAAAGATCTCCAACCTCCTTCCTCTGTAATATATTTAACAGAAGGAAAAAAAAACTTCAAAAGAAAAAAATCAGACCTATATTGAGACCCTACCCTACACAGTCTCAATGCAAAAAGGCTGTATAGAATTAGAAGACAGATTTATTTTAACCTATGTTATAGTGTAACTAATAAACTAGTTGAATATTTTTTCTTTCTACTAAATGCGATCAACATTTACAATCTTAACAATCACAAAGCATCTTAATAGTTGATTCTACTTACCCCAAAGGTTTTGGTTTGTGTGTATCTAAGGAGTGCAACTGACATCTCTTGTTCTTTTTACTTTTTGGAATAGCATCTATCATGTCGTTTAGTTTGGACCTAATCAAAAATAAATCATTAAAAGTCTGATTAACATTCATTTGTCTTTAGAATTTTCAAAATCTCTACTTACTACCTTTAAAAAAATTTTAACGTTTACTTATTTTTGAGAGACGCAGAGAGACAGGGCATGAGCGGGGGAGACGCAGAGAGAGAGTGAGACATAGAATCTTAAGCAGGCTCCAGGCTCTGAGCTGTCAGCACAGAGCCTGATGTGGGGCTCGAACTCATGGACTGCGAGATCATGACCTGAGCTGAAGTTGGATGATGCTTAACCAACTGAGCCACCCAGCCACCCCTTCTACTTACTACCTTTTAGTGAGAAGTATATTTGAAGTATTGTAGACATATCCCTTACCTTGAAAATTTCTCATCAAACAAATGCTAACCCAGAAGAGTCTGTATACTTGTCCTCTCCATTCCATTCCCAGGCTGTCAGTATGTTGGAAGAGACCTGTCCTATTCAATGTACTCACTCCCCTAGACTGTATCTGTCTCATTCACCCCTGCATCTGCACTGTATCCAGCAGTGTGCCTAACACTCAAATATTTTATGACTGATTGCTATCTCTCAACCATCTTCCCCTGTGCAAACATTATCTAAATAAGCACTATCCTTGATAAGAAAAAAACCATCAATAGGGGGTGCCTGGGTGGCTCAGTCGGTTGGGCATCCTACTTCAGCTCAGTTCATGACCTCACAGTTCAAGAGTTGGAGCCCCAAATCGGGCTCTGTGCCGACAGCTCAGAACCTGGAGCCTACTTCGGAATCTGTGTCTTCCTCTTCCTCTGCTCCTCTCCTGCTCATACTCTTGTCTCTCTCTCTCTCTCTCTCTCTCTCTCTCTCTCTCAAAAATGAATAAAAAATTTAAAAAATTCTAAAAAAAAAAAAAAAAGCCATCAACAAAAATTTTGTGCAAATATAGAAATGCGTACAGTTAATATCCACACCCTGCATGCAACCAATCAGCAAAGCCTGTCAACTCTAACTTTTGAATATATCCAGAATCAAATCACTTATCACCTCCACCATTACCACTCTGGTCCAACTCGTCTCTCTCACCCAGCCAACTGCAACAGCTGGCCTCCCAAATGGTCTCCTTGCTTCCATCTTTTGCCTTTACATTCTAGGCTTAGTAGCTGGAGTGATGTTTTCAAAACAAAATCACAGTATGTTACTTCTCTGTTCAAAAACGTTCCAACGCTTTTCTGAGGCAGAGTAAAATTCCAAAGTCTCTACCACCACCTCTAAACAGAGTTTGGTCTTCAGACCTCTTCTCTTTTCCTGTTTATACTCACACTTTGGTGACCATCTGATCTTATGGGTTTAAATTATGTACGTATGCATACATATAGCTCAAATACTGTATGTATAGTTTAAATATGATATACATACGCTGATGACACCGTTTTTATCTCTAGAGCAGACCTCTCTAAACTCTACCTGGATGTCCAATTGGTATCTCAAACTTAACATGTCCAAAAGTGAGCTCTGCAAAATTGCTCCTCCTAGTCTTACCCTTCTCAGTAATGGAAACCATTTGTCCTGTTCTTTATTCTTGATCCTGAGATCAAGACCTGAGGCTGAGATCAAGGGTTGGATGCTTAACCCACAAAGCCACCGACGCACCCCAGTCCTATTCTTTAGATCCCAAACCTGAGAATCATCCTTGATGCTTTCCTCCATATCCATTCTATCCAAAAAATCCTACTGGCTCATTCCTCAAAATATATCCAGGATCCAACCATTTCTTATTACCTCTGTGACCACCATACTGGTCATCATTATCTCTTGCATGGACTATTAAACAGCTTTTATTTCTCTGCCCTTCAACCACCCTTCCACTTATTCTTGACACAGAGATCAAAGTAAACCAAAATTCAAGTCAGACCACGTTACTCCTCCACTCAAAACACTCCCAAATCTTCCAGTCTTAGAGTAAAAAACAATAAAAGGGGCACCTGGGTGGCTCAGTTGGTTAACTGTCCCACTCTTGGTTTCGGCTCAGATCATGAACTCATGGTCCATGGGATCAAGCCCCAAGATAGGCTCTGTGCTGGCAACACAGAACCTGCTTGGGATTCTCTCTCCTCTCTCTCTTCCCCTCCCCCACCCCACCTCTCCCTCTCAAACATTAAAAAAGCAACAACAACAAAAACTCAGGATGGCACTACATAAGTAGGCTTTTTATTACTCCTCTGATCTCACCCTTTTATGTTTATTTTTGAGAGAGAACACGTGTGCACATGTGCGAGCGGAGGAGGGGCACAGAGAGAGGGAGACAGAGAATCTGAAGCCGGCTCTGTGCTGACAGCAGGCAGCCAACGCAGAGCTCGAACTCACAAATGGTGAGATCACGGCCTGAGCCAAAGTTGGACGCTTGCTTAACCAACTGAGCCACCCAGGTGACCCCGGTCTCGTCTTTTATTACTGTTCCCTTCATTCATCTGGCTCCAGCCACAATGGCTTCCTTACTGTTCTTCAAACAGGCCAGGAAAACTTCAACCTCTGAATCCTTACAATTGCTGGCTCCTTCTCTTCCTTCCCCTGGATATCTACATGGTTTACTTACTCATTTCATTCAAGTCTACATTCAATGTCATTTTATTAGAGAGGCCTTCCCTGATCATCCTCCGTATTAAATCCATCCAACCACTCATCTCCTCTACTTGTAACTTACCTGACAGATCATATGTTTGCTTACTGCCTGCCTTTCTTCATAAGAGAACAAAAACCATATGGTCATTGGCACACAAAAGATACTCAATAAATTGTTCAAGTTGAACTCAAAGTTTTGCCCCTACCAAATTTAGTAAAAAAGCTACCAGTGTTACCAACAAAGTCATCTTCCCCTCAGTGATTATACTTACCCATGTACATAAAATAAGGTATAAAGCTTCTTTGCATCAGTCATGCAGCTTCGAGTTACAGACAGGACTCCCTTGGGGCCTACTGTCAGGGGTTCAAGGGCAGGATTTCCAGACTCTACAAGCTGGGAAAAGAGGCGCTCCACACTGCGACGACAACCAACACATGGGACAAGCTGAGAAAGTGCACTCAATACTTCCCGTGATGTCACCACCATGGCAATACTTAGATCTTGCTGCTTAAGCATACTATGTCGCTGAAAGAGAGAAAGAAAGAAAACTGAAGAACAGTCCTTGAGACATAAAATTTCTCTTGACTACTTCTGGTTCCTATTTTTGTGTAGTAAGTACAACCTGGAAAGGGCTTGTGATCTCTATCTGCAACGGAGTCAGAAAAATAAGTCGGCTTTCCCCATGGTGTACTGAATTTGCTCCACAAAGCTCCTGTTTTGGCAATTAAGGTATAAAAAACTCTGCTTAGCCTGTCAGGACTAAACAGTATGTGCCCCAGCATGGTGAAAAGCAGCCCTGGATCTGGAAATTTAGTGTTTGTTCACTGAATATTAAGCCTAGTACACTCACTTGAAATAAAAATTTTAAAAGGCAGAAAATAAAGGAACAACACAGCTTTGCCATGTCTTCCTCTCAACTTTTAACAACACACTATGTTTAGCTACAGGAATCAGGTTAGGATGATGATCATGTACAGCAACAATTCTCAACCTGGAGGTATGGGCAGGTGTTTTATGGATTAGTAGGAAAGAACAAGGCCTATTTTACCCATGTAGGAGCCTACAGTGAGTAACTAAAATGCTGGTGCAGCATATGAATGTTATCTGTTGGTTATGACAAGGTAGAAAAATGACTGAGAATCTCACCACAGCTGTAGAGAAACGGGCAAAACTCTAGTAAATAACTTTTACCTGGATGGAGTTAGTTATACTACAAATAATGCTTCCAGCTTTACCAAAAAAGGATGGGAAAGTAAGATACTCCTAAGAATTTTCTCACAGTTACAATCAACCTTTCATTTTCCAAAGTAGAAAAAGAATTTTGAAGTAACAATTTACCTTCCATTATCTTGATTACATACAGGGTTTTATAAAATATCACAGTTTAAAAATTAAATAGAAATCAAAAAAATTAAATAAAAATCATAAAATTTGCAGCACAGGATTTTTTTCTTTTTTTTTACTTGAACAAACAATCAATCAATCACTACAGAAGAAAAACAACAAGTTCTCAATAAAAAGTTATATACTTTACCTTTCAAAAACAAGCAAAGATGGCTTGGTGAAACTAAAACCTTAGGGACACAGAAAATGATAACATCACCAAATCTCTTTCACAGAACAGCAACATAAACATATTCATTGTTGCACTAGTGAAAGAAAGCAATTTCAGTGCAATCTTAAGGCCTAGAGAGTCCTAGGTATTAATACTTAAAGCTAAAATTTTAAATGACTCTTCAAAACACACACATACACCATTTAAAACATTGATTTTTAAAAATATTACCTGAATAAACTGCTTTAGTTGTGCACCATTATTTTGATGCCCATCGAGATTTAGTACGTTGTCAGGAAATTCCATCACCATCTTAATATGCAAAAGAATGAAAATCAATTATTTTATCTTCTTTGAACACATGCTACAAACTATTTTATAAACTCCTAGGACAGAAATATACCCCTAAAGCACGATTTGCATATCCCGGTCCTGCCCCCTGTCAAAAAAAAGTTAGAAACAAAACAAAACAAAAACTCAAGTTATCCACATTTCTAAAGCCAGAAATGGTATAGTAATTAGAAGCAAGGACACCAAAGTCAGGCAAACAAGAGTTCAACTCCCAGCTCTACCACTTACAATCTAGGTTGTAACTCTGGCAAGTTACTTAACCTGTTTGATTCTAAGCTTCCTCATTTGTAAAATGAGTTTAAGGAATAATGTTTAAGATCTCATAGAGTAGGTTGTGAGGATTAAATTACATTTAAAAGTGTTTGTTGCAGTGCCCAATAACATTTAATAAGTAAAATAACCTGATTATCTTACATTAGACAAGCATATTTTTAGCTATTTCTTTTAACTACAAAATAGGGTAAATTTTATAATGTAAATGATCATGGGGCACCTGGGTGGCTCAATCGGTTAAGCGTCTGACTTCAGCTCAGGTCATGATCTCACGGGTTCGTGAGTTCAAGCCCAGCATCGGGCTCTGTGCTGACAGCTCAGAGCCTGAAGCCTGCTTCAGATTCTATGTCTGCCTCTCTCTCTGCCCCTCCCCCGCTCAGGCTCTCTGTCTCAAAAATAAACAAACACTAAAAAAAAAAATTGTTTTTTTTTTATAATGTAAATGACCATACACACAATATATGAAATACTCAGAACAGTACCGGGCACATACTAAATGTCTGCTCTGATTATGAACAAAAAGGATATAAGGTATTTATTCAAATGTCAAAATTCCCTACCAGAGGAAGATCATGGGGAATTACTAATTAGCACATGTCACTTGATCTGTGATACCACTGATTATGAGAAGTACCATAGTTACATACCACTGAGAAAGAGCCATTATAACTGTTAGCTGTCAGCAAATGAAAGAAACATCCAATTTCAGAGATATTAAAATGTGGGGGCAAATAAAGTATGCCTTTCAAAACAATGAAATAAAGTAACACATTTATATCTTAACTAAAACATTGTTAAAGGTATCAAACATACTGTGCTAGGACAAACTTCTATTTCTAGATGACAAGGAGCACGAACTCCTACATACTCACAGAGTGAAGTCATAATAAAAGACCCATTTGAGACAAAAACAAAACACTACAAATACCCCAACCAGTTGAACATGATCTTAAAACTAATTCCTCCTGCACCAACCAGCACCACAAAGACCTGCTTTTTTAATAGTGGTAACCATTCTTTTTCCTCCACATTAGACATGAGAGCCCTAAAACATGCTTGTTCTAACAATAAAGACTGAACAACAAAGACAAGTGTAAGCAATAGATTGATCTTTTCTTGACTTGATAAAGGGGGGGGGGGGGGGAGTACAGGATATGTGAAGTAGAGACAACCGGATACGAAGGATGGACAATGATGCAAGCAACAACTCACCACTCCAGGACTCCACTATATTTCACAAAACGAAAAACTCCAGGTACAATATGATTCAAATGACTGTATGTGTGCATTTTCTTACAGAAAAAGAAAATACATGATATATTAGATGTGGCCTATCTCTAGGCAGCGAAAAGATAGAGGACTTTTTCCTTTATGTGTTCCTACCTTTCCCAAATTTATTACAATGCACATATACTGTTTATTATCGAGGAGAAAAATTAGTGTTCCTTGCTTCCAATTCTATATTCATTATATTGTACTCAAGAGACATGCTTCCATCTCAATAGCTTTTACTGTTCTGGAAGTTTCTTCCCTCATATAGATTATATATTCAAATCTCATAGGTTCAAGGATCAATTATCGAATTTCAGGTTTATCGACTTCTCTCTAGTTTTCCCTCTCATAGTCTTATTAATGTCTCCAAGAGTGTTAATTAATTACTATTAATATCTCCAAAGAGTAGTAGTAAGAGGGGAAGCCATTTAGCGTAGCTTCATTTACACTGGGTATTGTTCTAAGCACTTTCATATGTTAACTTTACCAATAGTACTAAGTAAAACTGGTCACTGGTCTGCTTTAGGTGGCCCTAAATGAATTGGTGAGAATAACAGAAATAAATGGGCAAAAAAGTCTAATGATCCATACTATTATATTTAGCAGTGTTTACTCAAATTAAAAAAAAATTAATAATCCCCAGACTTCCAGCTGAATTACAAAGCTGTAATCATCAAGACAGTATGGTATTGGCACAAAAAACAGACACTAAGATCAATGGGACAGAATAGAGAACCCAGAAATGGACCCACAAATGTATGACCAGCTAATCTTTGACAAAGCAGGAAAGACTATCCAATGGAATAAAGACAGTCTCTTCAGCAAGCGGAGCTGGGAAAACTGAGCAACATGCAGAAAAATGAACCTGGACCACTTTCTTAACACCATACACAAAAATAAACTCAAAATGGATGAAAGACCTAAATGTAAGACAGGAAGCCATCAAAATCCTCAAGGAGAAAGCAGGCAAAAGCCTCTTTGATCCTGACTGCAGCAACTTCAGCTGCAGAGATCTCAACAGGTCTCTGGAGGCAAGGGAAAACCAAAGCAAAAATGAACTATTGGGACCTCATCAAGATAAAAAGCTTCTGCACAGTGAAGGAAACAATCAGTGAAACTAAAAGGCAACCGACAGAATGGGAGAAAATATTTGCAAATGACGTATCAGATAAATGGTTAGTATCCAAAATAGATAAAGAACTTATCAAACTCAATACCCAAAAAACAATCCAGTGAAGAAATGGGCAAACAATATGAATAGACACTTCTCCAAAGAAGACATCCAGATGGCCAACCAATATATGAAAAATGCTCAACATCATTCACCATCAGGGAAATACAAATGTAAACCAGTGAGATACCACCTCACACCTGTAAAAATGCCTAACATCAACAACTCAGGCAACAACAGATGTTGGCGACGATGCGGAGAAAGACGATCTCTTTTGCACTGTTGGTGGGAATGCAAACTGGTGCAGCCACTCTGGAAAACAGTATGGAGGTTTCTCAAAAAGTTAAAAATAACTACCCTATGACCCAGCAATTGCACTCCTAGGTATTTATCCAAGGGATATAGGTATGCTGTTTTGAAGGGACACACGCACCCCAATGTTTAGAGCAGCACTACGACAACAGCCAAAGTATGGAAAGAGCCCAAATGTCCATTGATGGCTGAATGGATACAGATGTGGTATATACATACAATGGAGTATTACTCAGCAATCAAAAAGAATGAAATCTTGCCATTTGCAACTATATGGAAGGAAGTAGAGGGTATTATGCTAAGCGAAATTAGAGATACAATGCAGATGAACATAAAGGAAGGGAAGCAAAAATAATATGAAAACAGGGAGGGGAACAAAATATAAGAGACTCTTAAATTTGGAGAACAAACGAGGGTTACCGGAGGGGTTGTAGGAGCGGGGGATGGGCTAAATGGGTAAGGGGCATTAAGGAATCTACTCCTGAAATCACTGTTCCACTATATGATAATCTGAATGTAAATTTAAAAAGTTAAATTAAAAAATTAATAATCCCAATTATCAGATCCATGAAAACTGGTAGAAGATAAAAAATAGTTAATAGTACTGAACAGTTAACTCACATTATGTTATCTGGAATCACTACACGGTTTAAAACACAAACAAACTGAACTGTCAAGTCAGAATAAAGGTGTAGGATAAACTTTCAAAGTCATGTAACTTAACAGAACACTGCAGGACACTCAAAATCTACCATGTAAGCAACTAACACCTTGATTTGCATTCCCACCGGTTTGGTACAAATGTATCAAACAATTACATATCTATTGCCACCATAAAAAAGAAAATTAAGATTAAAGCGGCCAATTTAAGGAACAAAGAATGCCTCTTATTTAACCAAATCAAGGTCTCTCCTGCTTGGTTCATAGATGAAATCCTAAATTCTCCGTATAAATGAATTATTTTTATTCTTATCAACTATGTTTTATTAATAATTAAGGCAGAGATCAAAGAACAAATCTAACATATTGAGACCTACCAGCTGACCTTTAAAATATATATAGTGTAGGGGTGTCTGGGTGGCTCAGTCAGTTAAGCATCCAACTCTTAACTCCAGCTCAGATCATGATCTCCCGGTTCATGATATGGAGCCCTACATCGGGCTCTGTGGTAATGGTGCAGAGCCTGCTTGGGATTCTCTCTCTCCCTCTCTGCCCACCCCCTCTCCAAATAAACTTTAAATAAAAATATGTATTATTTAATGGGATAATACCTGCATTGGGAATCCTTTCTAAAAGGTACAACAATGGACAGGGTGAAAAAAAATTTCTTAATGCTCATTTCAGATCATTTCATTTTCATCAAACTAGTAAAGATAAATGTCAAGATTGGGTCTATTACCGTGTTTTTCCTATGTTTCACTGGCTTGGATAATACTAAATTTTCTCTTGTACTTAATCTATACCACCCTGGTTACAAACTCTGCACTTAATATTTTAAGTGTCCTTGCCTTTCAAACTTACAGTAATGGCTTTTTACCTTGCTGTTTTCTGGCCAATCACTACATGCTCTTTAATGTTGAGAGAAAGAAGACAGTAACAAAAAAGGAAAAAGAGAAGGCAAAGAGGATAGTAGCACTATTTTTCCCCATTCTTTAAAACCACTTCCTTGACTTAATATTCAGTTTCTAGGTTACCTAGAGGAAGACAGTCATGTAAAATATTTCAGGTGTGGTTTCACAGAGGCATCATTAGTGTTCTGCTTCATGATGAGGTTGCCTATCCCTAGCTAGCCAAAAATAGAACCAGTCACTGTCCTGCAATTACTGTCTTATAAAGTTTATTGAATCCATTACCCACTTTCACTCTTGAATTATCTGTCCTGACCATAAATAATTTGTTTTTAGCACATTTTCACAAGCTCTAACCAACATTATTAAATTTTTATTTATTATTTAGCTTAACTTTTTTATTTCATCCTCACAGGTATTTATAACATCTATTGCCTCTGGTAAAATCAATTAAATACCTAAGAGTTCTAAGAAAACACTAAGTACTAAATTTAACAAATGCTAAACACCTAAGTGGATATGCCACCATTTATTATGTTTTAATGTCTTTGTTAAAAACCATTATCAAGGTCACACCTGATGGCTCAGTTGGTTAAGCATCCCACTCTTCATCTTGGCTCAGGTCACTATCTCACAATTCTTGAGAACGAGCCCCATTCAGGACTCTGCACTGACAGAACAGATCCTGCTTGGGATTCTCCACCTCTCTCTGAACCTCCCCTGCTTGCTCTCCCTTTCTCTCAAAATAAATAAATATACTTAAAAAAATTATCAGGGGTGTCTGGGTGGCTCAGTCCATTAAGCGTCCATCTCTTGATTTCGGCTCAGGTCATGATCTCATGGTTCGAGCCCCACGTAGGGCTCTGCATTGACAGTGTGGAGCCTTCTTGGGATTCATTCATTCTCTCTCCTCCCCCCCCCCCCCCATGCTCTCTCTCTAAAAATAAATAAGCTTAAAAAAATATTATCTAAATCTTTAGTCCACTTAGATTATTTGAATTAGGAGAGTAAACTGCATCCCAGCAATATTGTAGGCAATTTGACAGCATGTGTCAAGAACTTTATAAAAGGTTCTTATCCTTTGATCCAGTAACTGTAGTTCCAAAGCCTGAGGAAAAAAAAAAACTTTAATGGAGAAATTTATGCCTTATTTATATCCCTATAGCATTATTCATAGTAAAAAATAGAATCATCCCTATATCCACAAAGGAAAAATGATTAAATTATGGAATGTTACACAACAAACTACTACATGGTCAGTAAAGCTACTTGGGGGTGCCTGGGTGGCTCAGTTGGTTGAGCATCTCACTCTTGATTTCAGCTCAGGTCATGACCTCAGGCAGTGAGATGGAGCCCTGCACTGGGGTCCTTGCTAACAGTGTGGGGCCTGCTTGGGATTTTCTCTCTCTCCCTTTCTCGCCATACCTCCCCTGCTCATGCCTGCTCTCCCTCAAAATAAGCAAACATTGGAGAAAAAAAAAAAGGTGCTTAAGAATGAGAAGAGCAAATGTCCTCAGTATTACATTCAGCAAAAAAAGCAAGATATAAAATGTTCTAGTAGACAATACATCTCAACTCTGTATCTATGTGTCTTTGACTAGAATTACAGCAAATGCTGCTATATCCTTAGTTATCTCTGGGAAGCAGAATTAAGGAGAATTTTTTTGTTATATGGTAATTTTTAAAGACTACTTTGTAAGGATATAAATTTTGACTATTCTTTTAAAAACTACTCACTTGAAAACCATAATTCTTCAAAACTGTCTCTAAAATAAAATCTGTAATCTGTCCATCTGCTATTTTATAATTCTAGTAACACAAAAAGAATTTTGGCCATATAGCATACCACTTTTATAAATATTCCACTAGCTTATTTGGTATTTTCTTAAATACACTTATATCAGCACTGTACTCTAGTATTCAAACCACAAAATTACAAAACGAGTCTTAAATGTGGATTCAACATGCCACATAAGAGGAGGCTACTTCCTCATATACAAGCTTCTCGATTTTATTTTACAAATCCTAAGGTAAAATCACAGGTTGAACTAAGGACAGAAGTTTCAGCTTCTGTTACCAAAACAATACGACATCTGTAACTGAATTGTGAAAGTTGTAACCAGGCTTAACACCTAGGTCCTAACAAAATTCTAAAACCACTTTAAAGATCACACAATGTTTTTTCAATACCTACGGACCCTAAGAACAAAGACCAGACCAAACGTTAACTTCAGGGATACACTGCCATCAAACTATCAGTGGACCAGTGAGAGCATAAACTTCTGCTACAGGCATCTTCCCTCCTTCTTCCCCAACAGGTGTTTGCTCTGCATTCTTCTTTTAAGTAGTGTTTGGTAGAACAGTTCTGAAAGAAACTTATTTTCTTAAATATAATGCATTCTTGACAAGAATTTTCACTAACCACCATTCAGGGACTATGCACAAGTTCTGAGACAAAACAATTAATAGTCCCACTCGTTGCTAGTGACAAAAACCAATCTAAAGTCAAGAAAAACTGTACCTTTTGCTAAATTAATGCTATTGTAAGATATTTAAATTAAATAATCCTAAATTTTATTTGCTTTGGCCACAAGTCCACAATACAATAAAAGCAAAACTCAACTACCAGGTTCAATCCAATCCCAACTTCTCTGGAGAAATAAGTACAATAATCTACCACAGTGCAAGGTTCCATCTTTTTCTATGGAAAATTTTAGAAATTAATACCACTGTACAGAGAATATAAAAACACCCACTGCTTTAAAGTTCTATATGACAGATTTATCAAAGCTGCATTCACACAAAAGGTGGTTATGTGACATAAGGAGAGAATCAGTGTCTATAAAAACTCAAATTTATGTTGGTTTCCCCTATGTTTTGATATCATACACTCAAAAGTAATCTTATGTCTAAACCCGTAAGATTTTTTTTAAACATCAAAGACATTCTGGGACAATAATCATAAAAGGTTGATACCAAACTATGGTGCTCTAGAAAAAGTGTGTTAGAGTTGGAAGAGAAAAAAGTAACAAATGAACATCTATTATTTTTCAAATTGAGAAATGCCATCATTTCATTTGATCAGAGTGCTTGTTTTTTTTCCTAACTTAAAATACAATTCCGTTACACTGTTAATGCAAAAAATGCAGAAATCATAACCAAGATATACAAGCACTTTCAAATGCACCAACACGAATTCTATTTACCTTATGTCAGGCCAAATCATTCTACCTTTTTCTATGAAAAAAAATATATATACGTGGGTAAGTATAGATGCTTTCACTTAAAAAGTTCTAACAAATCAAGTCATTGAATAGCTCTTCTAATCCTTTTAAAAGTACTGCAGCTCAATCAAATTTTAATTGAGACTGGCAAACAGAAAGGCATAGAGTGGCAGCTCTACAATGACTTGCATTTTATATAAAATTTGAAAAAACTTCGATATTTGCCCAAAATATTCAACAACAAAACAGAACTGCCTCTGAAAAACAGAAAGGTACAGTTAATAAGGCAAATGTGATAATATGAAAAGACTGAGTTACACCTATCAAAACAGACAAATGTATAATACAAAGCTTCAACAGCATCAAAATGCACATTTCAAAAATATTTAGAAAAGGTTCATTTCTTAAGAAATAGTGGCAACTGCACTCATTTCCTGTTCTGATTCAATTCAAATTTCTGCCATTTCCTTTCAGAGGAAATAGTACAGCAACACAGGGCAGAGGGTCAGTAATGCTCTACTATCATCAACTCTAAAAAACAAAACTACCCTGAGTGGGTTTTGACACTCAAGATGAGCAATCAGCTTTTTATAATGCTCTTACACATTCAATAATTTTGCTTCATTAACAAAAGGAGAAAAGGTTACCTGTAAGCTAAAAAATAACTATTGCCAAGAAAACCCATTTTGAAGAGTCACGGCTTAGCAA
This sequence comes from Herpailurus yagouaroundi, assembly GCF_014898765.1. NCBI lineage: Eukaryota > Metazoa > Chordata > Mammalia > Carnivora > Felidae > Herpailurus > Herpailurus yagouaroundi. The sequence goes on along the minus strand of NW_024412446.1, from coordinate 105,809 downwards.
TACAATAATTTCAAAGAGTTTTAATATACTGGGCGATATGAGACTATTTGCAATGAAACCAAATCATTTTAGTGGAATCTTTCCTGTACAAGAGCATGTCACTCTGCCCTCAGTAATTATGCTTCTGTAGTGAGCCACATACAGTATTGAGACAGAAAATATACAGGTAGCAGTGCAGCTGCGACATTTCCAGATAATTAAGACTCCCCGAGGGTAGGTGGATTCTGTAAAGGATAGGCCCTAAACGCCCAGGATCCTTCAACCCCTCTCCGAGACGCATGCTTTGGCAAAAGCAGCGTCTCATAAAGGGGCAGGGGAAAGGAAGAGGGTTCAAAAAGGAAGAAAAACCTGGCGAGAGAGGCTCGAAATGCTTACGGAGCGCTGGGCTAGGAGCCCGCAGAGGTTACCGTGCGACACACTGCAAAGGCGAGTTTGTGGGGCCTGCCGGAGAGAAGGCCTCGCCTAGGAGTTGCAACACACTCTTTCTCCAGTGCGCAGCGCTCGGCCTGGGGGAGGGGGAGGAGGGGAAACAGCTGCCAGGGGAGCTGCGAGCCCGGCCCGGCCCGCTCACCGTGAGAGTGTCGTCTATGTAGAGAGGAATCTGTCTCCTCTCGAAGGGGAACTCCTCCTCCCCGTCCCTGCACACTGCCACCAGTCGCGCCATCGTTCCCGACGCTGCCGTTGCCACCGTCACCACCTCCTCCCAGCTGCCGCCGCTGCTGCTGCTGCTCCTGCTGCTGCCGCTGCCGCCTCCTCCCAGCTCCTGCCTGCAACAGCCAAACCCCGCGAGCGTAAGCACCCGCCGCCGCGCAGCACTTTCGCCACGGGGGGGGGGGGGGGGGCAGAAGAGCAGGAGGGCACGGGAAAGCGGGACTGCGTTTCCCATCACCCGATTCCACACGCGCTGAGCCAATCAGCGCCGAGCAGTGCCGGGACCCGCCCCCTCGTGCCTCTCGCCTTCCCCAGCCCCCACCCCCGCCGGCCTCCAGTCAGGGTCCAAAGGAGAGGCGGAAGGGACCCATCGGCCCCGGGGCTTCCCCAGCCCGTCACCGGAGTCCCAGCTCTAGGACCCCACCCACGGCCTCAGCACCACAGCCCACCTCCTACTTTCCGCCGCCGGGGACCCCTTCCTCCCCTTTCTTGGAGCGCCCCGCCCAATCAGTCCCCAGGGCTGCAGTTGCCCGGCACGACCCCGCCCCTGGGAGGGGTCGACCCCGCCTCAGCTCTGCGGAGTCTGTAGAGGGAGGCGCAGACCCCTTCCTCACCCTCCTCGGAAGAGACCTCTCGGTTCTGACCTTCACCGTTTTCCTGGTCGCCTCCCTGACCCCCACCTCTGCTCCCCGTTACCGGCTGACGAGGCCCGCGTCAGGGCCGGCCTTGGCGGGAGCGCGGCTCCGAATGCCGTTTCCTCTCCAGGCTCAGTCAGCCGCTCGCGCCACGGGGAGTGGGAGAGGGAGGGCGGGCGACATGGGGAGGGTGGGGCAGGGAGGGGCCGAGAACGCTGGGCGGAGCCCCGCCTCCTCTCGCGATACTGTAGACCGACGCTCCCGGGTCGCCTCTTTCGAAATTCTGGTGGAGGGGGTGGGGTGCTCCCCAGGGTACCTAGAACGTGTTACCGACCCTTTCCCCCGAGTCTAGCTACCCGAATAAATCCGAAGTAGGGTTGCCAGGAGTGAGTAGGCCCAAACCTCTGTCCCTGGCCGCAGGGGCCTGGGAACGGCTCTCCCGAGGGCCGAAAGGAGCCGAGCCGAGCTGACTCAGGGCCGACCCAAGGGTCGAGGCCCTGGGAGGACTTCGGTAAGTGGGGAGGAGCTGAGGCTTTCGCAGTCAGCGGTAGGAGAAAGCGAGAGTGAGGGAAGGGGAGACGAGCGTCTGGACAGTAAGAGACAAACTCTGAGCTTGGTTTCCAGGCACTTGACGCCGCTTTCCCTGACACCCTGATTGACCAGGGGCCTGCCGCATCACTGCTTCCCTGATTGAGACTGCGTCAAGATCCCACTGAGGGAAACTATTAGAGTGCTGATAGGTTAGTGCTCTAGTTGCTACACTAGAGGCAACTAGGAGACTATCTGGACAGTGGCCTGGTGTGCAGCCTGGCCAGAGAAACTTCTTGGGCCCGGTTAATATTAACAGGGACTCAGGACACGGATTCCCTTGGGCAAAGTACTGGTACCGGCCAAAGGCCCTTCCCCCGACCCTCTTCTGAGAAGCAGATCCGCTGTAAAGACGATTCATCTACACTGTGCGTGCCACCACGTACTCATTTTCTACCTTGAAGGCTTTGGAGGCCTGTTGTAAAACCAAAATAGTTGTTGGGAAGTATTTTGCCTATTAAAGTCTTGACGATTTTAGGGATAAATCCATTTGCTGCTCTTAAAACTAATACTGATGACAGATCTATATTTCCTGGTAGAGTATGCTAGAGCAGTGATACTGATCTTTAAAAAGTATTTTGGTCATCACCTGAAATCTTAGAGACTCACAACAAAAAACCCCACAGTGCATCTTTAGCCATGTTGACTTATGACATTGTGTTGTCACTGTTAGGGTAGGTGACATAATAAACGGAAAGAATCATTGTTCAGTCCCAACGGTGTGATTATTCAGTGAGTATTATTTATGTCTTTTGGCCATGTTAGGAGAGCAGAACAATATGATAGCTTGGATCCGATAGACAAATAGGAAGTGCGTGCACCTTTTGACAGATTACATAGCCAAAATCTAGACTTTTGGATGTTTCATGTAAAAACATTCCTCTTAGGAAAAAATACTGTGGGTTTTAAGATCTAAAGGTGCTCTTATAAAGACTAAATTAATGTACCTACTTTATACCTCGTTTTATTTATTTATTTTGAGAGAGAAAAAGCACAAGTGGGGGAGGGGCAAAGAGAGAGGGAGAGAGAGAATCCCTAGCAAGTTGTGTGCTGTCAGCACAGAGCCTGATTTCAGGCTTGATCTCACAAAGCGAGAGATCATGACTAGAGCGGAAACCAACAGTCGGATGCTTAACCTACTGAGTCACCCAGGTGCCCGCCCCCCCCCCCCCCCACCGGCTTTATACCTTTTAAGCTTCCTTTGGATTGTAGTTAGTAAAGGACATTGAAGATGACAAGCTCAATATATAGGTTTTGATTTTAATTACTTTCATTATTGAGCACACACTGGGTACTAGCAAAGAACTGAGTATTCACCCTGGGGATTTAAATCTTAAAAAGGCATTAAAACCCAAATATAAAACATGATGAGACCACAACAGTCTCTTTCCATCTGCGATTACTTTCCCTGATTTGGATTTGTCTTTTATTAACTAATCTCTGCATCCAACATGGATCAAACTCACAACCCTGAGATCAAAAGTCCCATGCTCTACTACTGACTGAGCCATCCAGGTGCTCCTGGGTTTGTCTTTTACATCCACTAAACACACTGCTTAGTATCTTTGGACAGTGTTTCACATACTTTTAGGTAGTCAGTGAATACTTACTGTAAAGTTAAAAAGGTAGATAATGTGCTAGATAAGTTGTTCTTTCTCAAGCAAGTAAGGTGATATAGCCTGGGTGCTCCAAATATGATAAAATCAATATTTGAGGGGAAATGCTTAGAAAATTATTTCACTGGGAGCACCTGGGTGGTTCAGTTGGTAGGGCATCTGACTTCAGCTCAGGTCATGATCTTATGGTTCGTGGGTTCGGGCCCTGTGTTGGGTTCTGTGCTGACAGCTCGGAGCCTGGAGCCTGCTTCGGATTCTCTGTCTCCCTCTCTCTCTTTGCTCCTCCTCCACTCATGCGTGCATGTGCGTTGTCTCTCAAAAATAATAAAGTAACATTTACAAAATTAAAAATTATTTCACTGGAAAACAATTTTTAGAGAAGTTTTATCTATTGGGGGGGCGCCTGGGTGGCTCGGTCGGTTAAGCGTCCAACTTCAGCTCAGGTCATGATCTCACAGTCTGTGAGTTCAAGCCCTGCTTCCGGCTCTGTGCTGACAGCTCAGAGCCTTGAACCTGCTTGGGATTCTGTCTCCCTCTCTCTCTGCCCCTCCCCCACTCATGCTCTGTCTCTCTAAAATGATTAACATTAAAAAATTTTAATAAAAAAGTTTTAACTATGTATCTTCTTAATTTTAGAGCAGGCACTCATTTTCACTATTGGTCTAGCTTCAGCTAAAACCAATACTGCTGCAGCAAATATTTCATGACTTAAGTCATGAAGAGAGCCTTTAGAGAATTTAGAGAGCCTTTAGAACCTAAGAACCTTTAGAGAACTTAACTCTAATTGACAAAATAAGTTATTACATAAAAAAGCCATTTGTTGCCTATTTTAAAATTTCAATATAGGCATTGTGAAATACAAGGTTGAAGGATTGGGAAGGCCAGGAAAGAAGGCAGTCAACAGCAGAGGACATTTTGCTGGTACCTAGTAACAGTTGGAGTGATGGAGAGGTGATAAATCATCAACAAAATACCATTCTTTTTCTTATTTGGTCCCTAATGTGTGAGAGCCAGCCCCAAAACTCAAGCATGAATGAGATATGACTATTGCCAAGCTACTTAGGTTTAAGTGAAAGAAGAGGACCTAATTTTTCCTCATATTATTTCTTATCTTCATAGACCACACATAAATTCCTGGGGAGCAAAATAAAACTTTGTATGATTTATGCATCATATTGGACATCAATGCTCAATAAAAATAAAACTGGTTGCTATCTTCCAAACACAAGCTAGCTATGGATACATATTGGTAGGTATCTCCAGTTTAAGTTGGGTAATTTAAAGTCATGGGAATGAGTCAATTCCTTAAGATCATCGATAGAATAAGGTCCTAGACCACATTATACTCTTCTTTTTCCCCCTTCCTTCTCTGTCTCCACAAATTGATAGTTAGGGTCACCTAGCTGGCTCAGTTGGTGGAGCATGGGACTCTTGATCTTGGGTTTGTGAGTTCAAGCCACATGTTGGGTATAGAGATTACTTAAAAATATTCAAAAAAATTGACTGTTGAAAATTAGCTAATTAGAATAACATCGTTGTTTTCATGATAATAACCACATTGTTTCATGTGGTAGTAAAATCGATAGCAGAATGTAAATTTATTTAAATTGCCGTGGTTGTCCAAATCTGAGGATCTGTGAATTTGGTTTTCTTTTTCATGAGCTGACAGTGGGAAGTTTTGTTGTGTCTGTTGAAAATAGAGACAAGGAGCCTGGGTGGCTCAGTCAGTTAATTGTCTGGCTTCTATGCAGGTAATGATCTTGCGGTTCATGAGTTCCAGCTCCCCACCAGGTTCTCTGTCAGGGTGGAGACTCCTTTGGATCCTCTGTTACCCTCTCTTTCTGCCCCTCCCCTGCTCGCACACATTCTCTCTCTCTCAAAAATAAATAAAATTTAAAAAAAAAAGACACATTTCCTCTACTTAAATTTTTTTAAAGGGAAAATAATGTCTACAAGTTAAAATATAAGCCCCTCGAAGGCAGGGACTTTGTCTTACTTTTCGTTTCCCCAGTATCTATACCTGGTACATTGGAGCTCAATAAATGAACGATCTCTTTCTCTTCTATAAACTAGAACCAAGTCAGCATGGTCTTTTCTTACTAATTGTTTTGTTTTTATTAAGCTATTTCATTAGCTTTCTCTTACATGACTTTCATAATTAGAGGTGGAAAAAACATAGAGTACACTTTGTTCTTTTAAGTTATGATTCATTATCTGTAATTGTGAGACATAAACTTGAGAGATATTTAAGACCCAGAAAAGAATGAAGGAGCAGTTACTGACAAGAAGCAGCAGACCAGTTAGACAACGTGATCATTTAGTCATCAAATAATTTAAATTACTTTTTTTTTTTACTGAGAGAACAATATTGTTAGAGTCTCCTCAGCTCTCCAGCTTGGAGACTGGAGCCTATTTCAGATTCTGGGTCTCCCTCTCTCTCTGCCCCTCCCCTGCTTGTGTTCTGTCTCTCTCTTTCTCTCAAAAATAAATAAACATTAAAAAGTAAAAAAAAAAATAGATTAATTCCAAATATCATTGATTATAGTTAGCAAAAATGCCACATAAATATTAAATTAGCCATTAACATAATAAATTGAAGTAAACCAATTAGTGTAATAGTCATATTTAACGACTTAAGGAAAAATTTTTAACTAATTTAGAGGCAGCTGATCAAAACAGAAAATTGAAAATTTGATGTTAGAGGAGGCTCCACCCATACTACAAAAATAATCCAGGTTGCTTACCAAATATAAAATTAACTTGAGCATTCTGACCCTTGCCTATTTCTATAATGATCAGATTTCTACTTGAAAATAGAAAACAATAGGCAGATTTTAGTTCTTTTTTTTCCACTTAAAAAATTTTTTTTTTTTTTTTTTTTTTTTAGCATTTATTTATTGTTGAGAGAGTGCAAGCAGGGGAGGAGCAGAGAGAGAGAGGAAGACACAGAATGTGAAGCAGACTCCAGACTCTGAGCTGTCAGCACAGAGCCCGACACAGGGCTCGAACCCATGAACTGAGATCATGACCTGAGCCGAAGTCAGACGTTCAACCAACCAAGCCATCCAGGCGCCCCTTTCCCCCGCCACTTTATTTATTTATTTATTTATTTTTAATTTTTGGGACAGAGAGAGACAGAGCATGAACTGGGGAGGGGCAGAGAGAGAGGGAGACACAGAATCGGAAACAGGCTCCAGGCTCCGAGCCATCAGCCCAGAGCCTGACGCGGGGCTCGAACTCACAGACCGCGAGATCGTGACCTGGCTGAAGTCGGACGCTTAACCGACTGCGCCACCCAGGCGCCCCTTCCCCCGCCACTTTAAACAATATACAGGGAACATTATAATCAGAAACTAAGAATTTTATATTTTTAAAATCTTAACATTTTGAACAGCTGGTTCAAATATCTACTTAGAGTTTTTAAATGACTCAAATTCTCAGTAGGATATTAAACTTTAATATAGCTGTTGTATTAAATCAGCCTAGTACATGATTTTCTCACTGGTTCTCTTTCCCTTTAACATAGTAGATAAGGCCCCTGCCTGTCTCTCTAGCTTATTACTTTCTTCTGTTTTCTGAACTCCAGCCTTAAGTTTCAAGATGTACTAGATATCCTCCCAACTCAGGACCTTTGCTGAAGGATACATTCTACCTAGAATGCTGTTTACCCCTTCCCTTAACCACAAACATGGTCCTCAGACCACCCATCAACTCTAGTTCAAAAAAATACCATCTAGGAGCACCTAACTGGCTTAGTCTGTAGAGCACACAACCCTTGATCTCAGGGTTGTTAGAGCCCCATATTGGGTGTAGAGACTACTTAAAAATGAAATCTTTAAAGAAATACCATCTGTGGGAAAAACTTTGACTCTACTAGGTCAGTTCTTGGTTTGACATTCTTGGCAACCCATACTTCATGACTTAACACAGTTTATAATTGTTGTTCAGTGTCTGTTTCCCCACTAGATTGCAAGCTCCAAGATATCAGGAAACCTGCTTATCATTCCTAGCATAGAGTTGGCTAAAAAAATAATCAGTCCCAAAGTAAAACTATTGTCTCATAATTACTAGGCATGTAAACTGCATCATACAATTCATTCCATTTGGAGCATTTAACTGTTTTCTGACTTTGTAGTATTTAAGTATTTGATTATAAACACTTGCTTTCACATACTTAGGCTTTTTTAAAAGGTTAAAACTGAGCAAGTAAAGAAGTGTTGACAATTCCACAATTCACACTGAGATGTTTTCACGCAAATTTTATTATAAAAGTCATACAATAAATTCACATTGAGATGTTTTCATGTAAATGTTATGTCATACAATAAAAAAATACAGAATGGTATGTAAGAAGAAAGTAAAAATCCCCCTCACCCTCCAATCTTTCAGTGTCACAACTGCAGTTTCTTTAAAATACTGAAATTTAATAAATATTCTAATGAGTCACAAGACTTGTTTCTCTATTGGTTTGTTTTATATAGTGTTGAGACACATTAAAACATTAAGCATCATTTATAGAGGGTTGAAAAAAATATGGTTAACACTGGGTTGCCAAAAGCCCATTTTCTTCACATTTAATATTCTTCCTCATTAAAATGTTGCTCTAACACAGGTACTTCCTACCCATACTGATCACCAAAATTTTATTGTCTTATCTTGCAAGTGTAGCACATATATAATTAAACAGTTGGTAAACATATAGAGATTGAGCACAAATAAGGCCCACAAAGTACTGCTGTGTAATGTATCTATCAACAGGTTGATCAGACCAGTAGTTATATTTGACAGCAAGAAAAAAATTAACTGGTTTCTGTTCATAGCTGTGATTAAACAAAGACTGGGTTCCTTTCTTTCAGCTTCAGAGACCAGAGATTCTAAATGTTTTTTATTTGTGACAGACGAATGGATCAGTTTCCAAGAACATGGTACCACAGCCTCTTTAATTAGAAATTTGGCAAAACTCAAAATTATATCACCCAGTAATAAACTGCTAAGAAGGATCAGGCTAGAAGCAACTATCCAAATACAAAAGGCTAAATTGGCCATTCTCCGAGATACTACTTCTACATTTACCTGAACTATGTAGAGAGATATGAAGAGACTAATAGCTGTCAGCAAAATACAGTGGGCTCCTTTTATCCAGTCTTTGACATGTGATCTTTTTTTAAGCATATATGACCCTGTTTGCACGCCAGCCATATGAATTGCCACATACCCCAAGGTAGAAATTATTCCTTCTCGGTTGGCATTTAATAAACCAACCCTTGTGCCACTACCATCAGTGCCATACAAAATTAACCTTTTCAGTGGGGTAAAGTCAAGGGCCAGCTGGTATAACACAATAATGCTGATTGCCACAATCCAGGATTTATTGAGAGGAAAAATAATCAAAAGCAATGATGTTATCAGTTTCACAACTATTAAGGTAAAGAAAAAGTTCCAATGAACTCCATACTCAGTCAAATGTTCCTGATAGCCTATGGCTTTTATAATGACTAATCGTCCTATTCCTAGGAAGACTAATGGCCAAACAGAGTACAATGACTTTGTAAGATAATAAAATCTGGACTCTTCTGTGTATTTTTTCCTAACTTCTGGACAAACCATTGCAGTCCCAAAAATAAAACCTCCTACTCCAAAATCCATCGCTCCTGTCCCATAGAGCTCAGTTTTGGCAAATCTTCTGGGAAAAAGTGGAAAGTCCACAGCCAAAATGGCAATAGCAGTAAATGCACTGTTAATTACACGGAAACAAGAGATGGCTGGAATGTATTCAGATTCTAGACTGATTTTCAAGAATTTTTCAATCATTTTCTGGACAGGCATTCTGGCACAAGTTCTCCTGCAGTATATTTGATAGAACAGCCCTGCCCCACAGATAATTACAGCAAGGTGCTCAAGGAGGACAAATGAAGACAAAATGGTCAAAGTGGCCACCAGGGGAATTATTAGGGAAACAAAGTCAATGAAGAATCTAGTTCTCCAGGTATGTGAAGAACACAAGTGCTGTGAGAGAATGATCAGGAGCCCTCTGCACACGATACAGAGTGCAGGCAAACACAAGCCCTGGGTGACTTCCAGCACGCTGGTTCCATTGTGGTTACTGACAAAAGCTTCCTTCATCTGCTTCTGAGACATTTTTTTCCTTCTTCCTGTGAAAATGAGCAAAGGGATGCATTGGAAAAGCAAAGTTCTTGTGGAATTGACATATATATGAACCTTACTGGATTTTACCCTTATTCTTAGGTTTCAGAGCAGAACTTTAGGCTGTAATGATTTCAAATCAGAGCAGAAACTAGAATTTGTGATTTTCCTTCCAAAGATTGTGGGAAGAAACCTAACACTAACACATCAGGAAAAGAATGTCATACTACTAGTATGAAATTATTGGTTAAAAACCTTTAGCTATTCTCAGTATAAGGCAGACTCAAAAGGCAATTTCGGATATAACCCCTGAAAATGTTATCAGTCAGCTAGGAATTCCTATTACAAAGTATAGGATAAGTCATTAAGATTTTGTAATACAAATTGAATACACCTAACTAATGACTTCAAGTCAAAGCCAAGAGGGACAGGGAGAGAAGGCATTTAAGTACACCTTGGAGTACTTCGGTTTGTGTGAACAGCCTCTCTGAACCCATTGCCTCCAGTACAAAATACTAGTTCTCCAGTGACATCCAGAGCTCCAGGAGTCTCTCTACCTCATTTACATACTTTTTTTTTTTTTTTTTTTTTTTTTTTTTTTAGAGCACGAGCAAGGGAGGGGAAGAGAGAGAAGGAGACAGGATCTGAAGCAGGCTCCACTCTGACAGCAGAAAGCCCAATGTGGGGCTGGAACTCCCAAGCTGCGAGCTCACGACCTGAGTCGAAGTTGACTGCCCAACCGATAAAGCCACCTGGGCGCCCCTACAGCCAGTTTTAACCAGTTTTCAGGTTAAGGTGTAGATAGGTAGAATGGATGCTAATACTGGGGAAAGGGGCGAGGGCAGGGAGGCATGGGTGTATGGCACACACTAGTGTTAGTGGTTCAAAGGGATGTAAAACACCTTTCTGTCATGTATCAGTGTCTGAAAAGTGGCACACAGGAAGAAGTTTGTTGACTAAACCAGAACCATGTTGAACAAATGAATGCATACATGCCTGATGGTCTGAGCCAACAACAATATCTCACTGTAACAAACCGATACTAGTGGGGGCGCGCACCTGGGTGGCTCAGTCAGTTGAACTCGGACTCGATTTCCAGGCCGGTCATGATCCCAGGGTGGTGGGATCGAGCCCTGTGGCTGGCTCCGCTCTACCAGCTTGAGAGTCTCTCTGCCTTTGTCCCCCCACCCTCTCACGTGCACTTTCTCTTGCTTTCTCAAATTAAAAAATTTTTAAAAACTGGCCTTTAAAAATAAAGGAGTCCTTTCCCCGTCTGACACGGCTGTGGCGGCCCTTACACTTCACGTGCCTTTGGTGTCTCGGCGCCCTGGCAGTTTAGCCCTCTATAAGCCCCGCTGCCAAGCTCCCACCGCAGCCGCACAGCCCCCTGGGAGCAACCCGCTTCCGCCTCCCGAGCCCGGCTTCCGGCCGACGTGGGGCGCCTGCGCTTCCGGGCGGGTGGATTCTGCGCGCGCGCCCCGCCCCCAGGACTGGAGCCAGTTTCCCGGCCCCGATGTCTCCCCATGCCTGTTCTTTCCGGTGGTGGGCTTGCTGCGTCCCGGTCCGTCAGAGGAGCCCCGAGCGGAGCAGGCGCGTCACGCGTCTCACCGCACCCTCTCGAACCCTTTGACGGGGCTCTGTCGGAGTGGTGGGGTCTGAGGCCCCGGCTCAGTGTTCAACCACGGCGTCCTCTACTGAAGGACCCCACGGCCCTGTGAGGCCCCGGAAGCCCTGCTTCTCCCGCCAGAACACGGGAGCCCTGCGGCTCATCCCCATCTTACCCCAGCTTCTCAAAATAGTTTGTCCCACCTGAAGCCCTAACTCAGACCCCGGCATCCCCAGCGGGCCACGTGCGCCCCGCGCCGCCGGTGCGCGCCCCGCCTCGGGGGAGGAGCCGGCCCGCTCTGGCCACTGTGTCAGAGCAGCAGCCAGCTCGTGCGCTCCGGCCGCCCAGGCTTCCTCTCCACCCCGGCTCGCTCCCGCCCTTTCCTCTTCCCTTTCATTCCCAGGCTCTTCCCGCCGCCTCTCCCGGCCCGCCCGCCTTCGCAGTCGGCTTCGCGGCTCAAGCCGTGGGACCGGTGAGTGTCACCCCCAGCCCAGATCCGAAGCGTTTTGCGACCCCGAAGGGGCAGGTTTGTCCATGGAGCGCTGAGGAACAGGGGGCGTCTTCCTCTCCTTTTTCCCATTTCCTTTTTGACCGTCTCTTATCCCAGGAGAGGGCAGCCCAGCTCCTGGCCCCTGCCAAGAACAAGAACCTTCCATGGTCACCCTCCACCTCTCCACCTTGTTGGCAGGAGGCAGCCCGAAGTAGGGGAAAGGTCTCAGCTGGTAGGCTGAGTCCCGGCTCCTGCCCCTCTCCTCGTCCTCCTAGGGACAGGGAAGGGGCGGCTGGTACCGGGAAGCGTCAAGGTAGCCGCGCCCTTGGCTAGGGTCACATCCACCTTCCTGGGAAGGACGTGCTCTCCCCGTGCCAGGTGCTTCCGGAGCGGCACCTCGTCCAGAGAGGAAGTCCTGGTTCCCGCCGTGAACCTGGGGATGGCCCCCCTTGGGTTCCCAGGACCCTCACCCAGATTTTCTCGTCTGCCCTCCCACTGCCCTCTAAGCCCAGGAGGAACCTGAGGCTGGGGAGGAGGAGCCTAGTGATCAGGTTGCTTCTTGCCTTGGTGTTTCATCTGTTCATTACCATCGCTGTTCTACCCACGGTGGTCACACCCTTTCCAGAAATTCTAGGCTGGTAACCGCGAAAACTGGAGAAAGCAAGAGCTGGGAGAACTGGAGAAAACCGCTCTCATCTGACTTGACTCTGGCTATGAACGAACGCTGCATCGTAATAAACAACTTTTGCAAAGCTTCTTCTGAGGTACTAGCCCATTTGATCCTTAACTCGGCATTTTGAGGTGTAGATATTAGTATTCCTTTTTGCCAACGAGTAAAGGGAATAAGGTTTAGAGAGCTAGTGTGATCTGCCTTGCGGGAGTTGTGGTCTTTCGTTTCTAACTCCACAACCTATTATGCTCCCCCTTTGATCCTCTCTTAAAATGAGCTTCGAGTTGAGAGAGCTTTGTTCTCCTTGAGTCTTGGTTGGCCTCCTCATGGCTCTCTCTTGGACACCATATGGTTAGTGTCCAAGGTGAATGTGCCCAACACGTTTCTGATGCCCTCTCTCCTTTTTCCAGTTTCCGTGAAGTCCTTATCCCTGAGTTCTTTCAAATGCTGGATGTATTCAGAGCCTCAAAAAAGCCTCTGCCAGGGTTAATTCATTACAGACACCCCTCATCCTCATCCCTTCTTGCTAGGGAGGTGTGAGATCTGGGAAATTCTGAGTCTGAGGGTCATTTACAGTTTTTCAGAAATTGGCCTGGGTACAGCCTCACAACACTACGTCTCTGAGACAGATTTTCCTCTGAAATCCTTGCCTTCTTAACGTTGACACTGGACTGTTCTACCTGATTAGTGTCCCCAAATGGATTATCTGTCTTGAGTAGTACTAACAATATTCCCCCTCTGAGTGAATATTCAGATTTGTACTCCCATGACATCAATGACCTTCACAACCCACCTGAAGGTTACCTTGTAAGGTAGATTTTACTATCCCCATTTTCAAGATGAGGGATCAAGGTGGGCCAGGAAGGTGATGTGGCTGTCCTATGAATGACTAAGCTGTGATTTTGCTCCCTTACAACAACTTTCCTAGAGGATCAGGAATTGACTCCAGCCTCCCTGCTCTATCAGTTACTGACTATACTAAAATAGGATATGGAGAGGATAGGACATGAGACTTCTCTGTCTCCTAGTGTCTTCATCCTCCATGGCACACTGACTCAGAACATATGTAGCCCTACCTCAAACCCCTGTAGTAAAACTGGCCCTGAAGGAGCCCCGGGAGCCTCTCGAGGTTCTCATAAAAGTTTTCCCTGTTCCCTAATTGGCAGGGGATAGGACAGACTTTTCCTCTTTGCCCGGGCTTGCCCTGGTTCTCATTGCAGTTCCTCATGCTTGGTGCGAGGAGCAAGAGTGAGTCACTCTGGAGAAGCCCTTACCTGTGTGTGGCCCTTGTTTTCTCTCTCATGTCATAGGCTCTGGGGGTGACTCTTCTCAGATTCCTCTGGAACTAAGCCCTTTGCTGGACCCATGCTCCAGCCTGTGCCCCCATGACCAGGTGGATAGAACTCCTTGTGTCTATGACCCAGAACCCTGGCTGACCACATTGAAGCAGGATGCTCCAGCAGGTAAAACCTCACCTTTAGGTAACCTAGGCCCTGAAGCACCTAAGGCACCTTCCCATCTGTCACTTGGCTGAGTGAAATTTCCACTTGCCCTGACCTGGAAGGGAAAGATCCCTTAGAGGTTTTTTCTTCTTTTCTCTTTTCATGTAGTCACTCCAGTCACTTTTCATTTGTCATTGAGAATCTTTTCCTGATACCTAATTTGAATCTCTCTTATTATGGTCTTTAGCTCTTTTTCCTGGGAATGGTAAGATGGGATTGGTAGGGGAATCCTGAGGGCACTTTGATGATTTCATAAGCCTGAACCAGTGAGGGAGTCCTGAGAAATGTCCCTGCCAGCCTGAACTGTTGAGGTACAATGAAAGCCTGGGGCTTCCAAGAGGAGGTGTTCTTTGAAGCTGAACCTTAAAGAATATGTAGGAAGTAGATGGGGGAGAAGGGAAATAAGTAGTCCAGGCAAAGAGGTCAGCTTGTGCAAAAATGTGGGTGAAGATGTCTATGTGGAAATATAGAAGAATTCTGATGAATGGATCATGAGTGAGGGGTTGCTATTGTGACATGAAACCTGCCCTTACTCCAGGCCTCTGCCTCTTTAAAAAGGCTACTATGGCCTCAGCCTTGCAGGATTCCAAATCACCCATCTCCTATCCATATCATCCTTCCTATGCACCTCTCTGTCCAGAGAATGCCAGTAGATATTCGCTGAGTTTTTACAAAATGTTGCCAGGCACTGGGCTGAGGCAGATGTTTAAGGTGATACCTGCTCTCTAGGAGCTCACAGTCTAGTGGACTCCTAGGCAGGTGAGTGCCTGAGACTTAACCAGGATAACCAAGTGTGAAGCCAGGCAGCCTCAAGGGAGCCCTAATAGACACTACTACTTGATCATCTTCCAGAATTTTGTGTCATGAAATGGGCTTGAGACTGCAGAGAAGTCGGTGAGACAGTTGTCTGCTCTGGGCTTTTTCTGTTTGTTTTTAACTTTTTTTTTTTTTTCTTATTAAGAAAGTAGTAATGGGGTGCCTGGGTAGCTCAGTTGGTTAAGCGTCCAGCTCTTGATTTTGGCTCAGCTCATGATCTCACAGTTTGTGGGATTAAGTCCCAGGTTGGGCTTTGTGTTGACAGCATTGGGATTCTTTTTTTTTTTTTTTTCAACGTTTATTTATTTTTGGGACAGAGAGAGACAGAGCATGAACGGGGGAGGGGCAGAGTGAGAGGGAGACACAGAATCGGAAACAGGCTCCAGGCTCTGAGCCATCAGCCCAGAGCCTGACGCGGGGCTCGAACTCACGGACCGTGAGATCGTGACCTGGCTGAAGTCGGACGCTTAACCGACTGCGCCACCCAGGCGCCCCAAGCATTGGGATTCTCTATCCCTCTCTCTCTGCCCCTCGCCAGCTCTCGAGCATACTCTCTCTTTCAAAATATATAAACATTTTTGTTTTTTTTTAAAGTAGTAATGTTCATCACAACCATACTAGCAAGCTGCTCTGTGTTGAGCCCTTGCTATGTAGTGGATAGTATGCTAAGCATCTTACATGTATAATTTTGTTTAGTCCTCAAACAAGTTACAATGTTATATGTACAGTGCTACTGTATCCCCATTTTGGAGATAAGGCTCAGAGAGGTTAACTGACTTATTCAAGGTCACATTCACTATAAGCGGTGTAGAAAATATAAGCAAAAAGAACATTAAATTTTAATTGGGGTGGCTGGGTGACTCAGTTGGTTAAGTGTCCAACTTCTGATTTCGGCTCAGGTCGTAATCTCATAGTTCATGGGTTCAAGCCCCGCATTGGGCTTCATTTCGCACTGACAGTGCAGAGCCTGCTTGGGAGTCTCTCTGTGCCCCTTCCCCACTCATGCATGCATGTGCTCTTGCTCTCTCGCTCTCTAAATAAACCTTAAGATTACCCATAATTTTACTACCCAGAGATAACATTTTAGAAAATATCCTGTATTTTTTCCCTAAATATATATATTTATTTATTTTTTTTTAATTTTTTTTTCAACGTTTATTTATTTTGGGGACAGAGAGAGACAGAGCATGAACGGGCGAGGGGCAGAGAGAGAGGGAGACACAGAATCGGAAACAGGCTCCAGGCTCTGAGCCATCAGCCCAGAGCCTGACGCGGGGCTCGAACCCACGGACCGCGAGATCGTGACCTGGATGAAGTCGGACGCTTAACCGACTGCGCCACCCAGGCGCCCCAAATATATATATTTAAAACATCTGAAGCTATCATACTTTTTTGTAACCTATTTTACTTCATTGTAAGGATTTACTATAAATTGTCTACCATTTGGTCATTTGGGTTGTTTTCAGTTTGCTTTACAATTAGAAATAGCTGAATATATACTGAATCTTCTTATGGCCTTTACATAGGACCGTTTTCTAAAAGCAGAATTGCAGGCTTAAGAGGCATGTGTAGTTTTTAGGCCTTGACATATTATTGCCTAATTAAAGAAGAGCTGCTTTTAAAAGAATAATAATAGCTAACTTTTGGGGCATATGCCAGGTGCCTTCTCTAAATCTTGATGTGCTTATTAGTGTCTGAGTTAGGTGCTACCACCATTCCCATTTTACAGATGAGGAAAATTGAGGGACAGAGAGATTAAGGAACTTACATAACATTGTACAACTAGGCAGTGGTAGAATCTGGATTCAAATCCAGGCAATCTAGCTTTCAGGTCCAGGCTCTTGACCATTATACTTAGCTACTTCCTTGGTTGGATTAGAGCTGATCATAAATGATGGCTCAGATTGTGATTTTTACCCGTCTAGAACAGAGGGATTTGCATGGATCCAGCCATGCTCTGACCTCAGCATTTATCCTGGAGGCCAAGAGGCCTGGAGGCCACAATCTACTTTGTGGATTATGGTGGGCCCAAATTCAGAAAACAGGCAATATCTTTGGAAGGAAACTTGTTGCTGGGCCTCTCAGATGACACTTGCCACCTTGGCTAGAGGGGGTTGAACTTTTAATGTTCACTAACCTCATTGGAAACCTACACAGGTCATATCATGTACTCCTTTCTCCAAAAGCAGATTTCAGCCAGGTGCTACTAACTTATGTTCTCCACCCCATCTTTCCTGCAGTCTTCAGAGAGAGAGGAGGAGAAATGGGACCATGAGAGGAAAATGGAAAGAGAAAACATGTGGAAAGTGTAGGCATAAAGGATGAGCAAGGGTGAAGGAGAAAGGGCCTTTTCCTGTTGGTACCTATTCTTAACCTCATCCAGCTTCCAAGCCAGTCTCTCTCTCAAAAAGACCTAGGGCAGAGGAAACTAATTAAATAGCCAGGCTAAATTTAAGCCCCAACAGCCAGGTGATGAAGGTGTGGGGCTACCTCACAGCTGATTTTTTATCACAAGCTAAATGGTCTCTTTCAAAAAAGGCCCAAACCATGATTCCTTTTTTGTGTGTCCCCCTACAGCAGCCCCCAACCTTGGGCCCCACCCCTGCCAGGCCTAGTAAGGCTGGTAGCTGGCCAGCCTGAAAGCTGGAGCTCATCCAGAGGAGAGGGGATAGAATTTATTCATTTATTGAGTACACACTATGTGCCAGGCACTAAATGCTTTGTGTATCTCTTCTTTTTTTAAATTATTATTATTTTTAGAGAGAGTGTGCAAGCTGGGGAAAGGGGCAGGGGGAGAGAGAATCCCAAGCAGGCTCCACGCTGTCAGCGCAGATCCCAACGCACAATCCTGGGATCATGACCTGAGGCAAAATTAAGAGTTGGACGCTCAACTGACTGAGCCACCCAGGTGCCCCTATCTCTTCCTATTTTTCTGTCCAGTAGCCCTGTGAGTGAAGTGGTTTTATTTTCTTTTATTTACAAATGAAGAAGCTGTGGCTCAGTGAAGTTAAGTAGCTTACCCAGGTTCATAGGCTTAGTAAGTGGCAGACCTGAAATATGAACCCCAGCCAGCCTATGTTATTAGTGTCTGAGGTAGTAGAACTAGAAGCCTGTTCTCTTGCTGCTATATAGGCCCCTACCCCTACATTGCTGCCAGCTGGTCTCAGTCCCAGCTTTCATGGCCCTCTTCTCATGGCCTCTCAGGTTAATGGCCACAGGTCAGGCTCTGATGCCCAAGGAGGAAAATCCCTCAGAGAAGACCTACAGGAGTTCCTGGGCGGGGAGGCCCTGTTGCACGAGCTGGATGACCTCACCAAGGTGAATCCTGTGACGCTGGAGACAGGTATGGGCCTCCCTGTCCTTAAGAGTGCCATCTCTAAGGGGTGCCTGGCTGACTCAGTCAGTGGAGCATATGACTCTTGATGTTAAGCCCCATGTTGGGCGTAGAGATTATTTAAAAATAAAATCTTAAAAAAAAAAAAAAAGTGCCCTCTCCAAGAGGGTGGAGATGTGATGTGGGGATTCAGCCAGCTTCCCCTGGTCAGAACAAGGCAGGACTCCTGACCTGGAGCCAAATGGGCTGCTCCAGACCTCTGTCTGGCAGCTGCACCCAGGCTCCCCAGGGCAGACTTTGCTCCGGATTTGGGTCTCATCTTAATTAGATCTTGGACCTATTCATCAGGGAGCTGCTGGGATCTAAAGGCACTTGGCTAATTGCAAAGGTAGCGCTGTTAGGCTAGTGTTTGTCTATGTTTGTATTTGAGCCACGGTTTGCTAAAGGTGCCTCTGCTTCAGTCCTGAGGTGTTTGCAGGCTCGGTACGCAGCGGACATGTTCTACACCAGTGCTGGCTGCACCTTGGTGGCTCTGAACCCCTTCAAGCCTGTCCCTCAGCTCTACTCACCAGCACTGATGAGAGAGTACCACGCTGCTCCTCAGCCCCAGGTAAGCCTCAGCCACTTCCTGGGCCTCAGGGCTCTGCCATGTCCCCCTGGGCCTCCTTATAGCATCTTCATCGTTATCCACCTATTCACCAGCCATGCAGTAGTTCAGAGTCTGCTGGTGCCATGGCCCTGCCCACCAGGAGATTGAATTTTGGACACGTGACAGTAGGTGCAAAGTGGGAGATAAATACTTGTTTAACTGAGTTTGGAACCTAAAATAAGGGTATGGGATAATAGATTTTTGTCTTATGTGTGACTTTATTAATAGGAAAGAATTTACAAAGGTATATTTGTGTATTTAATAAACCACATTTTTGAAAAGAAGAAAATTACATGTGATTAGGACTGCCCTAGAAAACTCTGCATGTGTTCCTCTTCGCTGAGAAAAATGAGAGGAGTAAATGCTGATGGGATGGAGGTGGTACAGGCAGGGAATTGGCTAGTTGGTGTTTAAGTGCATGATGTGTTCAGGGAGAGGCAAGAGCAAATGTGCTGGCAGGAGGGCTGCTGTCAAGGAGAGAAGTAGTAGATGAGATGGGAGATGAGATAAGAAGGGTCTGAAGCAGGCAGAGTGAATCTACAGTGCTTTGTCCCCAGGGACTGACTAGAGCTGGAGGAGTTAGGTTCAGGAAAGTAAAACAGGATATAGGGAGAACAGTTGGAAGCTTTTAACAGTTCAGGCAAGAGGTGGCAGGGGCAGGTGCAGAGGGATGGCACGGACACCATCCAGAATGGTGCCTTTTCCCTTCAGGAAGCTGTGGGTAGGTGGTAATTGCTAGGTGGGCAGTGGTGGGCTGGCTAGGCATCATGCAGATGGCATCACCCTCCTGAAGCTCGTGTGTGGTTAAGTGTCCAAGTGTGGTTAAGTGGACTCCTTGGGAAGTCTGCTCTGAGAGCCATATCTCACTGACTGACTCCTTCTTCAAAGGCAAAAGCCAAGTCATGGTTACCTATTTCCCCAGTGCCTGATTTAATGCCCAGCACATTGAGGATAATTAAATACCTGTTGATGGAAAGAACAGTGGCCTTGGAATTTAAATCACATGGTTGTACTTACTTGCTGAGAGACCTTGGAAAGGTTATTTAGCCCCTCCAAACCTCAGATTTCTCATTTATACAATAGGATTAGCTATGTAACTAATGCACAGATTTTTAAAAAAAATTTTTAATGCTTTTTTTCTTTTTGAGAGAGAGAGAGACAGAGAGAGAGAGAGAGAGAGAGAGAGAGAGATGAGTGCGATCAGGGGAGGGGCAGAGAAAGAGGGATACCCAGAATCCGAAGCAGGCTTCAGAGTGAGCTGACAGCACAGGGCATGACGTGAGGCTGGAGCCCATGAATTGCAGGCTCGTGACCTGAGCTGGGGTTGGATGCTTAACCGACTGAGCCATCCAGGTGCCCCTAATGCATAGATTTTTTAGGCAGTAACTTGTAGGAAAATTCTTTGCATGCTACAAAGTACAATAACATAGAATAATAAATAGCAGAAAAAGACTGTTAAGATAAGATGGGAGGACAGAGTGTTAAGGTCATAGACTGGTCAAGGCCAGCACTGCTTCCAGTCTGAGAGAAGATGGGTAATTATAGCCAGCATAGGGGTCCCATAGTTTGGTCTAACACTGTTACAGCCAGGAAGTTTTTCTAGAGGAAGCCTCCTTGTACTGCTGTTGGCAGCCTCCCCATTTCAGCCATCATTGGATCAGCCACTATTTGGAGACAGTCATTCCCTCATGTGACCTTTTACTCCTTGATGTTCTAGAAACTGAGGCCTCACATCTTTGCTGTGGGTGAACAGACCTATAGGAATGTCCAGAGCCTGATCGAACCAGTCAACCAGTCTATCATTGTCAGTGGAGAGAGTGGTGCTGGAAAGGTAAGGAGGGCCTCTTTCCCACCCTCTCAATTTCGTGACTGGTGGGGGTGGTAGAAAGGAAGGAGTAGAGTTGTTTGCTGCCTAGTCCAGATAGGCAGATAGTCTGGCTCAAACAGAAAGTCACTATGCAGCGGTGGGCAAGCACTGGGCAGGAAGTCAGGAGACAGGGTTCTAGTCCAGGCTCTTCCATGTAACCCTGGGTAAGATACTTTCTTTCTCAGTCTTCCTTTTCTTTCTTTTTTTTTTTTTTTTTAATTTTTTTTTTCAACATTTTTATTTATTTGTGGGACAGAGAGAGACAGAGCATGAACGGGGGAGGGGCAGAGAGAGAGGGAGACACAGAATCGGAAACAGGCTCCAGGCTCTGAGCCATCAGCCCAGAGCCTGACGCGGGACACGAACCCACGGACCGCGAGATCGTGACCTGGATGAAGTCGGACGCTTAACCGACTGCGCCACCCAGGCGCCCCTCAGTCTTCCTTTTCTTATCAAATGTCTCAGCCCTTGGGGTTCCTGGGTGTTTCAGTTGGTTATGCATCTGATTTCGGCTCAGGTTATGATCTCATGATTCGTGGGTCCAAGCCCCATGTTGGGCTCTGTGCTAATAGCTCAGAGCCTGGAACCTGCTTCAGATTCTGTGTCTCCCTCTCTCTCTCTCTCTCTCTCTCTCTCTCTCTCTGCCCCTCACCTGCTGGCACTCTGTCTCTCTCTCAAAAATAAATGTTAAATTACAAAACAAAAAAAAAAGTCTCAGCTCTGGGGCACCTGGGTGGCTCAGTTGGTTAAGCGTCTGCCTTCGGCTCAGGTCATGATCTCATGGTTTGTGAGTTCGAGCCCCACATTGGGCTCTCTGCTGTCCACACAGTGCCTGCTTTGGATTCTCTGTACCCCTCTCTCTCTGCCTCTCTCTCTCTCAAAAATAAATAAATAAAACTTCAAAAATGTTAAAAACAAAAAAAAGGTCTCCTCTCTGACACCATTGGAAACAGAGGTCAGCTATTGGGATTCCAGAATAGTGGTTAAGAGCACATTAGAAAGGAATTTAGCTTCTGCAAACCTCAGTTCTTTCACTTGTAAAATGATAAGGACAGGAGGACTAACACCTAACTCCTGGGACTCCAATGACAGTTAAATGAACAAGTGTACATAGGCACTTGGTGGCATGCTTGGCACATGGCAGAACTCCTCTAAAGTAGCTGGGGTGACTTGTGGGAAAGGGTTTATTGGAGGAGCCCACTTGCATCCTCGGGTCCCCCATGATGGCAAGGGCAGTGCATCAGGCCAGTTGTGGCGAAGGACAGAAGTATTTGATATGATCAACTGGCCCCCTAGGTGGCAGAACCACAAATGAGACAGAATGTTGCACGGGGATGGTTAAGGAGTTGCACAGCTGGTCAGAGGAGGCCAATGGGCCCGGCCTCACCACCTTCTTGCCAAGCCTCACCTAGCCACCCCACCCTTTCCACAATGCTTTTACCCTCACAAGAGATTCTTTTTTTTTTTTTTTTTTTTAAGTTTATTTTTGAGATAGAAAGCATGAACGGGGGTGGGGCAGAGAGGGAAAGAGAATTCATGCTGTCAGTACAGAGCCCAACACAGGGCTTGATCCCATGAACTGTGAGATGACCTGAGCTGAAATCAAGTTGGATGCTTAACCAACTGAGCCACCCAAGCATCCCCACAAAGAATTCTTTAGAACATAAACTGCTTCTGCCTATACTCACATATGAGAGAATTGCTGAGTACTGAGTACCTGGCAGCTTCTAGGCCGTGGGCTAGCCACTGAAGAGTGGCAGGGGGAGGAAAGAGATGGAAAATGCAAAATATAGCTTTTAGAGGGCTCAGTCCACTGGGAAAGATAGGCAAGGAAACAGGTGAAGACAGTAAGCCGCAGGGAAGGCAGCTTGGACTTGGATGTGGAGAGGATCTTTAAGAGCTCCACCAAGGTAGCCAGTACAATAGCTCATACCCAGCTCCTAGAGAAAGCTCATTGTCCTCCAGAGCAATTGTGGGGCGCTGAGGCTGTACCTGGCCTGAAACCCATGCAACCAAAGTACTGTAGCCCTTTATTGAGCAGCCACTATGTTCATGTGCTGGGTCTGTATGGTTTTTTTCATTTATTTTTAATAAGTAGTAGCATAGTTACATAGTTCAAAAATCAAGTGTACTGCAAGGCTTAACAAAGAAAAATAGCAACCCCACCCCATATCTCTCAAGACTATTCCCTCTCTCCAGAGGCAACTACTTTCACATCTTCTAGCAGTTTATTTGGGTGTTTGCATCTGTATTTCTAAACAATATGCTTATATTGTTAATTTTTCAGTTTTTGACCTTATCTGTTCACTTCCTACTATGATTAAGGTGCCTGGGTGGTTCAGTCGGTTAAGTATCCAACTTTGGCTTGGGTCATGATCTCATGGTTTGTGGGATCGAGCCCCACATTGGGCTCTGTGCTGACAGCCTGGAGCCCGCTTCGGATTCTGTGTCTCCCTCTCTCTCTGCCCCTCCCCTGTTTATACACTCTCTCTCTCTCAAAAATAAATAAACATGAAAAGAATTAAAAAAAAAAAAAAAAGACTTAGCCCTATTTCTCTGCCCCCAAATACATAAGTAATTATGTCATGATTTTATTTTTAATGTTTATTTATGTTTGAGAGAGACAGAGACAGAGACTGTGTGTGAGCAGGGGAGGGGCAGAGAGAGACGGAGACAGAATCTGAAGCAGGCTCCAGGCTCTGAGCTGTCAGCACAGAGCCCGATGCGGGGCTCAACCCAGGAACCATGAGATCACCACCTGAGCCAAAGTTGGATGCTCAACCGACTGAGCCACCCAGGCGCCTCTCATGATTTTTAATTAGTATGCAGTATTACAGCCATGTATGTATTGTTCACAGCAGAACCGTATAATATACTATCCTTTCTTATATAATTTTTACTTTCCCTCTACTTAATAATTGCCCTTTTTTTTTTCACTTGTTTAGTTTCTGTATACCTATTATTATTACTAAACTTGTCACCAAAGCTGGACTCACCTGATGGCAAGTATATCAGGTTTTTTTGTTTTGTTTTGTTTTTTGTCATGGGGGTATTCTTTTGGAGCTCCCAGATCTCCTGCTCCGACCTGGACTGGTGGGAGGCCTGGACTGCCAAGGGCTGTTGCCATGCAATTACTACCTGGGAGCTTCTCTGCCTCACTCTGGGGATTCCCTAGTTGCCCTCTGTCCTATGACAAACCCCCTTGCTGGAACCCATGTCTTCAACTTCTTTAACAGCCTTGTTTTTATGGAGCACATTCTTTAGTAGCTTCCTGAAAAAAGTGTGTGGAGGGCAAATTTTTGAGTTGCACATCTGAAAATGTTTATTTTGCCTCAAACTTGATATGTTGGCTGGATTATATAATTCCAGGTTGGAAATCATTTTCTTTCCAAATGTATAAGGTTTTTTTCTTCTATATTTTTTGAGTGTTGTGATAGAGAGTCCCAGTCCATAATGGTGATTTGTTTTTTCTTTCTAAAAGCCTTTAGAATCTTCATTTTTATCCATAGGTCTTAAAAACTCAGTCTTTATCTTGGTATGGTTTTTGTTTTTTGTTTTTCATTTATTGTGGTGGATATTTTGTGTGGGTCTTTTTAACCTGAAAACTCATGTTCTTTTCTTTGGGGAAATTTGTATTATGCTAATAATTTAATAATTTCCTCCCTCTGTTTTTTCTTTCTTTAACTTCTCTGTTAGTAGGATGTTTGAGTAATTGTTTAATAGTCTTATTTTTCTCACTTACTCTTCCATCTCTTAATATTTTGTTCTACCTTCTGGGAGCTATTCTCTACCTTACAGTTCATTTGAACTTTGCAATTGTGTTGAAAAAAGGTTAATTCTAACAGTTCTTTTTTTTTAAAATACCTTTTTTGTTTGTTTATTTTTGAGAGAGAGAGCTCACACTAGCACAAGTGGGGGAGGGGCAGTGAGAGAGGGCGACAGAATCTGAAGCAAGCTCCAGGCTCTGAGCTGTCAGTACAGAGCCGAATGCAGGACTCGAACTCACGAGCTATGAGATATGACCTGAGCCGAAGTCAGACGTTTAACTGACTGAGCCACCCAGGTGCCTCTTCCTTTATTTCTTAAAGGTGTCCTCTGGAACTAGAAGCAGCAGAAGTGAGCAACCCTCCCATTTCACAGATGGGTGAAGTGCCTTGTCCAAGGACATAGTTAAATTCACTATTCCCCCATTTGGTCAGCAACATGTCTAGTGGAGAAGAGGGCTCTAGTGGGCACTATATCCTGAGGTCTGGTGGGAGGGAACATGGACTCGTCTCCCACAGGGTTGTTTCTGCTGCAGACATGGACATCCCGCTGCCTGATGAAGTTCTACGCTGTGGTGGCTGCCTCACCCACATCTTTGGAGAGTCACAAAATTGCAGAGAGAATTGAACAGCGCATCTTAAACTCCAACCCTGTCATGGAAGCTTTTGGTGAGCTTGGTGTCCTGTGCATAGTACCTCGGTTCCATTTCTTTTGGGATTTGCCATCTCCCAGGGAGAGGGGTAGTGCTTTGAGAGGAGAGTGTATCACTCACTGCCTTGGACCCTCAACCTCCTTCCAGGTACCCTTGGCCTCCTTCCACTAGAGTCATCCCCTCCTCTAGCCTAGGTAGATGTAACAGTATGCTGGAGAGGACTTTGTGGCTCTCCTAGTTCAAATCCTGTTCTTACATACAGTTTCCTGATGCTTCAGGGAAGAAGGGGACTTGTCTAAGAATGCTCATCAGTTATTGTCCATGTTGGGACTTGAGCCTAGATGTGTCAGGCTGGGCCTACAGCTGCCCAGATGTAGGGTGGAGATAGGTTTGTTGTACCTAGATGTTACCTAACTCAGTAGTGACAGCTTGTTGATTTTGGTCCTTTCCCTTCAAAGAAGACAGTCCCCGACCACTGAGATTTGCTCATTCTAGTTCATTGCTAGGAAGTTCTAACTCTCCTGAAACACACTTGCTGAAGCCTGAGTGCCCATTCTCTAGTCCAGTCCCCTGTGACCTGGAAACCCACAAAGGGGCCTTCAGGTGACTTGCAGGTAGAGATGGCCCCCACCTTGGCCCATGAGGACCCTATAAACGTGGGGGAGTGTTATAAACATAGGTGTGATCTGTAGGGAATGCGTGCACACTGAGGAATAACAACAGCAGTCGCTTTGGGAAGTTCATCCAGCTACAGCTGAACAGGTAATGGCTGCTGCCACTCTGGCTGACGGGAGGACTGGGGTGGGGAGTTTGCAAGTGACGGGGGCAGTCTCCAGCCTGGGCTACACTTATGGGCAGAACCCTGCTCCTCTTGGCATGTAATGTTTGTGGGCTAAATGAGCCTGAGGGTGATCTTTGAACCTGGAGACTTCTAGCTACTCCAGCCTCAGGGACCCAGAGGCAGTATTCTTGTCATGGCCTGTGAGTTCCTCCCGGCTTCACCCTTGCTCGGGGGCTTTGAGTTAAACTACCACCTTTCTGGACTATACCCCTACACTTGAAACTGGGGCTTCTGTTCTTGGTTTGGGATGGGACAAAATGACATATAGAGGGCTTGGTCCTGTCCACTGAGCTGGTCGCAGGGGAAAGTTCCAGAACAGCTAAGGACCTGCTGAGTGGTCCTTGTCCTCAACACCCACTTTAAGTGAAAGAGCTTTGGGGGGAGTGGCTAGATTGCATTCTGGGACAAGATAGTACCTAATAAATGGCTATGGAATGAACAGACCACTAATGGGCTCTGGCCTGCTTATGCCCAGTGCCCAGCAGATGACTGGAGCTGCAGTCCAGACGTACCTCCTAGAGAAAACTCGAGTGACCTGCCAGGCCTCCAGTGAGAGGAACTTCCACATCTTCTACCAGGTTTGTGTCAGGCTGGGCCCACAGCTGCCCAGATGTAGAGTGGAGATGGGTCTGACTGTCCAAACCCTCCCCTCCACCCCCACTATGCTCCAGGCCTGCCTCATTACCTGGCTTTCAGTGATGCCGCCCCTTATTCCTGGATGTTTTATGCAACACTTCTGCCTCACGTTGGACCTCCACTCCCAGGATGGTTTTGACATGGAGATGCATTTGCTTTCTCTGTCAGACCAAAAGGTCCTTGAGACTGGGACTGTGTCACCCTCACCAAACTGAGGACTCCTAGAATGGCACCTAACTGTTTCCAACAGAATGAGGGCTTCCCTAGAACTGTGTCTGATGTGTCTTCCATCAGACTGGGGGTTCCCTAGAACATGGACAGTACCTCTCCCTGCTCTCAGATGGGGACTGGGGGCTCTCTAGACAGGAGTGCTTTCCTCATCAGACCACAGGCCTCAGCAGGCTTTTTTGCATCAGAGATATTTAGAATATTTACTGTGGCTTTTGCCCCTGGGCCTGCCCTGGGCTCTGTGCCCTGACGTCTCAGCTTTGTAATGTCGAAGCATTTCTCCTCATCACAACCCCAGGCTTATGCAGGCCTGGTCTTCCTCACACCCCCACCTCAGCCACCCTCCCACCCCTCCCCACAGATCTGTAAAGGAGCCAGCGTGGATGAGAGGCTCCAGTGGCACCTCCCCGAGGGAGCATCCTTCTCTTGGCTACCTAACCCAGAGAGGACCTTGGAAGGTAGGGGGAGTCTTGCCTAGCACCCTGGGCTAGCCCATCAGTACCCACTCACATTCTGCATAGGGCCTGCCTTCTTCACTCCTTGAAGCCCCTCTTGACCTCGGGTGCTGACACTGGGCTGTGATTTGGATTCTTTTTCAGAGGATTGTTTCCAGGTGACCAGAGAGGCCATGCTTCATTTGGGCATTGACATCCCCACTCAGAACAACATCTTTCAGGTGAGAAGAAAAGGCATACCTCTTACGTTTGGTAGATGTGATGGATGGGCAGCCCCTTTCATAGGCCCCTTCTCTGAACTCTGAGGATCTAGGACTTTAGGCCCCACTGTGTAATTTCTAAGGAGTCAACTGTCCTCTGTGCACCTGAGCCTGGACAGGGAGTCAGGGTGGACAGAGCATAGAGGACAGTGATCAAGTGCACAGTACTGTATTATAAAATCTAGCACAGTGGCCCGGGGGACAGGACGAGGTGCCTGGGTCAGTTATCACTGCAGTGATCAAAATAGAGAAGTGATGCCACCACATGTTCATCCAGTGTATTCAGATTTTAAAATCATCCTCATACCTCTTAGTTATTTGGTTTTTTTAACAGTCCTGTGTATATGGAGATTTTTCCCATTTTGTGCTTGAGAAAACTAGAGAGGTAAAGTAACCTCCCCAAGGTCAGACATCACCATAGGGCAGTTTGTACCAGGTATAGTAATTCTGACTTCTGCTTTCTTTCCCTTCTCTTGGATGGAGTGCTGACCCATGTGCCCTGGGCGCCTCTCATCCCACTAGTGGCCTCTCTTCTCCCTTCTGTCTTTACTGACTGGGCTCACTACCTCCCTCTGCCATCACCTCCTCACCCACCAGAGCAACAGGAGGGGGATACATAGGATAGGCTGGCAGCAGATACGGAGAAACCCCTGCAGGGAGATGGCAGTACAGTGGAAACTGACCTCTACCTCTGGATTGGGGCAGCTCAGGCAGGGAGGGGATCATGGCCAGTATGGGCACCATCAGGTTTGGCCACAGGGACAGCACATGGGAACAAGCCCAGGACAAGTGGACAACACCAGGGGTCTGGACAGGAGTGTTGGCTTGACAGTATCATGACCCTCTACCCATTGGGCACAGCAGTCTTCTTCCAAGGTAGATTGTGGCCTGAAAGCTGGTATCATGTGGAGATACCCTGCCTGGGACCAGACAGGCATGGTAGGAGAGGCTCTGCTCTCCCCATAAGAGTCTAAGGGTTTCCCAGCTGCTGGACATATGAGTCTCCTCTCTATAGCCCCTGGACACTCATCCTTATGGATCAGTGAGTGTACAGGCAAGGGAGCACCCACTATTAGGAGACCAAGATCACAGATCCTATCCTGGACTGTGCTGTCAGCTGCCTAGCAGTGCTGAGAAAGGACCAAAGGGAACCAGGGCCAAACCCCCACCAGCCACACAGAAAGAGCCTGGTCCACAAGTAACAGGAGTGGTGTTCTCACAGTTTGCTCCTGGAGGAGGGGAGGCACAAGGACAGACAGTGGGTGACATAGGAGCCCACTGGCTGCCCTGGGAGACATCTGAAGTCAGACTACATGGATTCTCATCCTGCCTTTCTCTTTTACCACGTCTGTTGCCTATAGGCTTGTGATTTAAAGATTTTATTTTTTTAAGTAATCTCTACACTCACCGTGGGGCTTGAATTTACAACCCCAAGATTAAGAGGCACATGCTCCTCTGAGCCAGCCAGAAATCCCTATAGGTTTGTAATTTAACATTTCCCTGTGTCATTTCTGTCATGGGCATCAATTGGGAATTTCTGTTACTATTTTGTCCTCATGATTATATTCATCAGGAGAGGGGCCTCTCCCAGGCTAGGCTTCAGCCCTTGAGAAGGTGCTCCTGTCATGTCGTCTCCTGTCTGCTCAGGTCCTGGCTGGACTGCTGCACCTCGGAAACATCTGGTTTGCTGACTCTAAGGATGAAGCCCAGTCCTGCCAGCTGATGGACGATGCCAAGTGTGAGAACAAGGATGGGGGTCTGTGTATCAGCTTTGGTCACACACCCGGGGAGCAGGGTATGCCCTGTCTGGAAAAGGGCCAACACTGGTGGGACCTGGTGGGAGGCCAGAGGGTGAAATTTGGAATGTGAGGATGCCCTTGATGAAACCATAGGTGTTACTACTTACCCCATCTCTGGTGAGGCAAACAGCATCATCTCTGTTTTACAGGTGAGAAAACAAGAGAGGGTTTATAAAGTGATTTGCCCCACATATGGCAGTGTGGACCGGGACATATAAGTCCTGGGTTCAAGTCCAGTCTCTGCTTTGGGCAAGTCTCCTCATGCACCAGAACCTAGGTTTATTCTGTCCAGTTGGGTGACTTCACAGTGTCTTGTAAAGAGGCCTTTTTGGATGGAGGGTGATTTGTCCCTCTCAGGCTCTATCAGGACATCAGCCTCACTGCTGCAGCTTCCAGAAGACCCACTGCTGGAGACACTGCAGATTAGAACCATCAGGGCAGGCAGGCAGCAGCAGGTATTCCAGAAGCCCTGCTCCCGAGCCGAGTGTGACACTCGCAGAGACTGTCTGGCCAAACTAGTCTACGCACGGTAAGCACTCTGGGCCCTGCCCTCCTTCCAAGTTGTCCCCCTCTCTGGAGTTGGATCAGACACCATCATGCAATAGGCCCAGGCCCATGGTGAGGGCTTCCAGATAAAGCATATGAATGGACAGCAGGGAATGAATGGCTTCTGGGTTTTCCCCAGGCATGGCCTTTGACCTTAATTCCAGAGTACTCTGCATGGGGAAGTTGCCACATTCTGGGCTAGATTCAGCTCATTAATAAAGTATAGGAGCCTGCCCTGCCCTTGGCCATGGGTGAGGAAAGCCTGCTTAGGTCTTCACGGGCACATCAGGCCTCCAAGCTGATCTGGGATTCTCAGAGTTCCAGGTTTAGACCTGTGGGTGAATAGGGTCCTCAATCTCCACGTGACCTTATACTTCATCTCTTCATGTTACCTGGGGAAATTGATAGATGGTAGGGCCAGTAGTGTGGCCCACAGTCTCAGACAACACAGTGTGCAGCAAATGGGAGTCCACAACAGGGTGAAGGTGGGGGTCCTGGCCTTTTCCTGGTGGGTTATTTGAGCAGCTCCACATTCTGGCCATGTGGTTAAGGGTGGTTTCTCACCCTGGGTTCTAAGTAAGGGAGCCTTGGGTACCAAGTAAGGAGTCAGGGGACCCAGAATCCTCCAGAACCATGGGTCAGAACACGTGTGTATGTGTATGTGTGTGTGTGTGTGTGCGTGCGCGTGTGCATGCGTGTGTGCTCATGGGAACCTGGGCACCTGGGGAGAGGGTCCCCCCCCATGTTCATGAACTTGAAGAGTCAAGAGCTTGAGAAGCATTACTGAGGGAAGATCTGCTGAGTTGAACATTGCCTAGGGCAGCTTGGCTCAGACGGATCCCAATTCAGGAAGAGACTCTTTTCCCATTGCCTTGAAGCTAATTTCATGCCAAAGACTTTTAAAGCCTGTGTCAAGTCACTGTAAAATCGGTAAAATAAAATATGATGATCATAGATCGTGTGAACCTCTAACCATAGAGCACTTCATACATAATAAACATCAGATCATTGTAACACTAGGTCACTTGTTTTCAGTGCCTCAGACAGGTATCTGGAGCCCCTGGTACAAAAGCAGAAATGCTTAACTGACTGAATTGCAATAAACTGCAGAGCAGTCACTTTAAGAAAAATCATAAGAAAGAAATTCCTTAATAGTATTGTACATGTCACCAGCATAGTAACTGCCTCACCGTCTCAGGGTGGGGTGCTCCAGAGTGCAGAGTACCCCTTGGCCTCAGGTGACTCGGGGCCTGCTTATGCAGGACTAAGGGATGTGGCAGGGTCTTGAGCTCTAGGTGCCACAGGTCCAGTTTTCAGGGGTGTCCAGTGAACTCAGTTCTTTGCAAACTCCACCTAGGCCTTCCCGTTCACCCCTTCCCTTCCAGTTAAGACACTAGCTGGGTGTCCGGCCAAGTGACTGATGGAGTCCCATTCCCTGTCTAGCCCCAGAGTCTACCGGTCGTGTGTTCAGTCTTGTTGGGAGGACAGGCCGGGTTTGTGCATCCTAGGAACATGCATGACCACAAGCCTGCATTCGTAGTGGGGCAAAATGGGATGGGCAGCAAATGGGAGGAAAGGGTTTGATCCTTTGGCCTGTCTGGCTGGGAATACAGGCCCTTCAGAGTGTGGCACCCTGGCTGGAGGAGCAGTTTTGCTATCCCTCAGGCTTACCTGACCTCTCACCAGAGTCCTCTCTCCCTCCACCCCCACCCCAACAGGCTGTTTGACTGGCTGGTATCCGTGATCAATAGCAGCATCTGTGCAGACCCTGACTCCTGGACCACTTTCATAGGTAGCAGGGGCTCACCCTTTCAGGAGCACTCCTTCGAAAAAACAGTCCAGTCCAGTGTGCAACTCCAGGCAGCTCTTTTCCCTTCTCTGCACCCCCATCTCCTCATTGTCCACCAGTGTCTGGGCAAGGGTGTCTCTGTGTTCTCGGTGCCCACATCTGAGCCATCTGTAGCTCTCCAGGCAGACTCAGATGGTGTTTTGTCTGTGAGGGCCCCTCCTCTCCCCTGAAACAGCTCCAGCCTCAGGAGAACTGTGAGGGGATGGGCACAATGGCTAGATTAGAAGGGATTTTGGGGGACATGGTAACATGGTTGGAACTGGGGTGGGGTAGTCAGGTGGAGGAGGAAGTAAAGCTCAAAGATGTGAGGTTTGCTCAAGAGACAGTGGAATTCTAGATACCAACAGGGCTGGTGAGATCAAAGCCCTCTAAATTGGATTGGACACGAAATGTTCCCTAGGCTGCCCCTCACACCTTATTCAGCCTTTCTTCCTGCTTTGAATTCTGAGGGGCCATGAAGTGGAGATGCGACCCACCCCAGGGCATTGTGTTTACTGTGCCCACTGCTGGGTGTCCTGCTCATTCAACCTCTCCAGGGTACCAAGTATGAGGTTTCACCCTGGACTCCTGTAGTACCCCTGCCCCTGCTCCCTGCAGTGGCCCCATGGGTTCTGCCCCATCCTCTCAGGCCTGCTGGATGTATATGGATTTGAATCATTTCCCAATAACAGTCTGGAACAGTTGTGCATCAACTATGCCAACGAGAAGCTACAACAGCACTTTGTGGCTCACTACCTGAGGGCTCAGCAGGTGAGAAGTGGAGTGCTCCTTCCAGGGTCTGACCCAGAGCCTTTAGTGCCTTATTTGATGCTGTTCTGGAATATCCTGTGGTACTGAGGCCAGCCATGGATGACCTATCTGGGCCTCAGATCACAGATGCTTTCTCCTGCCACCCAACTGCCACCTTTGGTCCCCTAGGAGGAATATGCAGTTGAGGGCCTGGACTGGTCCTTTGTCAACTACCAGGACAACCAGGCCTGTTTGGATCTCATTGAGGGAAGCCCCATCAGTATCTGCTCCCTCATAAATGAGGTAGGGTCAACTAGTATGCTAAGCACCAGAGTTGGTCTCTGGGCTTTTCTGGGGCCTCAGAGACCATACTAGGCCCTCTCTGTGTCTCTCTCTTCCCATCTGCCAAATGGGTTTGCTAATCCCTATGTTCCTTCCCTCTCAGGGTCACTATGATGCCTATGTGACAGCTATGCTGCTGGTGGGGGGCGGGGGGGATCCATGATGGTTGTGGCGAGCCTGTCTCATATTTGTGGCTGAGTGTCCATTGCATCCCATGCAGGAATGCCGCCTTAATCGGCCAAGCAGTGCAGCCCAGCTCCAGACACGCATCGAGAGTGCCCTGGCAGGCAGTCCCTGCCTGGGCCACAACAAGCTCAGCCGGGAGCCCAGCTTCATCGTGGTGCATTATGCAGGGCCTGTGCAGTACCACACGGCAGGTCTGGTGGAGAAGAACAAGGTGGGGGCTGGGCCACGGCCTGTGGGGGCCTGCGTGAAATGAGGTGTTGAGTCATTGCTGCATATACATGGAAGATTCTTGTCTTGCATTCTCTCTCTCCTGAATATCCTCCCAGAATCCAAGTCACCTCTTTGGCCTACCTGCCTGACATCTCTGCTAATCAGGCATAAGCTGTCCAGAAATGACCCATGTCACAGTGGGTCTCCCGTAGAATCCCTTCTTCTGGGGCTTGGGTGAGCAGGGCTGGCAAACCTGGGGACAACCCTGGTAGCACTCCACCTGCCCTTACCTGCTGACCTTGTCCTTTCCTAATAGGACCCTGTCCCCCCTGAGCTGACCAGGCTCCTACAGCAATCCCAGGACCCCCTACTCAAGGTGCTATTTCCTATGGACCCTGAAGAGAAGTCCCAGGAAGAGCCCTCTGGCCAGAGCAGAGCCCCTGTTTTGACTGTGGTGTCCAAGTTCAAGGTGGGTCCTGGGGGTGCTGATAGAATGTGCTTGATTCACTCATCAATCTCAAATATTTACCATGCACCTCCCAGGATTGGTGGTTTGCTGGGGAACGTTGACAAGTGAGTAGACATGGTCCTAGTCTGCACGGAGTTGGTAGCCTCATGAGGAAGACCAAAACAGAAAACCAACAAATAGACATAACTGACATGACAGGAAGCCTAGGGGCTTAATGGGTGGCACAGTGGGCCTCTCACCCACGGCCGATAGGGTGGTCATGGAGGAACAATAGTTACATGAACCTCTGTGTCCCAGTCCATTCCTAGCTCTCCAGCTTCCTGCTCAAGCCCTGTCCTTGGCTTGCAGATTTGTCAACCTCCTCCAGCACCTTATGCTTTCTGCCCTCAACCCTTGACATTCTGCTCCACCTTCCTGGGATGCCCCTCCCTTGCCTGTACCACTCCCCACCCCATCCCCAGCCCCATCCCAGACTCCCACCCTCCACACCTCCTGTCTTAGTTGATTCCTTCTAGTCCTTCAAATTTCAGCCTAATCATTACCTCCTAGTGGAACCACTTGGTGGAGCCCAGGTTTGGTTAGCTCTTTCCTGCCTAGCCTCAGACACGCTACTGAGGGGGTGCACAACACACATTCGTGTGACCCCATCAGACCCTGGGCTCTGAGCAGCAGCCTATGTCTGGGCTTAATGAGAACAATTGTTGCCTGAATGAATGGCTTCTGAGATTGTTCTCTTCCAGGAAGATTGTTCTGGTGAGCGGGGTGGGGGGGGTGGGGGGGAGGTGTGGGGAGTGGAGACCAACCAGGTACAGATCACAGGTCAGGAAGGTTCCTAGAAGTGGAGGTGAGGGGCATTGGGAGCTCAGGCAAGGAGGGCGCATGGACTCAGTGAGCACCTCCCATAATCATCCCAGGGCCTGGGAGGATATCCGTCTCAGGGCTGTGAAGACTGCCAGGGGATGTTTGATGCAGTCACTAACCAGGGCCCCACTGATGCCCACAGGCAGCCTCAATCTGTCTGGCTCCTCATTCTCCCCGCTGCAGGCCTCCCTGGAGCAGCTTCTGCAGGTTCTGCATAGCACCACGCCCCACTACATTCGCTGCATCAAGCCCAACAGCCAGGGCCAGGCGCACACCTTTCTCCAGGAGGAGGTAATTCACTGGGCCAGAGCTGCTTTGTAGGGAGCCCTATCTGGCCAAGGCCCTGAAGGGACGAAAGGCAGAACTTCGGCTCCAAGTGGAGTGACCAGAGCGAGTCTCTTGGGTTGAGTTTGACACTAGGGCATCTTGCACCCCTGCTTTGGCAGGGCAGTCACGTATGTTCTTCTGGTCTGTGCATGGCACAGTGAGCTAGCCAGGAAGCCTCCACTGCATCTTACATTCTGCTCACCAGTCCATGTGCCCTGATGAGACTGAAGCTGCCCGGAGGATTGGGTGATTAGCTGAAGGGTCTGAATCATCTTGCAGTCTGTGGCCACTTCTGACCAGAGGTAGAGTTTTTTTCTAATTTGCACAAAAGTTGATGGCCAGCAGCTGCCCTTTGTTCAGGGTACTGGGCTCTGATGGGGATGAGGCATGAGTGCTGGATGCTGGAGAGTGTCCCACAGTCAACTGGCCTTAGGGTTTACGGCCAGGATTTCTCCACTAAGGTCCCAATTAATCTTTACAATTTAACCTCTCTTGCTCCTCAGCTATGATTTACCCCACTGCCCACAAAATATAAAAATAAATAAACAAATTGGGTTAGGCTGCATCATAAGGCAGAGTCTCTGCACAGCTGGGAGTGGTGAGACAGAAGTAGGACCAGCACTTACCTCCACAGTATCAGAAGCAGGAGAGTATACCCTCATCAGTCAAGCATGAGGACAGCCTGCAGGTTCACACGGACCAGAGCCTCAGAGGGCAGAAGGAGTGGTATTTCTGGTCTGCTGGTCCCACACCACAGGTGCCCACCCTGTCTCCTCACCAATGCAGGTCCTCAGTCAGCTGGAGGCCTGTGGCCTTGTGGAGACCATTCACATCAGTGCCGCTGGCTTCCCCATCCGGTAAGTGGGCCAGGCCCCACAGTGGGCAGGGCCAGTGTTGGGGTGGAGCTTGGGACTCTGGCATGACAAGACCTGCCCAGCCCAGAGCAGGATGTGGAGGTGAAGAGAAAGAGGCAGGTCTGCAGAAGTCAACCTGGAACTCAAGAGATTTCACTTGTTCATTTATCCATTCCCTTTCTGTGTACTGTTTTGCACCAGGCACTGTTGCTAGCATCAGTGAATAAGGAAGGTGAGCCTCTGCCTCTTGGGGCTTACATTCCTGTGGAGTCAAGAACAAGAAGTATTAAGTTAATCAGTGCTAGGAAAGAGACAAAGTGCTGCTAGGTAGACTAATGGGGAAGAGGATCTTTGGGCTGGTTGGGGATGGACCCCTCTAAGCAGCTCAGGCCTCTGGGGAGGGAAGGGGCCAACCTGGGAAGATTTGGGGGAGGAAACAGCAAGCACAAAGCTCCAGCTTAGGAACCGAGATGCTAAAGTGCCTGCACATAGAGAAATGGGGGGAGAGGGGCCTCAGAAGTCCCATGAGGACTTGGCAGTTTTTCCAGAGGGCTGGGAAGCTGCTGGACATTGTGAGGAGAGAGTGCTGTGCTCTCATTCATGTTCTGTGGCTACCGTGTGGATGTTGGACACAGGGTCAGAAGAGAAGGGAGAAGATGCGTGAGGAGGCTATTGCGCAGGTGTATAGGCAAGATGGTGGCCACAAGAGGGTGGCAACCATGAAAAATGGAGAGACATGGGTTAAATTGGACTGTGGTTTGTGATAGAATCAGGACTGTAGGGTGATTGATCATGGGATGTGGGCAGGGGAGCAGTCAGCTTCTAGGTTGCACACATAACTCGCAGGCTTCTATCCGAGGCAAGTGGATGAATCAGGAAATCCTGTCCCTGAGATAGGATGTCTGGGGAAGGCACAGGCTGGAGGTGGGATAGGAGGGGAGTCAGGAATGTGGCCTTGTCAGGTTTGCAGTGGTTATAAGACAGGCTTGGGGCCCAGAGCTTTAGGAACTGGAGGGTACATGAGGATCTGTCCTTGGTGGGTTGTAACACCATGAGCAAGGAGGAAATCACAGTGGGGAGAGAAGAGGGGTCTGAAGCCATTCGCTGAGCAACATTCACATTTAGAGAGTGGGTAGGTAGATGACGAGAAACCAGCACCAGCAACTTGGGAGTTGTGGGTGAAGGAGGAAGCCAAGCTCACAGGGGTCCTGGGGGCTGAGAGAGCTGTATGGGGACAGGGGTCAGCCGGGCACCTGCCAGAGCCAGTTGCTGGATTTGGTAGCATGGTGTTTGCTGATGGCTGCAACAAGAGCCACACTGGAACAGTGTTGGGGACAGAAGCCAGACTCGGGAGGAGGAGGTATAAATACATACAGGGTGTCATCGGCTGTTTAAGTGTTGAGGTGAAGGGGAGCAGAAAAATCAGGAGGAAGCAGGGGATGCTGTGGAGTCAGAGAAGCAACAGATGTGGCTGACTGTATGAGTGATCCAGTTGGGGAGGAGCCAGCAAGCCCGTTTGGAAGGAGGCAGGCCAAAAATCCCCTACTAAAAGAGTGAGAAGCTTTGTTTAGGTAGACCAAGGCTGTAGAAGAGCAGGTCCAGTTTAAAATGGTCTCCACTGTGTAGTCTCTCCACAACCACAACCTCATCCATTCAGTGGGCAGTCATGGTAGCACCTCGCTCGGTTGTTGAGTAGATTAAATAGAGTAACTCCCGTTAGCCCCAAGTGCTGTCCCAGGCTCACAGCTGTCACTTCATTGTTTTCTTCTGCCTGCTCTGGCTTCTAGAATCCCTCACCAGAACTTCGTGGAACGATATGAATTACTGAGAAGGCTCTGTACTCGCACATCCCCTGGATCCCATAGCCCATCTCCTGATGAAAGACATTCAGGTGAGTGGGGCCCATTTGCTAGTCATTTGTTCAAGCACAGTTTACTGAGCACCTGTCCTCGAGGTTCTTGGTTCACTGGGGGAAACAGACTAAAAGAAGACAGTGGAGAAAGATGATAGGCAGAGCTAGGAACAGAATG
This sequence comes from Herpailurus yagouaroundi, assembly GCF_014898765.1. Lineage (NCBI taxonomy): Eukaryota > Metazoa > Chordata > Mammalia > Carnivora > Felidae > Herpailurus > Herpailurus yagouaroundi. The sequence continues at coordinate 68,202 of NW_024412446.1, read as the reverse complement.
CTGTGGGTAGTGCTGGGGAGGTATGAATCAGGGAAGGCTTCCTGGAGGAAGTGGTGTTTGAAGACCAGTGGTATTAGTCAAGTGAAGGGCATTCCACGGGACAGGTAGTTGAACAGAGGCCTGCAGGCAGGAGACAACACTGTGTGTGTAGAACTTGTAAAGGCAGAGAACAGTTGGAGGTGAGACTGGGGTAACAGGCAGGCCATGTCACAGGAGCAGAGCTCTGTTCTCTGGGCAGATGAGGACATCTCAGAGGAGGAAGGGAGTGATGTCAGCCATATGCTTTCTGGAGACCACTGTTAGGGGGCCCATGGCAGGCCTTGGGAGTGAGGTTGTTAGGTTGACTAGAGTTGAGAGAAGGTAGAGAGGCTTGGGGGTAGCTGCTGAGCTCTGCAGGACTGACTTGAGCTCCAGGTCCCTACAGTCATCCAGTGGAAATGTCTGCCAGGCACTCAGCAAGCCCTAATATCAAAGGAAAGGTCTGGACCTTGGCCCCAGTTTGGGGGTTGTCAGCATGTAGGGTAAGACCCTGGCATAGGTGGAGGAGGAAGAGGCCAAGGACAGAGTATGAGACCAATGCCCAGTAGGACCCTAGCCCAGCAGCATCTGCTTGCACCCACACAGCCTTACCTTGGGGCTTGTCAGGCCTGGGACAGTCCTGATTTCCTTCCTCTCTTGGGCTTAGTTTTATCACTTTCCTTTCATTCTTTTTCTCCACCTCTTTCCTTCTCTCATGATTTGCTCTACTGCTCTGTGTCTTGTGCCCAAAGCCCCATTCGCCCCTGGTTGATTTTGGGATTTCTCGTCTGCGGCGTCTTCTTTGGCAGCCTCTGTCTCCAGAGAGGCACTGGGCAGCAAAAGGTGGTCAGAGCCCTCAGGTAAATCCTCCTTCTGCAAGAGCCAGCTATGCACAATGTGACATGGGGACCTGCTGGGCCTCCCTGGGACTGGGAGGTGTTCTCCCTTTTCCCATACATGGCAGGGAGTTAAGGGGTGAGGGGCTTAGGGAGTGGTCCACCTGCCCTGCTTGGCCCTCGGCATATTTGGGGCCTTGGAACAGATGCTGGCTGGTTGGAGGTTGAAATCCAGGCACCAGCTGCCCTTTGCCAGCTTGCCTGGGGGACCCACAGAAATGGAGGCTGTGGGCCAGCCACAAGTGGGGTTTCCGGTATTCCTCAGAATAGCCAGGGGCCTGAAGAACAACAGAGGGGTCACCTCTGCCCCCCCAAAAAATGGAAGTGGTTAGAGGCAAGAACAGCAGCAAAGAAGCCTATGGAGTATGGGGGGAGACCAGAACCAGTTTCTTAAGTCCACAGAAGCGTGTAGATGACCAAGAGCTGATGAGACCTCTGTCTCCCATCCCATAGAATGGTCTCCACATACCAAGGGAGCCACACTGCAACCTCTTCTCCAGGACATCCTCCATACTCTTCCAGCTCTAACTCAGGCAGCAGCCACACCTGGTGACGCAGCCGAGGCCACACCAGTCCCAGTGCATTGTGGCAGGACCAAAGTGTTTATGACTGACTCCATGGTAAGCTGGTTTGTGATGAGGAGGGTAGTTCACTAGCTGAGTGCTCTGCTTAGCAGGACAGAGTGTGGGTTCACCTCAGGGCAGTGGGAGGAGAGGCTGCAGACTTCAGTGGATACCCCTCCTCTCAGTTGGAGCTTCTGGAATGTGGGCGTGCCCAGGTGCTAGAGCAGTGTGCCTGCTGCATCCAGGGAAGCTGGAGGCGACACCGGCACCGCAAGCAGGAGAGGCAGAGGCAGGCCGCCACGCTCATCCAGGCAGGTAGGAGGGGTGGGGCTCTTGGGCACACAGCCACGGTTCCAGGCCAGCAGACGGACCTGGATGCAGTCCCTGTCAGCTGCTGCAGACCTTGCACACTACAGGTTTCCTTTGAAATGCTGCTGCTTGAACCCCCATATACTAAAGCTGTGTCCCAGCGTCAAGACCTTGACAGCACAAGCCTATGGTACCCTGGGACTTGAATCCTGATTCACCTCACCCAGAGTGTCTCTCCAGTTTAATGGAAGCCAGGTCACACCACAAATAAGGGTGGGGTGCTCTGTAGGCAGCAGAGGCTAAAAATTTGCCTTTAATTCCCCTTTCCCAGACCTAGAGAGCAGTTTATGCCGTCTTCCTTTGCCTATATGATAAATCATTACCTGCTGAGTGTAAGAAGGTAAAACTGACCTTCAGTTTTGATTCACTAAAGGAAGAGATATAGGAACCATGTTCACAGCAGTCTTACTTTGAAAATAAAAATACTAGAATAACAACCCAAATATCGGACAGCTGTTATTATGGACCGCTCTTATAATGCAGCTAAGAAATCTTTTTTTTTTTTTTTAACGTTTTTTATTTTTGAGAGAGAGACAGAGCATGAGTGGGGGAGGGGCAGAGAGAGAGAGGGAAACACAGAATCTGAAGTAGGCTCTAGGCTCTGAGCTGTCAGCCCAGAGCCTGACGCGGAGCTCAAACTCATGAACCACGAGATCATAACCTGAACTGAAGTCAGATGCTTAACAGACTGAGCCACCCAGGAGCCCCAGCTAAGAAGTCTTTTTGAATAATATTTTATTTTATTATTTTTTTAAGATTTTTTTTTTAACGTTTATTTATTTTTGAGACAGAGAGAGACAGAGCATGAACGGGGGAGGGTCAGAGAGAGAGGGAGACACAGAATCGGAAACAGGCTCCAGGCTCTGAGCTGTCAGCACAGAGCCTGACGCGGGGCTCGAACTCAGAGACCACGAGATCCTGACCTGAGCCGAAGTCGGACACCCAACTGACTGAGCCACCCAGGCGCCCCTTGAATAATATTTTAAATTTAACCAAAACTACTTCTAGTATTCCGTTCAAACCAGGATGCCAAACCACAAGTCAAGGGCGATGCCACCTTCCTCAGGCGTGTTTCTGTGTGTATAGGCATAAAACAATTGCATAAGGAAACATTATAGAACCGTCAGGGTTGGTGAAATAACAAGATTTAGATTTGTCTTTAAACTTTTTAGTTTTCTAGAACCCAAATATTAATATTTAATGGAATAGTCCTTTTTCTGAATATGATGGTACCATAAAGAACCAGAAAATGCTGAAATTGCAAGAGAAGGAAACAAAAATTGCCAACCAGTCTGCCATCCAGTAGTCATTACCTTTACCAACATGTGGGTGCATGGTGGGGTCACCATTTGTGAATTCATAAAGCCAGCAAACAAATTCAACTGAAGACTCCCCAGATAAGAGACACTTCTCCCCTGGGCATTGCCCCAGCCAAAGCCTGAGGCAGGTAAGCCTCCCAGCTGTGTTTCCAGGTACGGTCTCTCCCAGTCTAAACAGTGTGAGGGGTGTTCTTCAGAGCCAGGTTTTCTTGAGGTATTCTCTTTATTAGCTCCTTACCCCACATAGTGGCACAAGGTAGCCATTCATTGAAAAAGTATCTATTCCAAACTTCTTCAGCAGATTGGGTGTTGCTGCAGAGCCAGGCTACTAACAGTTCTAAACATTTCATTTACTTCTTTGTTTCTGGGAAAACACCTTAGCCATTCGTTCCTGGTTAGCTCGGAAACACATCCAGAGAATGCACGCAGCTGCCACAGCCATCAAACGCACATGGCAGAAATGGAGGGTGAGTATCTGACTCCAGCAGTCAGGACGGGCAGTGGGTAGTCTGGTATCAGGTGGCCCCAGGGTGGAATGCTGACCCTGCCACTGCACACTGGTATGCTCTCTTGTATAAAATACCACCCGACACTGCAGGGTGAATTTTGTGGCGTATCAATTAGATCTTAAGGTTATTATTTTTAAAGTAGCACATGTAAGACCCAAGTACATCTGCCTTGGATGTAAAGTTCTGCCACATGGTGCCAGTCTAGTTGAAGGTATCTAGCTGTTTACCAGCCAGGTGCCCTTCAGTTTACCTTGTTAAGCTGTTTTATTAAAGATAGTTTTGGTTTTCCTTAAGAGAGCTAATCAATTGAAAGCTATAAAGTGGCATTCTTTTTTTAAGATCAGAATGGCCTTCCTTGCTTCTAAAGAACTGGATGGTGTGCAAGAAAAACACGTGTCTCAAGTTCCCCTTCCCTTGGGCTCCCTCCTGCTGCCCCAGGCACAGACCAGCCTCCTGGAAGCAATAATCCGCCTCTGGCCCCTGGGCCTGGTCTTGGCCAATGCAGCTGTGGGTGTACGTGGCTTTCAGAGGAAGCTGGTGGTTTGGGCCTGCCTCCAGCTCCCCATGGGCAACCCCAGTAGCTACGCAGTCCAGACGGCACAACAAGCTGGTGTCACATCCATCCGAGCACTGCCTCAGGTAAGCTGTGTGACAGGATGGTGGTCCTGTCCACCATGGCTCTGGGTCCCTTGTAGAAAGCAGGAGGCAAAGCCCATGAGTCCCCAGTGGGAACAGGACTAATGTTAGGACCAGAGCCATCCTGATGCTGCTCAGGAAACCAGAAGCCTGCGCTTCCCAGCTGGCTGCAGGCGGGTTGTTACCATCATTACAACTAGGAATTTTCCAGAGCCCTTTCAACTTTTTAAAAACTGCCTCTGAGTGTTCTAGCATCTCCTCTGAATCTCCACTTAATTAGTCCCACTTTTTAAAAATTTGGGTTATGATGATAGCTTATTCCCTCAAATAGCACCGGGTTTAACACTTTTGTCAAATTATCATTTGGTTTATCTCCTGTTCCAGCAGAGCAAATGACAAGCAGGTAAATCAGTGGTCCAAGAGCTCTGTTTCTATAGTATGGGCAGCCAGAGTAAAAGTCAGCCAGCGTAGAACATGGGCTAATACTCACCTATTACATGGGGTCACAGCAAGGATTAAGTGACACTGACAAGGCAAACAGAAGGAAACAGTGAATTTCCATACCAGAGGAATTACTCTAGGGCATAATCTGGATGAAATCTCCCATGACAGCATGCAGGCTAGCCAGAGTATAAACAGAAGTGTAACTGTTTGCTCTTCCAGTTGTAAACAGTTTTACGAGCATGACAGTTAATAAATACTCCTTGTAGGGGAAAGCTCCCTTGTGCATCACACAGAATGGATGTGAAATTCTGTATTTTAATATAAAATTAAATATTTGGACTCTGGACTTTGCCACTGGTTTAGAATGAGAAAAGAACGTTAACTGAATGATACCAGTACTTGTCCATACCTGCATTTCTAGCATTTGCTCTAGGCACCCGTACAGCTGGCACTCCTAGGAACCAGAGGTAAGCTGTATCTCTCTCCCTAGGGCTCGATCAAGTTCCACTGCAGGAAGTCTCCACTGCCTTATGCTGACATCTGCCCTGAACCTTCACTCCACAGTGTTACTGGCTTTAATCAGATTCTGCTGGAAAGACACAGCCTGGGCCACATGTGAGTTATTCTGACATCCTAGCCTCACTAGGCTGAGCAATCCTTCAGTGCCTTTGTGTCCAAAAGGCCTTTTCCTGCCAGCTGCCTTGCCAAAGACATTCGATCAACACTAAGCTGCCAAACTACTCCCACAGTAACATTAAGTACACGTGAACAAGTGACAGCTCCCGCCCGCAACCTAGAGCTGCCACAGCCACCAGTGACATGGGGCTCCCATCTACATCTCAAGCCCTGACAGGTGTCATGTGTTGATTACCAAACCAGGACTAAGAAACCTCAGGGCCACAGAGAACTTTCCACATTTTACTACCTTCATAGATCCGACTCACTGGTGTGGTTCATCACTGCACCGGGGCACTTGCGATTCCCTGCAAACAGAACAGGCCATGTCAGCTTGAAGTTAACCCCAAAATTTCGACTGGGTTATTTGCATTTAGTTCCTTTAAAAAGAACAAAACCTTATTTAGTATGTTGGTTTATTTAATGTAATTTCAAGCATTTATGACCTAAGGATGAACAATGCAATTTACCAGAGAATAACCATATCTTGATTTTATTTAGCAACAGTGAGCAAGTTTTAACTCAAATGGGTATAAAACTTGACAAACAGTATCGTATGTGATGTCTAACCTGTACCCAAATTAAAACATTTAAAGACAACCACCTAAATGTCAAGTTCTCTCTCCATAAAGGGTTTGCCATGTTGAGTATCCACATCTTATCTGAAATCCACGCCCATGGGACTTGAGATAAAGACTTGTGCAGCCTACTCTAGGTCAGTTGGCCTATACCCTGGAAGTCACACTCCTGCTCAGGGCCCCACACTAGCTGTTCTCCTGGGAGGAGGAGTGGGCAGGTTCTGAGTGCTATGCACATGATTGAGCAAGCAACACAATAATCTATCTTAAGAATCCTTATCCTGGGATGGTTCCACAATCCATAAACAGCAGTCAGCAAACTCCACAAACAAGGGCTCCTGCATGTAGACCCTCATGAGCTTTGCCTTGTCCCCCTGATTGAGGCTGACCATCAACTGTCTAAGGTGTGGACTGAACAGTAGGCTTCTTTTTTACATTTATTTTTGATAGAGACAGAGCACAAGTGGGGGAGGGGCAGAGAGAGAAGGAGACACAGAATCTGAAGCAGGCTCCAGGCTCTGAGGTGTCAGCACAGAGCCCGATGTGGGGCTTGAACTCACAAACTGCGAGATCATGACCTGAGTCGAAGTCGGACACTTACACTTAACCGACTGAACCACCCAGGCACCCCTGAACAGTAGGCTTCTTAATGCTGCAGACTCCCCTTAAAAATGAACAAGAAAGCCAATGTGAGTTCAGTGGAACAGATGGAGATAGTTAAAAGCTAAATGTATGTAATGTAATAAATATCAAAAACTGTATCCCTTTAACCTTTAAAACCAAGAACTGAACCAATGCTTCACATAAATAAGGTGAGATCAGCCTATCAGACGATTTCCAAGTTAAACGCCATCACAGATTCTTGTTCATGACATCTCTGTAAATAGTTTAACTTTAGGCCATTTCAACTAGGAAAAAATAGCTTACTGGGATAAATACAGAAAACAATAGCATTAAGCTGTTGGCATGTTTTTGTTCTTCATAGGCCTGAAGGTTCTCACTGGGTAAGGACAGTTACACTACATACCCTGAATGTTGTTTAAGCAAGTGCTTGATCCTCACAAAGCAGGATCAGTAGCAATGAACGGACACTCATATCTGCGTGTTTTTGCAGTTTACACAACTTTTCATATCTACTCTCATATCTCCGCTTCACCCTCAGTATAACTAATCACTACCATGGGAGTGGGTGCCAAGCAGAGTCAGCCTACGATGAGAACAATGAAACTCCCATCTATCTTTAGGAATTACACTGGCCCACTAATCACACACAGAACTGCTAGAAGGGCTGACCGCACAGTCCTACACAAATGCTGGGCACTGTTAACACTCACATCCCTCTGAAAAACCAGATCCTGGGATTGCCCTGTCCACATTAATGGCTAGACTATATACGGAGCACTGGGGACATGGGAATAAATGCAGGCCCTTGCCCTACAAATTAGTGTGGGAGAGAGAAATTACTATAAAATAAGTGGTACAGGGGCGCCTGGGTGGCGCAGTCGGTTAAGCGTCCGACTTCAGCCAGGTCACGATCTCGCGGTCCGTGAGTTCGAGCCCCGCGTCGGGCTCTGGGCTGATGGCTCAGAGCCTGGAGCCTGTTTCCGATTCTGTGTCTCCCTCTCTCTCTGCCCCTCCCCCGTTCATGCTCTGTCTCTCTCTGTCGCAAAAATAAATAAACGTTGAAAAAAAAAATTAAAAAAAAAAAAAATAAGTGGTACATTACAAGTCCCCATGGAAAGGTGAAAAAATGCTTACTTCTGAGAAAGACAAAAAGTGAAGTTTAGATAAGGAAGGGTAACCTGAACCAAGGCTTGAAGGAGGAGAATTTTGCTAACCCACAAACCCAGTAGGATTCCAGGGCAAGAGAGTTGTAGGCAGGCTGGGAGGTGTTGAAGCCCTGAGTAAATATTCACAGAATCATGCAACTGAAGGGCTCTGCATGCCATACTCAAGTGCAGCTGACCCTGAACAACAGGCTTGAACTGCACAGGCCCACTTATACAGATTTTTTTCTCCATAAATACAGTGCTGTAAGTGTATTCTCTTCCTTATGATTTTCTTAACATTTCCTTTTCCTATTTATTGTAAGAAGACAGCATATAATACATATACAAAATGTGTTAATCAACTATGTTATTGGTAAGGCTTCCAGTCAACACTAGGCTATTAGTAGTTAAATTCTGGGAGAGTCAAAAGTTATATAGATTTTCAACTGCATGATAGTTGGGGGGGAGGGGGGCATGCAACCCCTGCACAGTTCAAGGATCAACTACTTATTAATAACAAAATCACATTCTACACATTGGATTAAATATATCAGTGGTTGACAAAGAAGTAAACACAGCACAGACTTACCTAAATTCTTGAAATTCTGCAAAGAAACTGTCCTTTTCCTCATCACTATTGAGAAAATCATCTATAGAGTCATCATCATCTAAGGAATACAGAACACAACTAATTAGGACTAGAAACAAAACCTAGATGCCAGATTTTAACAACTACTGCAGTAGATTAAAAATGTGCACACAAGTGACAAGAGTAAGTAGGTGTAGACAAAACAAAAGTAATTTTTTCTGGAATTTATAACTGTACCAACATTCCTCTTTTTAGAAAGGGAATGAAAGTGAAAGCAAAGAATTAGTGACTTTAATAAATACATCCTAGTATTTACATATTGTTCTACATGTTTCTGTGTTCTTTAGGCCAGGAGCCTGATTTTCTAATTCCTATCACCCCAGTTCCCCTCACTATGGCTCCAGCCTTGTCAGGGGCCAAAAAACTAGGTGTTCTATAAAAACCTGCTAACATGAATGCCCTGTGCTTTCAGCATGGCCAGAAATTTCTGGCACTGCCTGAACCCAACAAAGAAATTTCTCAAAGGGCAGAAACAGGCTATCCCCATGCTGTGAATATTCAGGCACCAGGAGGGACTGCTTTCAAAGACTGGCATGACACCCAGGAGATACTGAAGTCTGGATAGATGGATGAGATGACAGCCCACTCTCCCAATAAATCCCAAGGAGCCCCCAGCAGCAGGAAGGTGACCTATGCCAAAGGCAGCCGCCCATCTGAGCCTAGCTCAAGTGAACTGACAGCTCCAGCCAGGACCGTGGAGGGAGAACTGAAGCCATGACTGGAGAAGGATCCTGCCAGCAGGGTCCACCCCTCATTCCCAAACTACAGCTACAGCATTTATCCCCTCTGCCCCCCTTGTTTCTTGTCCTTAACAATAACTTCAGGCTGCTCTATAATACATAACAGGTGCCCCACTCTTGGTGCTCCAGGCTAAGGAAGGTGCCATCATTCCTGACTCCCTGCCCCAACCCACATCTCTTTCCTTTCAGCTTCTTTTACCTGAAACCTTTTCCTAGGTTGGCTGGTTTGAAATCAACCAATCCACCTTTGTCTTCTGCAGGCTTTATAGTTTTTGCAGTAACAGCTGATCTTTTCTCAATAAGAGTTTTAGAGTTGTACTGCTCTGAAAGAGACACAAATCAGATGCACGTCACTTGTACTTTAACGACAAGGCCACATCTCTCCACCAAGCCAGCAGCACCTAGGTATGTTCCAGGTAAGGGATGTGGGTGGGGATGAAGACGGATGGATGCAGAGGAAGTGAGGGTTCAAATCAAAGGGCAGTATCCAGAAAACAAGCAACCCTGAGCTTGGCAGAGGGTGGAGGAAATAGGCCTCATGTACCCGAGGGTCCATCCCCATTCTCCTTACCCTGCTGAACTTAACAGGGCTTTCACCAAGATCAAGTGGCACACTGACTTCAATTACCAAACTATTTTCTCAGCAGTTTCAGATACCAAATTTGCATGTGCCACGTGCCACTGGGATTACACAGATGGAAGTCATCAGGCCCACTTCAATGGGCTGAGTCTTAGGGATGGTGGCTAGAGAGATGGAGAAGAGTCTGATCTACATCACCTGAGAGGGCTGGGAGACAAAGAGGAGGCACTGCCAGGTGGAAAGAGCATTCCTGGCAGAGGGAAAGGTCTATGGCTGGACCAGACCCCTGAAAGAATAGGGTCAGGTGCAAGGACATGGTGATAAGCAACTACCAGCTGATTGAGAGGGCAGGCCTGGCAGGAGGCTGGGGCCCACACAAGTGGAGGAAGAACAAAAGAATGCCACACAGAAGATTGGCCTTTCTTCCCAAGACCAGTGTCTCTCCCTCATCAAGGGCACTGTGGTATTCAGGGCCGAAATGGTGTGAGTCTCACACCACAGGGTGTTTATCTGAGTCAATACCAATTGCCAGAAGTGCCCCCAACCCTCATCAGCTACTGTGAAACAGAAACATTGTAACAGTGCATCTCCCTAGGGAGAGCAATACCCAAGTTAAGAACCACCAACTAATTTCCTCTGCTAGAGTGGCTGGAGTTTTCAAGGGAATGAATTACTCAAATGTGCACTTCAGGAAAAACCTTGGCAGCAGCAGGGCCACGCAGTTAAAAGCTCCAGATTACCTCAGATTGCCTTAGGGGTTCTTGGGCCACCCTGGGCTGCACAGCCAGAGCAAAGCCTACCCATCCCGGCTCCACAACCCTATTTCCAGCAAAGCAGTTCTACTTCTTTCCTGTCTATCTTGAACCAAAAAGTTTCCTTTGAAAATGCTCCAGGGACATTAGGGGTAAAAAACAAAAACGGGGAGGGAAGCAGCTTGAAAAGGACCACTGAGTCCGAGTCTGGAAGGGAGGACACTAGAGGCAAGAAACCAATGAGGAACTTTAACAAAAGAGTCAACCCAGCATAAGATCGTTGCAAAGGGTCCCTGAGGGCTAAGAGACCCCGAATTGGAGTTAAAATGTAGACTAATCACTCTTTACGGTGAACAGATCTACCTTGTTTCTAACAAAACATTTTATTTTTTTATTTTTTTTTAAAGGAGATTTTATTTAAAAAAAATTTTTTTTAACGTTTTATTTTTACTTTTGAGACAGAGACAGAGCATGAACAAGGGAGGGGCAGAGAGAGAGAGGGAGACACAGAATCTGAAACAGGCTCCAGGCTCTGAGCCGTCAGCACAGAGCCCGACGCGGGGCTCGAACTCACGGACCCTGAGATCATGACCTGAGCCGCAGTCGGACGCTTAACCGACCGAGCCACCCAGGCGTCCCACTAACAAAACATTTTAAAGGAAAGAAAACGTTCTTGTTAACCTCAGCAAGAGCAGCTTCTGCGTCAGAATACTAAGATGAAGAAACTACCAGGGTCGACTCTGACAGCCAAAGCAGTCCACTCACTGTTAAAAAAAAAAAAAAAAAAAAAGTCTATAAAAGAAAAGGCAGAGCAGAAGTTTTCACTGTTCGAAACCCGAGGAAGCATTCACAGGTAGAGGTTCCCCCTGGGGCGAGGCAGGGCTTGACGGGGGTTGCCCGCACTAGGGGAGTGCCGGGGGCTCAGGCGGGGCGCCGGGGTCTTACCTTTGTGCTTCCGGAAACATCCCACGGAGCAGCTGCAACAACAGAGACCACGACCGCGTCAGCCCGGAAAGCCGCGCGGACCCTCCCGCAGCCCCCGCCGGGTCCCCGAGCCGCCCCGCAGGCCCCACCCGGCCTCCTCCCCCACGACCCCCACCCTCACTAGGGCACGCGGCAGGCGGGGCAGCGGTATTTGGGTTTCTCCAAGCAAATCACGCAGACGACAGCGCTACTATTCAGCGACGCCATGGTCGCTCCCCGGCCTCACTCTCACCCGCAAGGGCCAGTCTCTGACTGAGGGTACCACGTGCACGCCCTTTTTTTTTTTTTTTTTTTCTGTTTCCTTAACCCGGACCAATCGGCGAGCAGCACTTGCTGGCAGTCAAAAGCAATGGATCGATCCTGCTCATTGCTCCAGTCCTGATAAGTAGACAGTCGATATACTCGATGCGCATCCAGTAGCAGCTTTGGCTTCCAGGATTAAGTCACAGTTGTCGTTGGAGAACTTGTTATGTATCCCTGTCCTGTCCCTAAGGGCAAGTCACTGTTACTCTCCAATTCTGTTGCCCCACATGTAAAAAGAATACGTGGGACTAAATGTCCTTTACCTTCTGGCTTGGACTTTCTGAATCTTGCAAGGGCACTGGGTTCTCACCCCTACCCTGGCCCCCCACATCTCATTTGCTTATGTCTAGCAAATGAGAAGTCCAGACCCTGGCCAATTAGATCCATCGGTTAGATCGAGTGGCGTACATGTGCTTTTCCCAGCAGAGGCCCTTTTTCTCTCAGGGAAGAAAGATGAGACTTGACAACTGCCAAATGTTTATTGAGCTCCAAGTGACAGCACTGCACTGCCCAGAGGCTGGGTTGGGGACACCCAGGCAGTAGCAGCCACAGCCTCTTCCGTCTGGGAGTTCAAAGCTTAGACCTAAGGCAGGAGAGAGAGGTGAAAGAGAAGAGACTCTGTCTTAGGGTCCTGCCGGTGTTAGCCTGCACTTGCACAGCCCTGAGAGAGTGCCTCTTCAAATTTCACAACATACAATCTTCACTTGACTCACCCAAGTCACAGCCCTGCGTGGGATATCTTGGTCAGGGAACAGATGAGTGAGCTCTGGCCCAAAGATGGGGACCTGGCCTAATAAGTCTGGATAGATGAATTGTGATAGGCCTTGAGTGGCACCTCAGGCTTTAGGAATAGACGGTCATGTTTTATTGACAGCCTATGTCTCCTTGAAGCCCTCAGTACTGCCCAGCCTAACCAGGGCTCCCACCCCACATTGTGCCCACCTAGGGACATACGTCATTCTCACTCCTAAGTGCCTCCTCCTTTGTGTTGGCCCATCAGCCCACAGGATCCCACTACTCTAAGGGCCCCACATGACTGTCATTGTCTTTGTGGATAAATCTGCTATGGCTAAGGTAGCTGTTTAAGTCTTGGTTCAAACCTCTCCCTGGCTATGTGACTTTTACCCTCTCTGAGGATCCTTACCTGTTAGTGTGGATTTTCAGGTCTATCTTCCTGAGTTGTTGAGAAGCAGAGAGAACACCATGTGTAAAAATGTTTGTAATTTGAAGCACTACAGAGGGTTATTTATGTGATATCCAGAGTCTGTAATTCCTGGAACTTGGGTCCGAACCCTATAAGTGCAGGTGTCAGGCCCCAAGTCCCTCAAGGCCAGGGTCCCAAAAGTCAGTCCCCTCCAAAAGGGTTCTGCCATCAGCCTCTATGGGCCACAATCAGGTGGGCAGAACAGTTATCCATCCCTCCCTTGGCTTTGCCAAACTGTCCCTAGGACGCTGTCCAGTCTTCAGTGTTGAAGTAGCATGGGTCCCTACCTGCCTTGGCATGCAGTTGCCCCTGTGTAGACCAGTACTGGCCTGAAATCTAAGACATGTCTACCCTGACCCAACACTCAGAAGCATTCTCTGGCATACATACCAGAGCCATTCCAGAAGGTCCACGCATACCTGGGAAGGCCAGAGAAGGTCAGTGATTTGTCCCGGCCACACTTGAATCCTGTGCCCTGTCTGGCACCCAGTAGAAATTCTCTGAGTATGGACATCACCACTGCCCAATCCAGACTTTTCCTGTGAGTTGTGTTTGGAGGCTGAGACCATGGAAAGTCTCCACAATTTTCAGGGCTCAACCCCATCTCACCCATATCCAAACCATGCTGATTCCTCTACCTTTGGGTCCAGAGATTATGACATCAGCAAAAAGTGAAAGTTTCTGGAATTTCTCCCATGCACACTCCTCGCAGTAAAGATAGCCTTCTACTCTGGGAGACCCCCCCCCCCCCCCTCCCCCCGACAGCCACACCCCTCATGCTCCAATGTCCAGGAAAAGAAGTGACTCAGGTATGATGGTGATGAGGCTGGGGAACACCAAGAGGTCAAGCAAGCCCTCTTGGCAGTGGTCAGTTGAGAGAAAAATGACAGGTATGACTCCAGGCCCAGCAACTACATGTCCACACTGACGAAGCTATGCTTAGCAGCACGCTGGTTCTCCCTGGACGCCCACCACGCCCATCCTAGCAGCTGTCTAAGGCTGCGTCGCGCCTCCCCGTGTATGACCTGGAGAGGGGTGAGGTAATAATCAAGGCAGAAAGGTTTTCAGAGCTCCACCATCGGGCAGGCGCTGTCCAGCGCATTCAGAAGACCAAACCCAAAGGCTGGCGCTGTGCGCGGAGGTCTAGGCCCGGCACCCAGCACCGCCAGAGGGCGCTCCAGGCCCAGACTGGTCCTGGAGTAGGTGTGCTTCAGCGGAATTGGAGTAAACTCCACCCCATTCTTGGTTGGAGACCAGGCTGTCTCGCAGTGCCAGGAAAAGTAAACCCAAGAAGCTGGCCCGCACATCGAACACCGCCAAGAGGCAGGAAAGAGCGTGTAGAGCGAGGTGGGAGTGTCTCCTGCACAAAAGCAAGGTGCATATCAGCAGAGGGCCCCAAAGGCAACTAGCTCTCCGGGGACAAATCCAGGATACCTATTGCCCCGCGCTTCCTGGCATTCCTAGTGGATGGAGTTCCAGCTACAAACTGACCACCCACATTAGCTGATGAAAGCTTAACTGTACTTCGGGAGCGTGGGGTTACTAACTAGGGCCTGAGCCACTGCCCTGCACCTTCTCCAGTGCCATGATGGGGCAGGCAGAGGGATCTAATCGCCCAACGTGAGCTACGTGTTGCAATTGTGAGAGGCGGGAGATTCATAAAGGTTGGGCTCTCTGCTGCTTTGCCAAATCTCAGCTTCTTGCTGCAGCCCTAACACCTCTTTCCCTCCCCAGGGCATGGGGTCCCAGGGCCAGCACCAGAAGTGTTTGAGATTGGTGTTTTTAGGTGACCTACTGCCTTGTTCTCATCTGCTCCCCTTTATTTCTCCTCTGGTATTGAAGTAGTTCAGTTGTTAAAGTGATTAGGGTTGTCGGTGGGAGTCAAATAAAAGAGGCCTAAGGTTCAGGTGGAGTAGTTTCCAGCTCTTTGCATGTTATTTTATAATAGTGAAATGATATTGATTCCCCAATTCTAGACAATAACAGTCTGACCTATAATTAGACTTCAAGGAAAACCCCAAAACAAAAGGGATAAAGAATAATTGTATTATTCCCAGTCCCAGAACCATTAGGAGAGCACAGACAAAAGAAGTCACTGTTGTTTTATGAACACACTCATCCTACCACCCAAACTCCACACTTTTCTTTTTTTCATACCCTCTCCCACTTGCAAACCCACATAGATCCTACCTTATATTCACTAACACAGAGATCAAAGTAATTAGGACTTCCCAGCCAGATTCTCCAAGAAGCCTCTAAGGACAGGGAGTGCATCTGGGGCTTTGCACAAACTTCTTAACCATGTGGCAGAGATGCATAGGAGCTCTGCTTAGTGAGAAGTAGGTAAGAGGAACTGAGGCCCCAAATTACCTTTCCCCTCTCTTAAAACTAAAGACGAAGACTTCAGACAAACAAAAACCATGAGAATTCTTCACAAGCAGATCTGCACAATAAGAAAGTTATTCAGGGCAAACTAAAATAATATAAATAGAAATTAAAATCATAATATGATACCACCACACACTGTGAAGAATGACTAAAATTTAGAAGACTGGTAATACCAAGTGATGGGAAGGAGGCTGGTATGGTCTGAATGTTTGTGTTCCTCCAAATTCATATGTTGAATTACTAACCCTGTGGTGGTATGGGGAGGTAGGGCTTTGGGGAGTGTTAAGGTCATAGGATACAGCCTTCATGAACGGGATTGTGCCTTTGTAAAAGAGACCCCAGAGAGTTCTCTTGCTGTCTTTCTGCATGTGAGGACACAGTGAGAAGATGATGGTCTGTGAAACAGAAAAAGGGTTCTCAGCAAACACAAAATCTGCCTGTGCCTTGTTCTTGGACTTCCCAGTCTCCAGAACTGTAAGAAAGAAATATTTGTTGTTTAATCCACCCAGTCTAAGGCAGCCCAAATAGACTAAGTCAGAATTGGTACCAAGAAATGGGACACTGCTGTAATAAATACCTAAAAATGTGGAAGTGGCTTTGGAAACGGGCAATGGGTTGAGGCTAGAAGAGTTTTGAGATGCATGCTAGAAAATGAGATGCCTACATTTCCACAAATGAACCTTTAAAAAATAATTCTGGTAAGAGTTCAGAAAGAAAACAAGAGAGCTATAGAGAAAGCCTCCATCTTCTTAGAGAACCCCTAGTGGTCATAAATGGTAGATATATGGATAGTGAAGGCCATTCTGGTGATGGCACACAGAAATGAAGAGCTTCTTGTTGAACGCTGAAGGAAAGTGATCCTTGCTGTAAAGTGGCAAAGAACTTGGCTGAATTGTGTTTGTGTACTGATATTTCATGAAATGTAGACCTTGCAGGTGATGAAACTGGATGTTTAGCTAAAGAAATTTCTTTTTCTTTAAATTTTTAAATGTTTATTCATTTTTTGAGAGAGAGAGAGAGGGAGAGACAGAGCGTAAGCAGGGGAGGGTCAGGAAGAGAGGAAGACACAGAATCTGAAGCAGGCTCCAGGCTCTGAGCTGTTAGCACAGAGCCCAACACAGGGCTTGAACCCACAAACTGTGAGATCATGACCTGAGCCGAAGTTGGAGGCTCAACTGACTGAGCCACCCAGGCTCCCCTAGCTGAAGAGATTTCTAAATAAAGTGTGGAAGGTGTGGCTCAGCTCCTCCTAACAGCTAATGGTGAAATGTGGGAAAAAAAATGACTTAAAGGTGGAATTGCTGAGCAGACAAGAGCAGAACTTAGATTCTCAGCCTACACATACTGCAAAAAAAGAGACACTAGTGATGAGACCAAGTCACCATTTGACCAGCAGGTTGGTGTGGATCAGTCATCTCAGTGGAAGCCAGGCTCTATTCTTCAAAAAACACTGGGACAATGGAAGAACGGCCCAAATGCTATTCAGTTAGACTTAAGCCTGACCTTCACCCTGACCATTGCCCTCAACTCAACCCTCTGTGGAGGGTTCCGCACTGCCTGTGGATTGACAACTACCATCTGACTGTGCTAACCCTAATTCTAGTCATGACTCTGACCCTACCTAGGCCCAAATCCCCAGAAATTGTGCCATTTGCAGTGGGACCAGGGGATGGTAGTGGCCTGTCCACCAGTACTTTGAAGCACTACCAAAGGGTTGAGTGGAGGGCAAGTGTTAGGATAGGCATATGGATTGTGTTCAGGACTAGGCTGATAGAATGGGTTATGATTAGGTGTTTGCCCACAATCCTACACTTGAATTCTATCCCAGTCATTGCAAATGTCACAACTTCCTTTTCTGTTTCTAGCTGAGTAATCTTGCATCACTCATGTGTCCCAAATACATTGTGTCCTCAGAACTAGCATTTATGCCCAAGTAGGGTCAGGGCCATGGCTAGGGTTATGGTTAGGGTGAGGAAAACATTAAAGGCCTATCTGATGGCAGTTGAAAAATCTACAGGGAAGGCTCATTTAAAGTGAGTGTCAATCAGAATTAGGGTAGACTTTAGAGGTAGGCTGATGATGTGGCTTAGCATTAGGTTTTCACTCAGAATCATACTCTCTGATTCCATAACAGTCTTAGCAAATGTCAACATTTTGTTTTTTTAAATATGAAATTTATTGTCAAATTGATTTCCATGCAACACCCAGTGATCATCCCAAAAGGTGCCCTCCTCAATACCCATCACCCACCCTCCCCTCCCTCCCACCCCCCATCAACCCTCAGTTTGTTCTCAGTTTTTATGAGTCTCTTATGGTTTGGCTCCCTCCCTCTTTGACTTTTTTTTCCCCCTTCTCCTCCCCCATGGTCTTCCGTTAAGTTTCTCAGGATCCACGTAAGAGTGAAAACATATGGTATCTGTCTTTCTCTGTATGACTTATTTCACTTAGCATAACACTCTCCAGTTCCATCCACATTGCTACAAAAGGCCATATTTCATTCTTTCTCATTGCCACGTAGTATCCCATTCTGTATATAAACCACAATTTCTTTATCCATTCATCAGTTGATGGACATTTAGGCTCTTCCCATAATTTGGCTATTGTTGAGAGTGCTGCTATAAACATTGGGGTGCAAGTGCCCCTATGCATCAGCACTCCTGTATCCCTTGGGTAAATTCCTAGCAGTGCTACTAGGGTCATAGGGTAGGTCTATTTTTAATTTTTTGAGGAACCTCCACACTGTTTTCCAGAGTGGCTGCACCAGTTTGCATTCCCACCAACAGTGCAAGAGGGTTCCTGTTTCTCCACATCCTCACCAGCATCTATAGTCTCCTGATTTGTTCATTTTAGACACTCTGACTGGCGTGAGGTGGTATTTGAGTGTGTTTTTGATTTGTATTTCCCTGATGAGGAGTGACGTTGAGCATCTTTTCATGTGCCTGTTGGCCATCTGGATGTCTTCTTTAGAGAAGTGTCTATTCATGTTTTCTGCCCATTTCTTCACTGGATTATTTGTTTTTCAGGTGTGGAGTTTGGTGAGCTCTTTATAGATTTTGGATACTAGCCCTTTGTCTGAGATGTCATTTGCAAATATCTTTTCCCATTCCATTGGTTGCCTTTTAGTTTTGGTGACTGTTTCCATTGCAGTGCAGAAGTTTTTATCTTCATGAGGTCCCAATAGTTCATTTTTGCTTTTAATTCCCTTGCCTTTGGGGATGTGTCAAGTAAGAAATTGCTGCGGCTGAGGTCAGAGAGGTTTGTTCCTGCTTTCTCCTCTAGGGTTTTGATGGTTTCCTGTCTCACATTCAGGTGCTTTATCCATTTTGAGTTTGTTTTTGTGAATGGTGTGAGAAAGTGGTCTAGTTTCATCCTTCTGCATGTTGCTGTCCATTTCTCCCAGCACCATGTGTTAAAGAGACTGTCTTTGTTCCATTGGATATTCTTTCCTGCTTTGTCAAAGATTAGCTGACCATACTTTTGTGGGTCTAGCTCTGGGGTTTCTATTCTATTCCATTGGTCTATGTGTCTGTTTTTGTGCCAATATCATGCTGTCTTGATGATTACAGCTTTGTAGTAGAGGCTTAAGTCTGGGATTGTGATGCCTCCTGCTTTGGTCTTCTTCAAAATTACTTTGGCTGTTCGGGGCCTTTTGTGGTTCCATACACATTTTTTGTTTGTTCTAGCTTCGAGAAGACTGCTGGTGCAATTTTGATTGGGATTGCATTGAATGTGCAGATAGCTTTGGTAGTATTGACATTTTAACAATATTTATTCTTCCAATCCATGAGCACGGAATGTTTTTCCATTTCTTTATATCTTCTTCAGTTTGCTTCATAAGCTTGCTATAGTTTTCAGCATACAGATCTTTTACATCTTTGGTTAGGTTTATTCCTAGGTATTTTATGCTTCTTGGTGCAATTGTGAATGGGATCAATTTCTTTATTTGTCTTTCTGTTGCTTCATTGTTAGTGTATAAGAATGCAACTGATTTCTGTACACTGATTTTGTATCCTGTGACTTTGCTGAATTCATGTATCAGTTCTAGCAGACTTTTGATGGAGTCTATCGGATTTTCCATGTATAATATCATGTCATCTGCAAAAGTGAAAGCTTAACTTCATCTTTGCCAATTTTGATGCCTTTGATTTCCTTTTGTTGTCTGATTGCTGATGCTAGAACTTCCAACACTATGTTAAACAACAGTGGTGAGAGTGGACATCTCTGTCATGTTCCTGATCTCAGGGAGAAAGCTCTCAGTTTTTCCCCATTTGAGGATGTTATTAGCTGTGGGCTTTTCATAAATGGCTTTTATAATGTTTAAGTATGTTCCTTCTATCCTGACTTTCTCGAGGTTTTTTATTAAGAAAGGATGCTGAATTTTGTCAAATGCTCTTTCTGCATCAATTGACAGGATCATATGGTTCTTATCTTTTCTTTTATTAATGTGATGTATCACATTGATTGATTTGAGAATGTTGAACCAGCCCTGCAGCCCAGGAATGAATCCCACTTGATCATGGTGAATAATTCTTTTTATATGCTGTTGAATTCGATTTGCTAGTATCTTACTGAGAATTTTTGCATCCATATTCATCAGGGATATTGGCCTGTAGTTCTCTTTTTTTAATGGGTCTCTGTCTGGTTTAGGAATCAAAGTAATACTGGCTTCATAGAATGAGTCTGGAAGTTTTCCTTCTCTTTCTATTTTTGGAATAACTTGAGAAGGATAGGTATTACCTCTGCTTTAAATGTCTGGTAGAATTCCCCTCGGAAGCCATCTGGTCCTGGACTCTTATTTGTTGGGAGATTTTTGATAACTGATTCAATTTCTTCACTGGTTATGGGTCTGTTCAAGCTTTCCATTTCTTCCTGTTTGAGGTTTGGAAGTGTGTGGGTGTTTAGGAACTCTTCCAGGTTGTCCAGTTTGTTGGCATATAATTCTTCATAGTATTCCCTGATAATTGCTTGTATTTCTGAGGGATTGGTTGTAATAATTCCATTTTCATTCATGATTTTATCTGTTTGGATCATCTCCCTTTTCTTTTTGAGAAGCCTGGCTGGAGGCTTATCAATTTTGTTTATTTTTTCAAAAAACCAACTCTTGGTTTTGTTGGTCTGCTCTACAGTTTTTTTAGATTCTATATTGTTTATTTCTGCTCTGATCTTTATTATTTCTCTTCTTCTGCTGGGTTTGGGATGTCTTTGCTGTTCTGCTTCTATTTCCTTCAGGTGTGTGGTTAGATTTTGTATTTGGGATTTTTCTTGTGTCTTGAGATGGGCCTGGATTGCAATGTATTTTCCTCTCAGGACTGCCTTCACTGCATCCCAAAGCGTTTGGATTGTTGTATTTTCATTTTCATTTGTTTCCATATATTTTTTTAATTTCTTCTCTAATTGCCTGGTTGACCCATTAATTCTTTAGTAAGGTGTTCTTTAACAACTCCATGCTTTTGGAGGTTTTCCAGACTTTTTCCTGTGGTTGATTTCAAGCTTCATAGCATTGTGGTCTGAAAGTATGCATGGTATGATATCAACTCTTGTATACTTATGAAGGGCTGTTTTGTGACCCAGTATGTGATCTATCTTGGAGAAGATTCCATGTGCACTCGAGAAGAAAGTATATTCTGTTTCTTTGGGATGCAGAGTTCTAAATATATCTTTCAAGTCCATCTGTTCCAATGTATCATTCAGGGCCCTTGTTTCTTTATTGATCCTGTGTCTAGATGATCTAGCCATTATTGTAAGTGGAGTATTAAAGTGCCCTGCAATTACCACATTCTTATCAATAAGGTTGCTTATGTTTGTGAATAATTGTTTTATATATTTGGGGATTTCCGTATTTGGTGCATAGACATTTATAATTGTTAGCTCTTCCTGATGGATAGGCCCTGTAATTATTATATAATGTCCTCCTTCATCTCTTGTTACAGCCTTTAATTTAAAGTCTAGTTCAGGGGCGCCTGGGTGGCGCAGTCGGCTAAGCGTCCGACTTCAGCCAGGTCACGATCTCGCAGTCCGTGAGTTCAAGCCCCGCGTCGGGCTCTGGGCTGATGGCTCAGAGCCTGGAGCCTGTTTCCGATTCTGTGTCTCCCTCTCTCTCTGCCCCTCGCCCGTTCATGCTCTGTCTCTCTCTGTCCCAAAAATAAATAAATGTTGAAAAAAAAATAAATAAAGTCTAGTTTGTCTGATATAAGCATGGCTACTCCAGCTTTCTTTTGACTTCCAGTAGCATGATAGATAGTTCTCCATCCCCTCACTTTCAACCTGAAGGTGTCCTCAGGTCTAAAATGAGTCTCTTGTAGACAGCAAATAGATGGGTCTTGGTTTTTTATCCATTCTGATAACCTATGTATTTTGGTTGGAGCATTTAGTCCATTTACATTCAGTATTATTTTAGAAAGATATGGGTTTAGAGTCATTGTGATGTCTGTAGGTTTCATGCTTGTAGTGATGTCTCTGGTAATTTGTCTCACAGGATCCCCCTTAGGATCTTTTGTAGGGCTGGTTTAGTGGTGATGAATTCCTTCAGTTTTTGTTTGTTTGTTTGTTTGGGAAAACCTTTATCTCTCCTATTCTAAATGACAGACTTTCTGGATAAAGGATTCTCTGCTGCATATTTTTTCTTCTCATCACATTGAAGATTTCCTGCCATTCCTTTCTGGCCTGCCAAGTTTCAGTAGATAGATCCATTACTGGTCTTATTGGTCTCCCTTTATATGTTAGAGCATGTTTATCCCTATCTGCTTTCAGAATTTTCTCTTTATCCTTGTATTTTGCCAATTTCACTATGATATGTCATGCAGAAGGTTGATTCAAGTTACATCTGAAGGGAGTTCTCTGTGCCTCTTGGATTTCAATGCCTTTTTCCTTCCCCAGATCAGGGAAGTTCTCAGCTATGATTTCTTCAAGTACACCTTCAGCCCCTTTCTCTCTCTCTTCCTCCTTGGAATCCCAATTATGTGCATGTTATTACGTTTTATCGCATCACTTAGTTCTCTAATTCTCCCCTCATACACCTGGATTTTTTTTTATCTCTCTTCTTCTCAGCTTCCTCTTTTTCCATAATTTTATCTTCTAATTCACCTATTCTCTCCTCTGCCTCTTCAATCCAAGCTGTGGTTGCCTCCATTTTATTTTGCAGCTCATTTACAGCATTTTTTTAAGCTCCTTCTGACTGTTTCTTAGTCCCTTGATCTCTGTAGCAATAGGTTCTCTGCTGTCCTCTATACTTTTTTCAATCCCAGCGATTAATTTTATGACTATTATTTTAAAATCATTTTCTGTTATATTGTTTAAATCGTTTTTGATCAGTTCAAAACTCTTGGAGTTTCTTTTGACAATTCTTCCGTTTCGTCATTTTGGATAGTCCCTGGAGTGGTGCAGAACTGCAGGGCTCTTCCTCTGTGCTTTCTGGAGTAACTTATGTTGGTGGGAGGGGCCACAGTCAGACCTGATGTCTGCCCTTAGCCCACCACTGGGGCCACAGTCAGACTTGTGTGTACCTTATCTTCCCCTCTCCCAGGGTCAGGACTCGCTGAGGAGTGGTGTGGCCTCTGTCTGGGCTACTTGCACACTGCCAGTCTTGTGGTACTGCAATATGTCGATGGGATCTGACATATTAGCTGGGGTGGATCCGCAAGGTGCACAGGGGCGTGAGGGGCAGCCTCAGCTCGCTTTGCCCTTGTTGATCCGCTTCAGGAGGGGCCCTGCAGCACTGGGAGGGAGGCAGACCCTTCAGAAGGATGGATCCACAGAAGCACAGTGTTGAGTGCGCAGTGCAAGCAAGTTCCGTTGAGGGAACTGGTTCCCTTTGGGATTTTTGGCTGGGGGATGGGCAAGGTAGATGGGGCTTCCCAGTGCCTTTGTTCCCCACCAAGCCGAACTCTGTCCTCCGGGGCTCAACACCTCTCCCTCCTGTTGTCCTCTAGCCCTCCTGCTCTCCGAGCAGAGCTGTTGACTTAACATTCCAGATGTTAAGTCCCGCTGGCTGTCAGAACACACTACGTCCAGCCCCTCCGCTTTTGCAAACCAGACTCTGGGGCTCTGCCTTGCTGGGCGGGCTGCCCCTCCAATGCCCTGGCTCCCTCCTGCCAGTCTGTGTAGCACATACCGCCTCTCTGCCCTTCCTACCCTCTTCCGTGGGCCTCTTGTCTACGCTTGTCTCCAGAGAATCCATTCTGCTAGTCTTCTGGTGGTTTCCTGGGTTATTTAGGCTGGCGTGGGTGGAATCTAAGTGATCAGCAGGACGCAGTGATCCCAGCGTTCTCCTACACCACCATCTTCCAAATGTCACCATTTTGTATTATAGGCCTGGCTGAGCAATGTTGAATCAGTCATGTGTCCCATATCCATTGTTTCCTTAGTCCTGGTATTCTGGCTTGGGTAGGAACAGAGCCATGGCTAGGGTTAGCATTAGGGAACAGAAGATGGTAGTGACCTCTTTGCCAGTAATGTGGAGCACTCCCCAAAGGGTTGAGTTGAGGGCAAGTGTTAGGTGAGGGTGAGGCTTATGGATTGTATTTCCTAGGCCTCTAGGGTGATGGTGTGGGTTAGGGTGGAGTGTTTGCCCACAATCTATGCTCAAGCTCCATCCTAGTCATTGCAAACACACAACTGCCTTTTCTATTCATGGCTGAGTAGTTGTGCACCAGTCTTGTGTCCCAAATTCATTGTTTGGTCATACCTGGGATTTGGGCCCAGGTAGGGACAGAGTAATGACTATGATTCAGGTTAGAGCCCAGCAGTTTGTGGGGGTCAATTCACCAGCAGTGCAGAACTCTCCCTGGAGGACTGAGTTGAAGGCAAAAGTCAAGATTTACAACAGGCTTTGGTTTCAGTTCAAGGGCTAGGCTGATTATATGGTCTACAGTTAGGATTTTTCTCAGAATCCTACTCTTTGGCTGCATCCTGGTCCTTGCAAATGGCATTGTATCCTTCTTTGTTCCTGGCCAAGTCATCTTGTATCAGTCATGTGTTGCAAATTGGTTGTGTCCTCAGAACTAGCACTCAGGTCAAGCAGAGCCAGAGCAATGGCTAGGATTAGGGTTAGGATGTGGAAAATGGTAAAGGCCTGTCTGCTGGCAGTGAAAAAACCTACACAGAGGGCTCAGTTGAGATGGAGTATCCAGATGTCCATCAGGGTTTGGTTTGGGTGAAGGGCCAGGCTGTGGTTTAAGGTAAGGTTTTCACCCAGAATCATACTCTTTGGTTCCATCGTGGTCTTTGCAAATGATACCATTTCCTCTTATGAACCTGGCTGAGCAATCTTGGGTCAGTCATGTGTTCCACATCTGTTTTTTCCTCAGATGTGTTTTTTCCTGAATAGGCCCATGTAGGGCCAGGGCCATGGCTAGGATTATGGTTAGGATGAGGAAAATGGTAAAGGATTATCTGCTGACAGTGCAAAGATGTACACAGAGGGCTCAGCTGATGGTTACTTTCAGTGTGAGGGTCAGCCTTGGGGTCTGCTTCGGGGGAAGTCTAATGGCGTGGGTTAGGTTTAGGTTTTCACTCAATATCATACTCTCTGGTTCCATCCTGATCTTTGCAACTGGCACCATTTCTTCTTATGGATCTGGCTGAGCCATCTTGAATCAGTCATTTGTCCCAAAGAAGAGAGACTTTTAATGATAGAGAACAAACTGAGGGTTGATGGAAGGAGGTGTGTGAGAGATGGGCTAGATAGGTGATGGGGATTAAGGAGGGCACTTGTGATGAGCACTAGGTGTTATATGGAAGTGATGAATCACTGAATTCTGCTTCTGAAACCAATATGTTAACTAATTAAAATTTAAATTAAACAAAGAAAAAAAAATCTTAACAGCCCACTTACTTGGTCATGGTCCATTAAAGGGTTTTGACAGGGGCGCCTGGGTGGCGCAGTCGGTTAAGCGTCTGACTTCAGCCAGGTCACGATCTCGCAGTCCCTGAGTTCGAGCCCGCGTCAGACTCTGGGCTGATGGCTCAGAGCCTGGAGCCTGTTTCCGATTCTGTGTCTCCCTCTCTCTCTGCCCCTCCCCCGTTCATGCTCTGTCTCTCTCTGTCCCAAAAATAAATAAACGTTGAAAAAAAATAAAAAATAAATAAAAAATAAAATAAAATAAAAAATAAAGGGTTTTGACAACAGTATGAGACGCTCTCTCTGACACCGTCATTTTAAATGGCTGTATTATGTCCTGCTACCAGAGGAAACACATCCTCTCCATCTGAGAAGGAGGTATCCCATTCAGGGCTCTTAGAGTCAAAGCAGAGATGACACGTGTCTACGTGAATTCTTTGTGCAGATCTCTAATCACTGCCTTTGGTTTCTAGAAGCAGACTCCTCCCCCCTGGAATCAAAGGTGATGGCAGCTGAAATCACAGCAATAATCATGCTCCAGTAAAAGAGCTGAGATCCCTCTCACTACTGAAAAATGACTGCCTTTATCTCTAATGCACAACATGGCCTCTAGTTTCAGGAGTTTGGTGAAATATTTTTACTGGTTTGGTGGATGAGAAATTACACCAAATCCATTGTCCTATTTTCACTTTTCTAATGATGAGTGAGGCTGGATGCTCATCACTTACAGCCATTTCCAAAATGTAGCCACCGTTCTCAGTTCTGGGGTGATCCTGCTGAACACACTCTCCTGGACTTCCCCAGGGGATGCAGACTGATCCATGTCCAGTCAGTAAACTTCACTCCACTAAGTGAGCCACTAAGCTGTTGGTGACTGGCTTCTAACTAACAGAACACAGTCAGAGTGATGGGAGGTTAGTTTCAAGGTTTCATGACACAAATTCTTCACTTTCTCCATCTCTCTCTACATCTCTCCACTCCTCTTTCACCCCCCCCATTCTGTCCCTTCTCTCTCTCTCTCTCTCTCCCCACTCTCTGCCCTCATGTCCTCCCTCTGTCTCTCCTCTACCCCTGGGAATCAAGCACTTAAGTTAGGGGCTACCATATGAAAACTCTATATAGGACAAAGACAAACAAGTTACCAGGTCAAAAGATTGAAATAGGCTCTCAGTTCAAACTGAATTCTGACATTGCCCATGTGAGTGAACTTGGGAGTAAAGTATCACCCCATTAAGTCTCAATTGAGATCACAGCCCTGGCTTCATAGAGACTTTGAAGCAGTGTCACCCAGCTATGTTGTGCCTGGATTCCTCTCCCACAAAAATTGTGAGCTATTAAATATTTGTAGTTTTACAATTCAAGGTATTTGGATAATGCTGTCAGAGAGGAATGGATAACTAACAGTCTACTAGTCCCAACATCTGGTCTATCCTCTGCTTCCTCTCTGCCTCTCCCCTCCCAGGATCCCACCACTACATTTTTTCACCTTTCTAATGTTTTCTGGGCAAACTCAATTCTGTCTACTATTCTCTGAACCAGAAATATCTTCTCCCTGACACACTGCAGACATGTACAGGTGGTTCTCTTTTGTCATTCTGGCCCCAGTAAATGTCACCTCAGTGAGGCCTCTTATATCCTCCAGTGACTCCCCAGTCTATCCTCACAGCACACTCGTTCTTTTCACTATTACAGTTCTTGCCTCTCCCCCCCCCACATTTCTTGTCTTTCATACCTTTGTTCATCACCCCTCCATACTGTGAAGTCCTGGCAGGCAGGGACCATTTTGTCACTGTAAGCCTTGCACTTAGGCCCACCAGATCCCCTAGCACAAGGTGAGTGATTGGAGCAGTTACTGAATGAATAAATAGAAGGACCGTGGAACACTCCATTTAGATTTTGATCAGCTTATCCTGTGGTGATAACTGCTAGTAATAGGAGATTCATGTTGTATCTGAGGCAGGGGAAATCCAGAATGACCACTGCATGACCTTTCCCTGGTTCAGTTCCTCCAGCAAAACTCAGTGGGCAACACTGACACAGGAGGCTGCCTGTTCCCTGGTGCCCAGCACTCACACTGGAGTCACAGACATGAAGACCATCAAACACAATCAGGACCTTTATGTGGCTGATATGAAAGCAGTGGCCTGTTAAAGTCCCAGGATAAAGCTCGGGACCTACAGGCTCCTGATTCTGTCATTCTCCTTTCTCTGTCCATCCCCAGTGTATATTTTTCGCTCATGAGGCATCCTCATGTGAGCCAGGAAAATGACGCCCCCCCCCCCCATTTCCTTTTTTTTTTTTTTGTTTTTTTTTTTGTTTTTTTTTTGGTTGTTAAATAGGACTTTTTTTTTTTTAATTTGCTTTTTAATTTACATCCCAGTTAGTTAGCATATAGTGCAATAATGATTTCAGGGGTAAAATCTAGTGATTCATCCCCTACTTATAGACCTAGTGCTAATCACAATGAGTGTCCTTTTTAAAATATTTTTTAACGTTTAGTCATTTTTGAGAGATGGAGAGAGACAGAGAATGAGTGGGGGAGGGGCAGAAAGAGAGGGAGACACAGAATCTGCAGCAGGCTTCAAGCTCTGAGCTATCAGCACAGAGGTTTGAACCCACGGACCGCAAGATCATAACCTGAGCTGAAGTCAGACACTTAACCGACTGAGCCACCCAGGCGCCCCATCAACAAGTGTCCTCCTTAGTGCTCCTTGCCCATTTAGCTTATCCCCCCACCCACAACCTTTTCAGCAACCCTGTTTGTTCTCTATATTTAAGAGTCTCTTGTGTTTTGTCCCCCTCCTGTTTTTATATTGTTTTTGCTTCCCTTCCCTTATCTGTTTTGTATCTTAAATTCTATATATAAGTGAGGTCATATGATAATTGTCTTTCCTGACTGACTAATTTCCCTTAGCATAATACATTCTAGTTCCATTCATGTTGTTTCAGATGGCAAGATTTCATTCTTTTTGATTGCTGAGTAATACGCCATTGTAGATATATACCACATCTTCTTTATCCATTCATCAGTTGATGGACATTTGGGCTCTTTCCATACTTAGGCTATTGTTGATAGCACTGCTATAAACTTTGAGGTGCATATGTCCCTTTAAAACAGCATACCTTTATCCTTTGGATAAATACCTAATAGTGCAATAGTGCAATTGCTGGGTTGTAAGGTAGTTCTATTTTTTAATTTTTTAAGGAACATCCACAGTGTTTTCCAGAGTGACTGCACCAGTTTGCATTCCCAACAGCAGTGCAAAAGGATTCCTCTTTCTCCACATCCTCATCAACATCTGTCATTGCCCGAGTAGTTAATTTCAGCCATTCTGACAGGTGTGAGGTGGTATCTCATTGTAGTTTTGATTTGTATTTCCCTGATGATAAGTGATGTTGAGCATTTTTTCATGTGTTGGCTGGCCATCTGGATGTCTTCTTTGGAGAAGTGTCTGTTCATGTCTTTTGCCTATTTATTCACTGGGTTTTTTGTTTTTTGGGTGTTGAGTTTGATAAGTTCTTTGTGGATTTTGGATTCTAACCCTTTATCTGATATGTAATTTGCAAATATCTTCTCCCATTCCATTGGTTGACTTTTAGTTTTGCTGATTGTTTCCTTCACTGTGCAGAAACTTTTTATTTTGACCCGGTCCCAATAGTTCATTTTTGCTTTTGTTTCCCTTGCCTACGTAGACATGTTGAGTAAGAAGTTGCTGCGGCCAAGGTCAAAGAGGTTTTTTTCTTGCTTTCTCCTCTATTATTTTGATGGCTTCCTGTCTTCTGTTTAGGTCTTTCAACCATTTTGAGGGTTTTTTTGTGTATGGTGTAAAAAAGTGGTCCAGGTTCATTTTTCTGCATATTGTTGTCCAGTTTTCCCAACACCAATAGCTGAAAAGGCTGTATTTATTCTATTGGATAGTCTTTCCTGCTTTGTCAAAGATTAGTTGGCCATATGTTTGTGGGTTTATTCCTGGGTTCTCTATTCTGTTCCATTGATCTGTGTGTCTGTTTTTGTGCCAGTACCATACTGTCTTGATGACCCAGCTTTGTAATACATCTTGAAGTCCAGAGCTGTGATGCCTCAGCTTTAGTTTTCTTTTTCAGGATTGCTTTGGCTATTTGGGGTCTTTTGTGGTTCCATATAAATTTTAGGATTGTTTGTTCTAGCTCTGTGAAGAATGCTGGTGTTATTTTGATACGGATTGCATTGAATATGTAGATTGTTTTGGGTACTATCAACATTTTAACAAAATTTCTTCTTCCAATCCATGAGCGTGGAATATTTTTCCATTTTTTTGTGTCTTCTTCAATTTTTTTTCATGAGCTTTCTATAGTTTTCAGTGTATATGTTTTTCATCTCTTTGGTTAGGTTTATTCCTAGGTATTTTATGGTTTTATGTGCAATTGTAAATGGGATCAGTTCCTTGATTTATCTTTCTGCTGCTTCATTATTGATGCATAGAAATTCCACTGATTTCTGTGCATTGATTTCATATCCTGAGACCTTGCTGAATTCATGGATCAGCTCTAGCAGTTTTTTTGTGAAATCTTTTGAGTTTTCCATAGAGTGTCATGTCATCTGTGAAGAGTGAAAGTTTGACTTCCTTCTTGCCAATTTGGATGCCTTTTATTTCTTTGTGTTGTGTGATTGCTGAGCCTAGGCCTTCCAATACCATGTTGAATAACAGTGGTGAGAGTGGACATCCCTGTCGTGTTCCTGACCTTAGGGGGAAATCTCTCAGTTTTTTCCTGACCCTCCATTTCCAAATGAAGACCCTCAGCGTCCAACAAGGACTGATATTGTACTTAAACTCCAGACTTAGTGTACAGTGCTCTGACATGTCCTTCCCTATCCCAAGTCCTCACCATCCCAAGTCACCAAGCCTCTCTAGGCTCTAAAAAGCTTCCAGCAAGTATAAAGCATTACTCTAATATCTCAGAACATAGTGAGTCATTGATAAAGAGTCAAGGCCAATTGACACTTTATGGTTATATGGAACTCGGAGAAACCCACTGGTAACACAACCTTATACAGGACAACACTGAAGCCTTTTCTTCTGTAGCTATTGTATAAAATAAGGGAGTTAGCTCATCATATCTTGGTGCCCACAGAGCTGGGACTGCAATACCCTAGTCTTTTCCTCTGAAGACTGGGCAAAGGATGGCCTGGGTCTAGCAGAAACCTATGAACTTCAAGAATCTCTTGGCCATCTTTGGGCCTTTAAGCATGCAACTATGAAAATGGGTGCTGCTGCCCCATGGAAGAGCTCTCTCTAACCTTTTTCTTTTTTCTCTCTTTTCACTTCCCAGTGTCCGCTCTTTCTTGCACATGATTTCAGTATGTGTGTACCAGTGCATATGTGGGAATTTGGATAGTAAAATGACCCCAAATGGAGAGCAAGTAGGCATGATTCTTCCCAGAATATTAGTCTCTCATTTCTAAAGCAAATATGATGGGACGGGTTTGAACCATGGCCTAAAAAGGCAGAGCTGAGACTTATCCACTGGACTCTTCCCACCTCCTGTGACCTGGGCTAGTCCTATTCTCTTGACCAGATTAGTCACCCCATTGTACAATGAGAGTTTGGATACATAACTATACAAGCAAGTTCTCAAGAGGATGTGATGTTAGGTTCCACTAACACTGGATGGGGTGTCAAGTGGGGAGTGCTCAGCCGCACCCATATACTTTATGCAGGTATAAAGGATACCGGTTTACTTTAGACAAGCATAAAAACCTCATAAAACAGGAAAATGTTTGGAGGCAATGAAGAAAAATCAGATCTGTGTCCACCACCAGGATATGCAAGACATCACTAACCCAACAGGGAATGAATGTGCTCCCTGCCTTATGAGGCATGATAATGTAGCAAAAACTCTGCTCAAGAAGGAGGTCTGAAGCAATAACCCCACCCCACTACCACCTACTGTTCCCAGTAGAGAGGGCTTGGATATCAATCAGGCAGAAGCACTATATCTCAGAATCATACAGTCTGCTTCCACACCTGCCCTTGCTGCTAGGCATACAGAGATCTGGCCTTCAGAGGGACGTAGATCTTCTTCAAAGTCACACAGTGATCCAATGGTAAAGTTCTTGCTTTGGTTAGTGTTATATTTGGCACCATGTCAAAGGAATAGTGGCACAAACAGGATACAGATATTTTTTCTTTTACATATAAATAAAACCTGGACATGGCTAGTCTATAACTGATTATGGATTGCCCACCATAGGAGATAACATCATTGGTCTCCCTGCTCTAATATCTTAGTATATGTTTTCCCTTTCAAAAACTTAAAAAAGCCGAGTCTATACTTAATGCACTATGGTGTGGATAGAATATCAAGTCATTTACATACATATTAATTGGTCCTGAAAAAATTTCATTAAGTATGAAATAAATGCAGATAAACTAGAACTGATACATTGAGCTATATTTTTTAAAAATTGATCAAGTAATTAAAATGTTTTATTGTTTTTTCCCTGAAAAACACTTTATCCACAAACATTCTATGTTAGTATATTTATTTCAATGTTTATTAAGCACAGAACCAAAACAAAATTTTTCGTGTGTATGATCAATGTTCTCTAAGATAAAATGTCTGAGTCAGGATAGCAGGGTCAAAATGGAGGTGTAAAAATAGCAAGACCAAATTATCTGCTCATTTTTTTTCTATTTGTTTTCCCAAATTTTTATTTAAATTCTCATTAGTTAGCATTCAGAGTAATATTGGTATCAGGATAAGAAATCAGCGATTTATCACTTACATACAACACCCAGTGCTTATAACAAGTGCCCTCCTCAATACCCATCACCCATCTAGCCCAGAAAAATAAGTCAATGAATTGATCCCATTTATAATTGCACCAAAAACCATAAGATACCTAGAAATCAACCTAACCAAAGAGGTCTAAGATCTGTACTCTGAAAACTTATGAAGGAAATGTAAGTGACCAAAGAAACGGGAAAACATTCCATGCTCATTGATTGGAAGTACAAACATTGTTAAAATGTCTGTACTACCCAAAGCAACCTACCCGTTTAATGCAATCCCTATCAAAAATACCACCAACATCTTTCACAGAGGTAGAATAAACAATCCTAAAATTTCTATAGAATCACAAAAGACCCCAAATAGCCAAGGTAATCCTGAAAAAGAAAAGCAAAGGTGGAGGCATCATGGTTGAACATATTCCAAAGAGCACTTTAAAAAAATGCCTAATGATTTATCCTGAGCAACTCACTTATTCCAAGAATGCTTGTTTTTTTTTAATTTTATTTATTTTTGAGACAGAGAGAGACAGAGCATGAACAGGGGAGGGTCAGAGAGAGAGGGAGACACAGAATCCGAAACAGGCTCCAGGCTCCGAGCAGTCAGCACGGAGCCCAACGCGGGGCTCAAACTCACGGACCGCGAGATTATGACTTGAGCCGAAGTCGTACGCTTAACCGACTGAGCCAGCCAGGCGCCCCCAAGAATGCTTGTTTTTATTTTGTCTTTATGCTTATATTTTAGCAGTAGTGGAATAAAATCAAATGTTTTCTACTAAAATATTTAGAATAAATAAAGAAAAAATATGAGAGCAGAATGTGTTATCATGAAGTTTCAATGTTTCTTTATGACATATTCTAATCAGAAGTGTTTCAAAATATTCAATCTCATCACTCCAAGGTTCTATTTAGTAGAATTTGACAAAATCCATGAACCACGAATGACAGACTGAATTTAGATATTTCTGTGTTTGTGAAAGATATCAGTTACCTGTTTGGAGATCACACAGAATTACTCAAAGCTCAACAGCTGGAAGGCTTCCCGCTTTAGTCAAACGTGTTATAATGTCCATATAGCCAAAGACATAAAAACAAAGAGTGATGTGTCCCTATGTTAATACCATCCAAAGAAATGTATCAGACTGTAATCAGGTTAGATTTTAAATAAAGTAGGGAATATAGAAACCAAAGGCACTTCAATGCAGGTGGTTCTGGAAAGAGCCTGCATTACTTAAGGAGCAAGAAGAGATTGAGATCAGGGGCCAGAATCAGGAGTGACTGGTCTGTCCTCATACAGTGACAAGAAACTCTAGGTGTGCTCCATTCTGGTGGTATGCTATCACACAGCAATTAGTTTTTGGATGTTGGGGAAGTAAGGTTGTCCTGTTACTGAGAATTCAGTGCTTGCCAGGAGTCTGTTGGCCCAGATGGTTGCTACCTACTCTCTACAAACCTCCTGGAATTCCTGAGCTTCCTACATTCTGAGATACTAACAGTTTGTCCATGAAAAGTCCATACTTTGAAGAGGTGAGGATAGAAAAAATAAACTCAATAACCAAAAGACCAGAGCCCATTTCCACAGCCTTGGGTGTCAACCAGGAACAAGACAAGAGCTCCCAAATCACCACTACTCTATCACTGAGGGAAGAGAATGGAAAATAGTGATAGGCCTTTTGCACACAGGGCTCCTAAGGGTAGATAGTGGATGTTCCCCTTAGACCTGGCCCACTGATGTTAGTGATGACACCAACTTTGCCTAGGGAAAAGTGCTAGTGACTTCATTTGAATCTTTATACTATTTTCATTTCAGATGAAGAAATTTGTCCCTCACTGCATCCCTTCAGATTCCCTTGCTCTTTCATGAATGAGGATTTCATTATGGGGCATTAACAGATATAATCTGGGAGCATTTTATTTTAATCAAGGAATTGTGACTAGTTCTCAGTAATGTGGGATAGGCTGGGTAACAGGAGTCCAAGGAACTCTTCTGCAAGACCCACCTTAGCAAAAGGAGTCATAGGGCATTTGAAACTGTTCAGTACTGGAGGTTTGCATGCTCACAAGGGCAGATGATGTTGGGAAGGATTTGATCTCGTTTCTGGAGCAAGGGCCTAGGCCAAATTCAGGAGCTACAGGGCTGTCACTCAGACAGCACCCAGTAATTCCTGGGGAGCCTTCACTCACACTGTGTGTCATCACATAACAATTAATTTCTGATATCAAAAAGTAAAGGTTTCCCTCCTGCCAGTAAGAACTGTGTTTCTCTTGGCATGGGACCATTGCCCTGCTCTCTGTCCATACCCTTCAGGAAATCCTGAGACACTCAGGGTTTGTGCATGTAAAGTCCATTCACTGAGCAGTTGAGGGCACAAAAATACTCAAAGACTAAAATACCAGAGCCCGATTCTGCAGACTTGCTAGGATCAAGATCCTACCTTGTAAGTCACAACTGTGTCTTTCCACAGAGAGGCAGCACTTGGGCACTGGTGATGTCTTGGCACATTCCAGACTTTCTTGAAGTTGGGGTGCATAAATTTTGCCTATACAACTCCCTGGTACAGTTAGTGGATGTTCCACTTCCCTTTAGGCGACAGGTCTTTCTTACTCCTTGGACACCATACTTGCCCAGGCAATTGCTCTCATAACATTATCTACAGCTTCATTATATTATCATCTGAAATGAAAAACTTTAGCCCTGGGTGTATCTTTTTCATTCTCTTACACTTGCCCTAACTGTGTGTGCACTGTGAGACATTCAATACCAGAGTCTGGCAGCCTTTTCTCCAATTTTAATTGTGGAGTCATGCCAAGCTCCCATAAATTTGGAATAGCTTGAGGAACAGGTGCCCCTGGAGTGTCTGCCAGATATAACTTGGTAACAGGAGGTTTTGGGGACTTGATTGTGTTACACACAAGAGGATTGGTTGCTTGTGGGTTGGGGCAGGTGATACTGGAGACAGTTGGTCTCACTTCTGTGGCAAAAGCTGATGGAGATGTGGACTTCAGGGCTACAGTCAGAAGTGAAAAAAAAGTCACACAGATAGGTCTGATTAATTCCCATTGAGTATTGTATACATGAAGGTTGTTTTCTACCCCCACAATAAATAATTTCTGATATCAAGGGAAAAAATGTTGCCCTTCTAAAAACTTGGGGCATTGAAGTCTTATGTTTGTGCAGTGACTATTACTGTGCTCTCTGCCCCCAACATTGACTGCCTAAGCATCCTGCTTTCTGAGACTCTAAGTGTTTCTGCATGCCCAGTCCATTTCCCCAGCAGGTGAAGGTAGAAAACTCAAAAACTGAAAAAATAAGAGCCCAGTCCCACAGACTGGGGCATTAGCCTGTATTGAGACTTTTCCCTCCGATCACCACTACTTTTGCCCACTGGAAACAGGAGCCATAGGGCATTGGAAAGTGTTCAGCACAAGAGGTTTTCCTGTGGACAAAAGGGCAGTGTTGAAAACAGCCTGCCTTATTTCTAGCGCAAAGTAAATATATCAGTGGTAAGGAGTCAGGGGCAATGCAGCTGTCACCTAGCGAGTAATCTCCCAGCAATTGGCAGCAAGATCCTACTCCCTTCTTGTGCCAACCTGGACAAATCAGTTTCTTATATCACCGAGGATACACTGTCACCTTCTTACTGAGCTTATGGTGCTTGGCAAGCTGTGGTGGCATGAGAATGGTCACCCTGCTAAGACCTTACCTGCCTGAAATGCCTGCATTCCTAGAAGCTGAAGTTTTGCCCATGCTCATTGCAATCCCTGAACTTATTCAACAAAGAAAATGATGGATTGGTGTTTACAAGACCAGCGTCCAGTTCAACACACTTAAGTGTTAGCTGAGAGCCAACACCACCATCACCGAATTACCACTGCCATTATCCATTGAAGGAAAGGGCTGGACAAAAAGGTGAGGGCAAAAAGACTCCTTGCCCTATCTGAGTAAGAATGCACAGATCTTGCAGACAGGGCTCTCAGGTTTAGCAGATGGATGATTCCCATTTACCCAACACATATGTGTTTGTTCATTCAGAAAACAGTGAACTTGCCAGGAGATTGTGCTATTTGCTTATTCCTAGAATTATCCCATTCTCATCTGAAATGAAGATTTTGACTTTCTGGGTATCTATCCCCATCCCTTTGCTCACTTTTTTTAAAGTTTTTTTTTAATGTTTATTTTTGAGACAGAGACAGAGCGTGAACGGGGGAGGGGCAGAGAGAGAGGGAGACACAGAATCTGAAACAGGCTCCAGGCTCTGAGCAGTCAGCACAGAGCCCGACGCGGGGCTCGAACTCACGAACCGCGAGATCGTGACCTGAGCCGAAGTTGGATGCTTAACAGACTGAGCCACCCAGGTGCCCCCCTTTGCTCACTTTTTTAAGTAAGTCCCCACTGTGGAGAATTCAAGGTGAAACCTAAAAACAATGTCCCTTCATTTAAATTGGGGTGCCTGGCCAAGTTACCCTGACTCTGGCATCGGTTGGGCAAAAAGTACCGTGCTGACTTGCCTTTTAGAAATATTTGACAATGAAAGACATAGGGCCTTTGAAGTTTGCCAGACAAAATATTGGTGTGTAGGCAAAGCCAGAGGAATTGGGAGGAAACATCTTCACTTCTGGAAAGAAAAGAAACAGAGCTTGTCACTTTCTTCTCAGTTTATCACATTCTCTGCTGCCCATCATGTATCCATTCTTATCCCCTAATTGATTTTCTAATGAGGTCATGAGGCACATTGAAATGTGATAAGGTTTTCACTCACACAGCAAGTGCCTACGGATTGGTGGACAGTTCCCACTCCATTCCTATGCTAACCTAGAGCAATAAGTTTCTGTTATTCCCAGATAAAAATTAACTACCTGTTACTGAGCTTGTGGGGCTTGGCATGTTTGGGTAGGCACAGTGATGGATACCCAGTTGGTTTCCCTCCCTTGGTTGCTTGAAATGACTTCCTACTGAAAAGCAAATGGTTTCCAGATGGGTATTTAGTTCCCAGATCTGGTCAGTGTGTTGCCCAAAGAATACTTCTAAAGAGCCTGATTCCAAACACATAAGTGTCAAAACCCATTACACTAAAACCACTAGCGATGGTATCTGCTGTAGGTCAGGGTAAGAAATCCACTCAGTCCCAGAGGATTCTCATCCCTTTTTGAAATCCCAATAAAGAATTCTTGCAAATCTGGTTCTCAGTTGTAGCCAATAGAGGTTTTCTTTGCCCCA
Organism: Herpailurus yagouaroundi; assembly: GCF_014898765.1. Classification (NCBI taxonomy): domain Eukaryota; kingdom Metazoa; phylum Chordata; class Mammalia; order Carnivora; family Felidae; genus Herpailurus; species Herpailurus yagouaroundi. Next base: position 31,000 of record NW_024412446.1, on the reverse strand, counting down.
GCCAAGAGGTGTTCCTTATTCTCAAGATAGCCACCTTTCCAAACGAGTGTCCTAGTTACTTTATTCTCAGATTTATCCTATTCTCATTTGATATGGAGAACTTGGGTGCTCCGTGTATCCATTTCCATCATTAATTTGCTCTTTTTCAAACTAGGTTTTCCCTGTGAAACATTCATGACCAGCATCCCAGAGAGATTTCCTCATCTTTTTACTGGACAGTCTTGTTGAGTTCACCATACCCAGGAATAGGTTGAGCAATGAGACTTGCCTTTCATAAATATGTTACGGAAGGTGCCCAGCACAGAATTTCTGCATATAGGCCAAGACCAGAGGAGCTGAAGGGAGCTGGTCTCACTTCTATGGCAAGAATAACCTTAGCTACTCATTTACTTCTCAGTCTTATGATATCCTCATCTGCAGTGAAGAACTTGGGCCATTGATGTATTCCTTCCCATCCCCTTGTCCTTTTCTACCTAGGCACTCACTGTGGGGATTCAGGGCCAGGATGTAAGAGCAATTTCTTCTCATATCAACTGGGGAGACAGGCCAAGTTCTCCCAACTAGGAGAAAAGTTGGGCAACATGGGCCAGCCCACAGGGCTTGCCTTTAAGTCTTACGTTGGTTACAAAAGACTTAGGGCATTTGAAGGATCCCAGCACCATATGTTTGCATGTAGGCAGAGACAGAAGAGTTGGATGGAGCCAGCCTCAGTTCTGCAGCGAGAGGAAATGAAGCTAGGCACCGCATTCTAAGTTATATAACATTCTCTCCTAAAATTAAGAACCCTGACCCTCCATATGTTTCCATCCACTTGAGAATTTTCTAACAATTTCTTGAGTCACACTCAGGAGAAATGGGGTTGTCACTCACATAAAAAAGCACTCAGAGATAAATGGAGAACTCCCCTTCACCACCTGTGCTAACCAAAAGCAATTCATTTCTGATATACCAAAGGAAAATTACTCTCCTTTTACTGGAAATGTGGTGCTTGGCAGGCTGCAGGTGGCATGGTGATGTTTGCCTTGATTGTGTCCCTCAATTGGCTAATGGAGCTGCCTTCATTCTGAAAACCAGAAGTCTCCCGCATAGGCACTTTGCTCCAAGAGATGGACCAGAGCAGAAATAGCTAATTCAAGGACTCTTGCATCAGAGCCTATTTCTAAATAGTTGAAGGTCAGCAAGGAGACTGACACTGAAACACTGAATGAATGTTGCATCTAGAATTGATGGAAGGGTCAGGAAAAAGAACAATGGTCAGAAGAATTCCTGTCCTACTAAAGTTCTGGATGAACATTTCTTGCAATAGGTGCATCAGGTATAGTCAGTGGATGTTTCTGTTAACCAAAACAATTGGTGTTTCTTACTCTTGAGTTTATGCTAGTCATTGGACTCTGGAATATGGGGCCTCTCACCATTGTTGTTAGAACTATGTACATCAGAAACCTAGGGCATTTGAAGGTGTCCAAGAGAGAATGTTTCCATGCAGGCAGGCCCAGAAGAGTTGGGAGAAACCCAGTCCTGCTTCTGGAACAAGGAAACACTGAGCTGTATACATCTATATACATTCTTAGTTTTACCTTTTCTCATTTGAATTTCAGATGAAGGCTTCCTCTGGACTGGGCTCCTAGCTAGAACCAGTGGTGTTTTTCCCTTTCTTAGTACAGAGATGCTTCTTATGCTGAAGACAGTCAGCTTCATATAGATTATACTAGTTACTTTATTCTCAGCTTGATTCCACTTTCATAGGAAATGAAGAACTTTGGCCATCCATGTGTCCCTTCCCATTCCCTAGCTGTTATTTTTTAATATTTAACATTTATCTATTTTTGAGAGAGAGTGAGGCATAAAAAGGAAGACCATCTGTCTGTGAGTACAATGCTGTGAGTACAAAATTCGATGTGGGGCTTGAACTTACAACCGTGAGTTGCTTTACCAACTAAGCCACCCAGGCGTCACATCTCTTGATGTTTTTCTAATTATATCTTGGTTCCCACAGGCACTGTGGGCCTCTCAATAACTCAGTGAAAAACCAGGGATTGGTGGAGAGCTCCCACTCTGCTCCCATGCTGAGAGCAATCGTTTTCTGACATACAAAAGGATAGACTGACCTATCACTGACGACTTGGTACTTGAAAAGATGGACATGGCATGGTAATAGATAGCATAACTGCAACCACTGGCTGCTACAGATGCCTTCATTCTGAAGAACAGGCAGTTCACCCATTTGCAGTATTCTTCAGGACCTGCTATGTACAGAAAGCCTGTTCAAGGACTAGTACACCAGAGCCACTTTCCGAATACTTGAGGATCAGCCACAAGCCAGAACCTGCTAACTGTGAATCATCACTGCCTCAAAGGATGGGGGGAGGGGCAATACCAGAAACTTTCCATCTCTTTCTGAAGAGCAATGCAGGTTTTAATCTGTCCTAGCCCACACATTGTTCTTACTCCTAATACAACCATCTTGTCAGGAGATTGTGCTAGTAGCTTCAGTTTTTGATATATCACATCCTCTTCTGTAATAAAGAACTTTGGCCTTCTGTGTATCCTTCTCCATCCTGTTGCTCTTTTTCAAGCTACATTCTCCCTTTTGCCCATTCAGGGACAGTGTTTCAGAGCCACTTTATCTAATTTTAACTCAGGAGTCTGGCCAAGTTATCACTATGGGATATGTAGGTCCACAATTTCCCTCAAAAATTGACTTTCAGTCTATGCTCACAAAGGTAAGCACAGGGCAATTCAAGGTGCCCAGCAAGAATACTTGTGTATAGTTAGGGTCAGAGATATTGGGAGGGAGCTATCCTCACTTATGGGATAAAGAGGAACACGGAGCTAGGCATTTCATTCTCAACTTTATCCCATTCTCTGATGAAATGAAAAGCTTTGACCCTGTGTATAGCCATTCCAATTCCCTGGCTGTATTGATAACTAAGTCTTGGGTCCCAGGCAAAGGCAATGATGCTGTCACTCACATAGTGAGTGCCCAGCCATTCCTAATGAGCTCTGACTCTGGTCTGTGCTAATCAAGACCAATCAGCTTCTGATATCCCAAAGGAAAGATTGCCTTCCAGTGAATACTTGGTGTTTGGCTGGCTGATACAAGAACAGATAGCCAATTTGTCTCTGTAGTTGGCCATTAAAGATGCTTTCAATCTGAAGACCAGTTGGTTGCCCCATGTGCAGTATTCTAGAAGCCCTGCTTGGCACAGAAAGAGACCATTCAAGAAGTGCTGCACCACAGCCCAGTTCCAACCACTTGAGCATTAGCCTGGAGAACAAACCCACTACCCTTGAATCACTGCTGCCTCTATCCACTGATGGGGGAGGGAAATCAGTGAACTCCAGAAGCTTTCCCTCTCTTTCTGAAGTAACAATACAGGCTTCTTGCCATGAGGGCTCCCACTATAGATGATGGAGGTGTCCTTTTGCCATAGCCCATAAGTATTTCTTATTCTTGAGACAGTCATGTTGCCAAGAGATTGTATTAGTCACTCCATCCTCAGATTTATCCCATTATCATCTCTCATAAGGGACATTGACACTCTGTATCTATTCCTATTCTTTTACTCATTTAAAAAAAGTTTATTTTTATTTTTGAGAGAGAGAGAGAAAGAGAGGGCATGAGTGAGCACAAACAGGGGAGGGGCCCCGAGAGAGGAACAGAGGATCCAAAGCAGACTTTGTGCTGAAATCAGAGAACCCGATACAGGGCTTGAACTTGCGAACCACAATATCATGACCTGAGCCAAAATCAGATGATTTGCTGACTGAGCCACCCAGGCACCCCATCCTTTTACTCTGTAAAACTAGAATCTCCCATGGGACAACCAGGGCCAATGGTTCAGAGCAGTTCCCTCTGATTTCATTTGTGGTTTCTGGATGAGTTCTGTTGGCAGCAGTCACAGGAGACATGTGGGCCACAGGAGACCTGGGAACTTGTCTTCCAGATCTTTATTGACAACATTAGATCAGTGGAAAGTTCCCAGCACAGAAAATTTGTGTGTCGGTAGGGCCAAAGGTGTTGGGAGGAAGCTGTCCTCACTTCTAGGGCAAGGGCAAATGGGATGAGATAATTTATCTCTCAGCTTTATTCCATTCTCTATAAAATAAAAACTTTGGCTCTCCATAGAGTCATACCCATCCCATTGCTATTTGCTTACTAGGACTTGGGTTCCAGGCTGGGGCAATGAGGCTGTCAATCACACAATGAGCTCCCTGGGATTGATGGTGAGTTCTCACTCTGGTTCTCTGCTAACCAAGGGTCATTAGTTTCTGACAACTTAAAGGAAAATTTGTCCTGCTGTCAGAGAGCACTTAGTGTGCTTGGCTGGCTAGTATAAGAGTAGTGATGGTTAGACAGGTTTCCTTCCTCACTGTCTGATTTAGATGACTTCATTACGAAGAGTGCACAATCTATGCATATGAGGTATGTTCTAGGACCTAGCAGCAGAAAGTGGCCATTCAAAAGCTAATGTGCCACAGGAAAGTTTCCAAACACTTGAGGAACAGCCTGGAGCATGGACCCAACCCCTGAATCCCTGCTGCCTCTATCCCCTGATGGGAAGGGCAGGAAAAACTGCTAAGGCCAGAAGCTTTCCCTCTCTTTCAGAAGGAAATATGCAGACCTCCTGCAGTCTAGGCTTTAAAGATGTTTCCCTTTTGAGGTTTATTTTGTCTCTGACCACAGGTATTTCTTACATCTTAGACAAGAACTTGCCAGGAAATTGTGCTAGACACTTCGTTCTAATCTTTGTTTCATTCTCAACTATAATGAAGGACTTTAGCCTTCTGCATTTCCATTTCAATACCTTTTTCTTTTTTTCAAAGTAGTTTCTCCCTCGGTGTCAGAGCCAAAGCCTCAGAGAAATATCCTTTCCTTTAAGTTGGGGAATCTGTCTAAATCCTCAAGTCTCTGGCATCAGTTAGGACAAAGATGCGTCATTATTTACCTTACAGAACTATGTTGACAATAAGAGGCATAGGGCACTTGAAGTTGCCCAGGAGAATGTCCATGTGTAGGTATGCCAGGGTTTGAGAAGGAGCTGGCCTTACTTCTGGTTGAAGAAGAAACTGTGAGACACTTAATTCCCAGCTTTATCCTAATCTCTGCAATGTAGAACCTTGGCCTTCCTTATAGCCCTTCCTTTCAATGTTCTGTTTCCATAACTAGGTCGTGGATCCCCACAAGGAGGAATTGATCTATCAGCCATGCACCCAACATTCAGGATTTGTGATGAACTACCACTCTGGTCAAAGAGGTTGTTTCCTGTTCTCCTCTATGGTTTTGATGGTTTCCTGTTTCACATTTAGGTCTTTCATTCATTTTGAGTTTATTTTTGTGCATGGTGTAAGAAAGTGGTCTAGTTTCATTCTTCTGCATGTTGCTGTCCAGTTCTCCCAGCACCATTTGCTAAAGAGACTGTCTTTTTTCCATTGTATGTTCTTTCCCACTTTGTCAAAGATTAGTTGGCCATACATTTGTGGGTCCAGTTCTGAGTTCTCTATTCTATTCCATTGGTCTATGCGTCTGTTTTTGTGCTAATACCATACTGTATTGATGATTACAGCTTTCTAGTAGAGGCTAAAGTCTGGTATTGTGATGCCTCCCACTTTGTTTTCTTCTTCAATATTACTTTGGCTATTCAGGGTCTTTTGTGCTTCCATACAAATTTTAGGATTGTTTTTGTTCTAGCTTTGAGAAGAATGCTGATACAATTTTGATTGGTATTGCATTGAATGTGTAGATTTCTTTGGGTAGAATTGACATTTTACCAATATTAATTCTTCCACTCCACGAGCATGGAATGTTTTTCCATTTCTTTGTGTCTTCTTCAATTTCCTTCATAAGCTTTCTATAGTGTTCAGCATACAGATCTTTTACATCTTTGGTTAGGTTTATTCCTAGGTATTTTATGATTCTTGGTGAAATTGTAAATGGGATCAGTTTCTTTATTTCTCTTTTTGTTGCTTTATTATTGGTGTATAAAAATGAAGCTGATTTCTGTACATTGATTTTGTACCTGCGACTTTGCTGAATTCATGTATCAGTTCTAGCAGACTTTTGGTGGAGTTTTTCAGGTTTTCCATGTAGAGTATCATGTCATCTGTGAAAAGTGTAACTTTGACTTCTTCTTTGCTAGTTTTGCTGCATTTTATTTCATCTTGTTGTCTCATTGCTGATGCTAGGACTTCCAACACTATGTTAAACAACAGTGGTGAGGGTGGACATCCCTGTAGTGTTCCTGGTCTCAGGGGGAAAGCTTTCAGTTTTTCCTCATTGAAAATGATATTAGCTGTGGACTTTTCATATACAGCTTTTACTGTGTTTAAGGATATTCCTTCTATCCCAACTTTCTTGAGGGTTTTTATTAAGAAAGGATGCTGTATTTTGTCAAATGCTTTTTCTGCATCTATTGAGAGGATAATATGGTTCTTATCCTTTCTTTTACTAATGTGATTTATCACATTGATTTGTGAATATTGAACCAGCCCTGCAGCACAGGAACGAATCCCACTTGATCATGGTGAATAATTCTTTTTATATGCTGTTGAATTTGATTTGCTAGTATCTTGTTGGGAATTTTTGCATCCTTGTTCATCAGGGATATTGGCCTGTAACTCTCCTTTTTTGTGGGGTCTCTGTTTGGGATCAAAGTAATGTTGGCTTCATAGAATGAGTCTGGAAGTTTTCCTTCCATTTCTATTTTTTGGAACAGCTTGAGAAGGATAAGAATGAACTCTGCTTTAAATGTCTGGTAGAATTCCCCGGGGAAGCCATCTTGTCCAAGATTCTTATTTGTTGGGAGATTTTTGATAACTGATTCAATTTCTTCACTAGTTATGGGTCTGTTCAAATTTTCCATTTCTTCCCATTTGAGTTTTGGTAGTGTGTGGGTGTCTAGGAATTTGTCCATTTTTTCCAGGTTTCCAGTTTTTGGCATATAATTTTTCATAGTATTCCCTGATAATTGCTTGCATTTCTAGGGATTGGTTGTGATAAATCCATTTTCATTCGTGATTTTATCTATTTGGGTCCTCTCTTTTTGAGGAGTCTGGCTAGGGGGTTATCAATTTTGTTTATTTTCACACACCACAATAACCACATATTTATATAGATCCACAGACATACACTACACATGCCACATGTACACAATGGACACAGATATTCCACACATACACCACAAACACACTAACACTATTCCATACATACACACACACACACTACATAGATATACCACACTCTCCATACACATACAACACATGCACACACCACACATATACCACAACACATACACACACACCATGTACATACCACAGACACTCCATACAGCACATATGCATCCCATGTATACCACACATAAGTACTCATGCCTATCACAGACACACACACTACATTCTCATCAGACACACACCACACATACACACACCAAACATACAGCACACTCCTCAAACATATCCTGCAAACACACACCTACACCACACAGAAAACACACACATGATACATACAACACATGCAAATACACATACCACACTTCCATGATGAAAATGTACCACACACATCTATCACTTGCAAATCAACACACAACACATACAGCACTGCCACACCACCCATATACCCTTCACAGACCACACCCAGAATATACATGCACACCAAGCACATACATGACACATGCACTACACAACCCCACACATAAAATAACAATACACAAAATACAACTCACACTCTACAAATACATCACACACACACCACTTACACACACATCAGAAACACAACACGTACAACACACAAACCACAGACTGTATGTACTCACCACATACACACCATACACCAGAAATAACCCCACAAAACCTAAGTCAAATACGTACCATGGAGACAACCACCATTAACATGCATATGCCACACTCACTGTACACACACACACTACACAGAACACACTCAGGCCAAATATACTCCACATAGATAACACACACACAAGATATATACATTACATATTCCACACCCAGACCACACATTTACCACACACACAAACTACACACACATCACACACAGACAGCGCATATACTATACAAACACAAAGACTGCCACAAAACACAGCCCCCACACAGATACCACAAACACACTACACATATTCCACACACATACATACACCACACCAATACCATTCACACACCACACATATGCAAAACTCACACAGATGATACAAGCCCCACACAAAACATAGCAACAATATTCATAAATAGCACATGTATCCCATGTACACACTAGACACACACTTAGAACTATTATGACAGGTGTATCACATGTATGCATTACACACACACTTAGAACTATTAAGTTGCACACACCACATGTATCACTCACACAACCTGAACCACACACCAGGTAATACTGCACATACAGAACACACAACTCCACACACATTGCACACACACCACACATTAACAACATGCCCACCTGAAACACATACAACACTCACATTGCGAATATAGTACACACACAACACATACATACCATGCACACACAGGAGAAGCATACACCACACACGCACACACAACCTACAACACTCACCACACACACCACACATACATTACACATGTAAGACACATATTTCAGAGACACACACCACACACACAAAAGGCATGCAACCCTTACACCACACATAACCATATGTACCACAATTTCAACACATACATATGACACATCTACCATACACACACACACCTCACATGCACAAATCCTAACCATACAGATACCAAACACACCACATATACCACATACACACACTACCCATA